>NC_090305.1:82305972-82656472 GCF_039906515.1 Pseudorca crassidens | reverse complement strand
TAAGAATGCAGTGAATAATGAGCCAAAAGCAAAAACAATCAAACAACAAAGAAAGCTCCTTGTCTTTTAAGAAATGATATAGAAAAGCATTCATTTATTTCTACATGATAAACTTTAAAATGCCTAATTATTGAAAAAAGAGAGGGGGTTATAAAACACAGGAAAACATAAATATAAAAACAACGAAAAATGACTGAAGGTATAGCTAATTTTAATTTTCAAGGGATGATTTCACATTTTTAATGGAAATTTTGAGAAGTCAGAGTTCAATTTAGGGATTTTATTGTAGAAACAGACTCACATCTTAGGAAAGCTGTGTTGAGCTTTTATTTACAGTCTTGATATACGAGGCTAGGTCAGGGAAATTTTTTAAATCATCATTTACAGACCTTTGATTTTGTTTTTGTGTTTTTGGTGTCTCTGCTTATCAGCAACCTGATTTCCTTTAGGCTGACCCCATTGTACGCTCTCTTATAACAGTACCTTTTGTGCAATCCCATTTTTCCCCATCTTGGTGGGAAAGAAAATCAAGTTGTACATTCTTCTTATCATGGAAATGAGGGGGAACCTGGAACTATCTTCTGTCAGCTCCCCCCGCCCTTTTTTTTTCTATTGTGGTGTGGGAAAAAGTAGGAAAGAAGACAAAGTGAAGGCAATGATAGATCAGACATTAAAAGACAGGTTCTTAATGTGCTAATATATACCCCTGGAAGGATAGGGGTACACATTAGCCAACCTCTACTTTCTCTTTTTCTACTTCCTTCCTTCTCTTTTTATTTTTTTTTCTATTCTTTTTTTTTCTTCACAAACTTCTTTATCACTTCTTATTTTCTCCCACTTCCTTGTCCTCTTATTTCCTTTTCCTTCCTAGGCTATGCTTTTTCTTCCTTTGGTACCCAAGGCACTCGTCTCTGGAAATCTGTTACCCTCTGTTTCTTGTCTGTCTAGTCATCCAACAGTGTTTGTGTCTCTAATAAAGTTTTCTCCTTCTCTTTATCCCCTCCCATATCCTTATCCTTTCATTATATCAGAATACTCAGAGAAAGAAAAATTGTCTTGACTGTGTTTTCCACAACTCAAATTGGATGTAATCCCATCATTTGCTGAGGAAAGAATTTCATGTGACTTGCAGCAGTTTCCTTTGTCTGGATGTCCCACTCATCATTGGCTATTCTGGCTGTGAGGGATATACGGGGCCCAAACTATGCTGTCTGCCCAAACATTTGCAACAGAGGTTGGTCCTGAGGCCTCCAGTCTTCTGCACATAATGATGGCTTTGCTCAGTTCTCTGCATCTAATTCTCATATACTTTTTTTCATTATTTCAACTGTATTCTAGCTGGAGCTGCCCAACCCACAAAAATTTAAATGTCATTGTCAATTGTGGACAGCAGGCCAAATAGCTTCAAGCATCTTCCAGCCTCCTGAAGTGTAGCCTGTACTTCCTCTCTCTCATCCCTTTTCTATCCCCTCCCTTCTCCCCAGCACACTCCCCCATTGTATTTTACAGTAACAGTACTGTTAGAAAAACAATACATAAAAGCATATTCTATTGGAAACTGTAAACCACCGAGCTGGCCATCAGAAGACCAGTATCATTGGTATTATACAAACATGTATTATTTTTCAGCAGAGAAAGAGATGGTGTCAGAAAGTCTGAATCTGTGCACTTTATAGAAACAATGAGGTTATACAAATGCATAGACTCAAGAAATATGATGGATGCTCTTGTGGTTTGTGTGATCTGTTTCTGTAATGAATGGCAAGCCACTAAGCAGGATCAGTTAAAGTTGAAGGAGGAAACCTCAGGTTTATATTAGACAGTGGTCATTAAGGTCAGATGTGGGTATTTCCTTGTGCTTTTCATCATGGATCTGATTATTAGTCCTGCTCATAATATATGTTTTGGCTATCTCAGAGGAAATATTGAGGTGCATTATTATTTGATCCAAATAAATGGAAAGAAAACATATATTTAGAAAGACATTCTAATACTAGAGAGAAATCCAAGATGACTTGGTCCAACTCCCTTATTCTTCAACATAGAAGCTGAGGTCCAGAGAAATTAGAAATGTGCTCAAGTCACGCAGGCATTTCTGGACAAAATCAGGTCCAGAATCAAGGTCTCTGGGCTCTGCGATTGGTGCCCTTGCCTCTGCTTTGAAATTTACATTTATGTAATTTTTCCTAGTGACAACAGTATTTTTGTGTTTTCTGCATACTTAAGTCCTTTTTGGTAGTTGTAACAAGTTCAACAAATATATATTCCTTCACATCTTTACTTTTTTTTTTTTTTTTTTTGCGGTACGCGGGCCTCTCACTGCTGTGGCCTCTCCCGTTGCAGAGCACAGGCTCCGGACACGCAGGCTCAGCGGCCGTGGCTCATGGGCCCAGCCGCTCCAGGGCATGTGGGATCTTCCAGGAACGGGGCACAAACCCACGCCCCTGCATCGGCAGGCGGACTCTCAACCACTGCGCCACCAGGGAAGCCCACATCTTTACTTTTTAACGTTTATTATATGCAAAGAATTGCGCTAGTGGTTTGAATGTATATGGGGGTAGTATCATTGTATTTGTTTTCTGTTGCTGATATAACAATGACAACCTTAATGGCTTAAAGCAGCACAGATGTATGACCTTACAGTTCTGCAAGTTAGAAGTCTCACAATAGTGGTTAAGAATTTGGGTTCTAGGCCCCAACTGGCTTGGCTTGAATGACAGCTATGTGACTTTGGACATCTTACTTAACTGTTCTCTGACTCAGTTTCCCTTTCTGTAAAATGTGAATATTGTTGGTACCTGCCACTTAGAGATACTGGGAAGATTATAGGAGTTAATTCACATTAAACACATAGAGCAGTGTCTGGCACACTGTAAGCACAGGAGAGAGAGAAAGATTGATGCTTCTTATTATAATTATCATTACTAATTAAAAAATTGGGCAACAGAATTCCTGATATTTATGAGATCACAGTTGAGTTGTCAAGAGGTGTACTATGAATAGTGTTTTATACTATGAATTATTCAATTTTTTGAATGGTTCTGATAATGTAATGAGATGAGTGTGCTTGGTGTACAAGAGAAGATAGGACAGTTTTGAGCAGGGGGCCAGTAAAAGAAAGGCTCGAATCCAAAGTGTTGAATCTGAGCATTGTTTATCTAGCGTGTAAGCTGGACAGGTGTTGAAAATGGACTTAGTTTATTGGTTTACGTTTGTCAGGATCATTCAGTAAATATTGGTAGCCTCTGACAATAAAAGCTGGCTGGGAAGTGGATGTCCTCTTTCCCTACATATAAATTTTTCTATCGAGTGGTTTGTCATTAATGAGAGCAAGGCTCAAAACAATTTCTGCCCCAAGTATGAACATTTACTAAGAGCTCTCTTCTGTAAACCTGTAGCTAACTCTGTTCTCTGTTGTTTTAAGTTCTTTAAACACTACCTTGAGGCAAAGGGTCACTCCAAGACAGATGGGGCCATGCTCTGATGGTGGGATTAACTAATGTAGTTGTATCAGGCAGCAGAAACAGCCGTGATGTAGGTCTGCATATGGCTGAATGGTACCTTTGTAGCAGAGTTGCTAGGCTACTGGGCTCACCAGATTCTTAGGCCCCATCTTTGTAAGGCTGAAAACTCCTGGATAATACTTAAACTCAACTACCTATCTTGAGTACCATTTATTTCAGCAGTGGAAAAATTACTTCCAGCATGTTTTGCTGATCCGTAGATCCTCTGTTGTACCTTTAGATAGAGATATTTGAAATGCTTGCTATAGAATTGCTGGATTATGGATTCCTGTTTAGAGTCTTTTAAATGCTAACTAACCTGATTAGGATTATTCAGACTTAATCACCTGACTGCAGATTCTAGATTAGATTTGATTTATATACGTGCTCACCTATATATGGCATGACCTGTTAAAACTATTTTCAATTACATACAAATGGCTATAGTTGAGGGTTTGTGTTATGGAGCTAGAAGCAATAAGATTACAGATGGGTTTTGGTTCTTTGGTTCTCATGCTCTTCCTGACATTTCCAAATTCTCTGTTGCATATAACCTTCAGCATAAAAACATACTCTCAAATCTCCCATCATAGTAAAATCTTCCCTTGAGTCCACCTGTCCTATGGCTACTACCTCATTTCTTTGCTTTCCTTCATAATCAAACCATAATAATTCCAGTTCTCAATTCCCCTTTTTAACTTTTTTTATGATAAAAAATATTTTTGAAACTGTAGCTTGCATGTAAGAAGAGTGTATAAAATGTACTTATGGTTTAAAGAATAAAAATAACATGCACCTCCATAAACCCATTTCCAACTTAATAGAATGAAGGTGAAATGGGGGAGGGAAGCGAGGAATCTTGTTTTTCAAACAGTTTTCACCAAGTCCTTTTCATTTTGGCAAACTCCTCCAGCGCCCTAGTTCTAGTTACCAGCTGCAAATTCCCGAGTCAGTTGAGGACTTTGTGGTATAAATTGGTTTGTGCTCAGATTTCTTCATGACTAGCTTGGAATTCAGCTTTCCTGAGTCTGCTAAGCCATTTGCCACTCATCCATCTGCTTTCAAAATTTTGTTGCTTTTGTCTTTTCTCCTGTTCTCTTCATCCTTGTAGTCTTGTGTCTTTTTGTTTTGTTTTGTTTTTCTCTTTTTGATGGTCTTACTGAACTTTGGAAGCAGGTGAATTAGATGTGTATTCAGTCCATCAGCTTGGCCCAGACAGTCCCCGTTCTTCAACTTGCTTTGATCTGGTTTCTGCTTCTGTGGCACCAATAAAAGTGATTGTATTTAGGTCACTAGTGACTTCCATGCTATCTAATTCAACATCCATTTTGGGTACTCATTTCATTGGACCTCTCCACATCACTTGACAGTAATATCCATTCCTTGGAACCACTGACTTGCCTTCTGTGGTATGGCTTTTTCCTGATTTTTCTCCTGTGTCTTTTAATTAGCTTTATTTTCTGGCTTCTCCACCTCGGAGCCACACTCTAAATCATAGTTTTCTTTGGTTCCTTGTGCCTTGTATTTATTCTCTCACCCTAGGTTAGTGATACGTTCATCATAGCATCAAGAAAACACCTGTATATTTATTACAACCCAAATTTTGTCTCCATTATTAATTTCTTTGCTGAGTTTTCAGTCTTATATATCCAATTATTCATTTTCCTTATAGCATATTCCATTTTTCATTATGTAGTAATTTATATATTTAATTATATCGTCATTTTCTTCCTAGACTCTGAAGCCTATTAAAGAAGAAACTGTATCTGTCTGCTTACTACTTACCTAGTATAGCACCTGTCACATGGTAGGGGCTCAGTAATGCATGTTGAATTAATTAATAGACATGCATAAATATATACATATATATGAATATGACTTAGATTTTGGCCTCATGTTTTCCATTTTCCAATATATTATACTCTTTGTCTAGGACTGAGGTAGGAACTTTTCAGACCATTGAAAACTGGCATGGATCACTGCCCCTGTTTTTTTTCTTTTTCCTCTGTGTGCCCTTATCAAAGCCTTGGAGAAAAGATTCAACCACTTGGTAACATACATTTAAACTCAGACACTTTAGGAGAAGGTGACGAATTATATGAGGAGAGTTGAGCAAGAGTTTCTTTCTAAAATACCTATTTAATTTGTGAAAAATAACCTCCAAATCAGCAGCATTTAAGTTCTTGCCAAAATCAAAACTCAAAAAAGAACCATGGGTTTTTTTCCCCCCTCAATTTTCCATAGTCCTCCATAAGGGAAAAAAGTACTCTGAGATTAATCAGGCACCTGATCATGGGCTTTTACCTAGTTCTGGAGTCTGTTTTAACTCCTGACATCTTTATTTGTTGAAATATCATTTTGGGGATCCAAGAAGAGTAGAATTGAAAACAAGGGGATTTCCACCAGCCTCCTGGCTAGAAGTTTCCCCTTTAGTTCTTCATGTTGCGTGAGGATGGTAAGCCAAAGATTATTGAAAACAGTGATTTGCCAGGTAATGTGATATGGAAAGTCAGTGTTGGCTGTTCAGGAAATTGCACCTCCCATGCTGTTGCAAGAGGCTTGCTTTATCATGTGTTGAAATCACATTTTAGATTCTCAGCTATGCTTCCATGTCTCTGGTGGCTGAGGCTGTCTCTGAAGTGAGTTCAGCTGGGCCTAGATTAAAATCCAATTCAGTTCAAAGAGCATTTGCACTGTATAGTAAGTATACATGACCTGTGAAACAACCCTTTGAGAGTCTTTTTTTAAAAATGATTTTAAAAGGTACAATTAGCTTGTTAATGATGGATACAATTCAGTCATTAAAATAGTCTAAGACATTTTATTCACATAAATTTTGAAGAGCTGCTGTCCAGCAGATGCTGTCTTAGGTACTCTAGACTTTGTGGCGAACAAGTCTAAAAATTGGAGAAAGATAGAAAATAAGAAAATAAACATATATATTGAAAATTCAAATACTTCTTGATAAAAGAAAACAAATGGTGTGATGTGATTTTCTAATGTCTTAGAGTAGGTATATGTGTTTGGGTTCTTTAGATCAAAGTGATCTTGGAGGACCTCTCTGAGGAGGTACTTTCAAGCTGAAATGTGGAGAATAACAAGTAGTCAGTCATTTAAAGACCCAGAAAAAAAGTATTCTGTGTCAGGGAAATAGGGCCAAAATCTGTGTCATCAGAGAGCTTGGTTTGCAGGTAGAATTAAAGGACCAGCTTGGCTGAGTGCTGTGAGGAGAGTGGGATAGTGTTTGGTGATGATGTGAGAAAGGTGGGTGGAGATAAGATCATGTAGGACAACAGGCCTCAAAGACTCAGCTGGAAGTCTCCAAAATCTTTCAGAGAATCTGCAACATTAAAATGACTTTGATAATAATACTGAATGTTAGTTACCTTTTTCACCTTCATTTTCTCATGTGCATATGAGTTTTCCAAAGGCTACACGCAACTTTTCTTGCAACAGTCAAACTTCTGAAGTCTCAGGGCAACCAAAATTTAAGGTAAGACAGGTGCCTCCAAAGAGAGAAGGTACATGAGTCATACTAGCCGATAAGAAAAATTTCAGCTAAAAATTTTAATGCCTGAGCTAAAGGCTGAGCATGGTTAATATGAGAGTCTAGAACCCTTAGAAGCCTTAGACTCAAGGGGGCTTGACGCTCACTCACAGGGTCTTTTTCGTGGTCTTTGATGGGTACTTCTGAGAAAGACTGGAGTCAGAGTAAGAGTCCAGAGTAAACCTCACTGGTGGTGCAGGCCTGGAAGAGGGAGCAACAACCTGTGTGGGAAAGGCCTGAAGCCCTAACCATGTCCTTCAGTTGGAACTGTCGGACAAGAGATTTAAAATAAGTTGGATGAATGTGTTAAGGGTTCTAGTAAAACATAGGACAACACAGAATATCAGATAATGAGCTTCAGCGGAGAGGTGGAAATTATAGGAAACAATCACATGGAAATGCTATAAATGAAAAACAGAGTTAAAAAATATCATCGACAAGCTTATAAGTAGATTTAAACTAGCTGAGGAAAAGAATTTGTGAAATTGAAGGTAGGCCAATAGAAATTACCCAGTCTGAAATACAACGGAAAAAAGAATTGAAAAAAAAAAGAACTGAGCATTCAAGAGTTGGGGAACAATATCAAGTGATTTAACATACATTTAACATACATATGATTGGAATCCTAGAAAAAGGAGAGATAAAGAATAGGAGAAGCAATGTTTGGAAAACATGGCTGAGGATTTTCTAAAATTAATGAAAGATACCAAACCACAGATCTGAGAAGCTTAAAGACTACTAAGGATTCAAAAAGAAAAACAAACAGAACAAAATCCAACAACCTAGACAGCCCATACTCAAAGTTCTGAAAACCAAAGATAAAGATAAAACCTTGAGGGCAGTACACGAAAAAAGGTACATTACATAAATAAGGACAAAGATGAAAATTAGAAGAGACTCTTTTTCAGAATTCTGCAAACAAGAAGATAATAGACTGACATTTTTAAAGCACTGCAAAAAAAAAGTCAACCCAGAATTTTACACCCAGCAAAAATATCTTTCAAAATGAGAGAGAAGTAGAGACTTTTTCAGACCAATAAAAACTGAGAAATTCATTACCATCAAATCTGTTCTACTAAAAATGTTAAAGGAACTTCTTCAGGCAGAATAATATAATACAGTAAAAACCTGGATCTATATGAAGAAGTAAAGAGCACTGGAAATGGCATTAATGAAGGAAGATATAAAATTCGTATTTTTCATTTTTTCACTTTAAATTGCACTACAAGATAACTTTTCTAAGTATTTGTCTAAAGCAAGTGGTAATATATTATGTATTTATAGCATATATATAAGTAAAATTTATAAAATAATTGCAAAAGGAGAGGACAGAGGAAGTAGAAGACTACTGTTTTAAGTCTCTTGTATACCATGTGACGCAGTATAATATTTGAAAGCAGATTGATTAAAGATATATGTTGTAAACTCTAGAGTAACCACTAAAAGTTATACTAAAAGAGGCGTAACTCCTCAATATAAACAAACAAATAGATAAATACATTGTAATTACAAAAAATAAAAGGCATAACAGTATTTCAGCTTTAATTTCTAATATGGTAAGTATTGATAGGTATAACCCAGCTTTTTGCATTTTTCTCTAATTTTTAGGAGTGTAAAAGAGTCCTGAGACCAAAAAGTTTTACAGTTGATGTAGCACCTTAAATGCCCTAGTAAGGAATTTGGGTTTAATTCTAAGTGTGATTTGAAGACCTTTGAAAGTTTTAAGTAAAGGGGTAAGATGACCCGATTTACATTATAAACAGATGTGGAGAGTAGACTGTAGGGAGCAAGAATAGAGGCAAAAGACCAGTCAGGAGTCATCCAGGCCACGTGGGGTGATGGCTTGACCAAAAGTGGTGGCGATGGTGGGGTGTGGATGGATTGGGCTGATCTTATAAGGTGTGCTTATAAGATAAGTGTGGGTTGAGAGAGCTTGGATTAATCAAGGATAACTCCTAGATTGTTAATCAGCTTTATTGATTACACTTTACCCTTTTAAAGTGTTCAACTGGATGAGTGTAGACAGATGTATACACCTGTGAAATAACCACAGTACTGAAATATCGAATATTTCTACCAACCCTAAAGAATTCCTTGTGCCCCTTCCCAGGACTTCTAGATCTTTTTACTTTAGCAACTAAAGGAACAATGGTGTAACTAAGTCCAATAAGGGAGGAATATATTTAAAAGGGGGAGAGGTGGGAGTTAAGAATTCTGGCACTAGATTGATAGACTCTTTTCAGTGATCATGTTTTATATCCTCCAAAAGACGTCCATATCATTGCCTTTTGTTATTCTCCAACTGGAAGAGAGCTCCAATTCTACCCTGCAATAGCAGTCTGCAATTCTCTTTATCATACACTCACCATGTTGCTAGATTGTAATTGCTTGTATATCCCCAAATACAGTGAGCTCCTAGGCGCTACGACTGCTCTCCTGCACAGTCTGATAGATAATGAGCATGCAGTAAATGCTCGACGAATAAGTGAACGTGAACGATTCTCATTTTGCTGGGATTTCCCATCATTATTAAGGTGGCATTCTTCATACCTGCCTGGAATACAAAATATTCACCACCATCCCCCAGCTGCAGTGTCAGTTGTAAGATATTGTTTCATTGGTTAAGATACCTTTTTCTTTATGTGACTGTGGCGTTTTTGAGCAACAGACAGCATCTGTAAGCTGGCTGGCTGGGATGGAAAAGCCTTTTAGGTTTAGAGCAGAGCGGTGATAACTGCTAAACAAAGACTCCAGCCCTTTGAGCTCTGAGTGTTGACACAAGAAGCCCAGACAGCCCTCAATATGCTCCATCCACATTTTCTTTAATGTGGTACAGCTTTCTGGAAGAACAATGATGAAGACTTAGAGTGTGCATCACATTTTAAACATTGAGATACAACATACATATGATAAAGTACACAATGAATTTTTGCATGTGTATTCACCCATGGAACTGTCACCCAAGTGAAGATAGAGAACTCAGCCTCTAAGAGTAAAGGGAGGAAAAGTGAGTGGGCACTTGTCATGAATGAGAATAGACTGAAATGTAGAGCATTACAGCTCAAATTGTATTTTCATTTCTGTCTGTTATATAAGGACAGCAATTTAAATGTCATTTTGCCTGCCATGTGATGCAGTATTATAATATTTGAAGGCAGGCTGATGAATTAAACATGTATATTGCAAACGTGTGGGCAACCAGTCAACATTGTTTTCAAGAGGTATGAAAGTATAGGCAATATGTGATTGCCTCTATGTAATCATTATTTTTCTTGTTCTTTTGCATGGGGATGTTTTCAAAACTTAAAAATATATTTTTAACTTTCTCCTCTGAACTCTTATTGATACTTTCATTTACCTAACGACTAGTTTCATCAGAGAGCTGAGAGCAGAACTTCACAGATTCGGTTGAATAATCGAAATGGTTGGATTAGTGGGAGCTGACTGAAAAGGTTGTGCAGATAATAATAAAGAGCTCTTTTCTGCATGTCTTGTCCTAGTCAGCTGTATCACATGAAACTGGGAACGGTGTTCTGGACTGAGAAGACCACACTATTTCATTTGAGCGCCTTATGGATTCACTCACTGATTTGAAGTATGTCAACACTCAGAATAGAAACAAGAGATACGAAAATCATGCCTGTCTGTGTTTCATTTAAAGTCAGATTTACTGGAAGAGTTTTAAAGGCATAACCCATTCCTCCAGGAGAATGCTGGATAAGAGATTGACATGCATTACATAACAAATGTTCTTCCAGTAATAACAATCCTTGCATTTATAAGCAGCTTTTAACTTTTCACTAGCTTTTACACTTATTATCTCATTTGAGATCTTTTTATATGCCTCCTAAAATGCACATGAATGCTGGATTTCAAACGTAGATGAAATTTGTAATGGATTTTTGAAGTAGTCATAAATTGCTGCGGATGTACCCCCAAGAACATGCCTTCCTTAACAAGAACATGCCTTCCTTAACAAGAACAGCGTGTATCTTTAAACCTCCGATGTTAAGAGGCTGACAGTTGATATATTACTGTAAGAAGCAAGCTCTTTTCCAAGTCCCTCCCAGGAATCATTTGCATGTTTTTCAGATATGGAGCATCCAGAATTGTTTTTAATTTGGAGCCAAGAACTTTTCTTTTCAGCTAACTCCTTTTCTTGTTTTTACCTGTATCCCCTTAAGCTGGGTTTGTGAGGAAAGTGATTAAAATCAAACGGATACCTTCTTTCTGTAGCTAGGGAGAGAACATCCTGTAAAGCAGGGGAATTGTTGGTGGAGGGAACACCAGATTTTAAGTAAAACCTTCCACAGTTAGATTGGGTGGGAGCAGGGTATCGCTTGAGGGCGTTACAAAGTTGGGGAGAGAGATATATTTGTGATTCGAGAAATATTGCTCAAGAAGAAAAATAGCTAAAAGTTGGGTAGGTCTATCTGGTGTTGTTCTATCAGGTAATTGTATCTAGTTGAGTTACTGTGGGAGGGCTTGGGAGCCCGAGTTTGCCTGAAGACTGAATTATATTTGATTCCTAGCTCAGTGACTTAGGGTGACTTAGCCTCTCTTGGGCCTCAGTGCTCGACCAGTAAATTGGGGGCACGTGGTCCCAACAGTATAGATTCATTCAAAGATTAATTGAAAGAATTTACACAAAGCATTTAACATTCCATTTGGCACACAAGAATTGCTTCATAAATGCTACCCTTCATCAGGGCTGAATTTTAACTAGTGTTATCAGAGTAAATGCTCATAAATTGAAGAAGCTAGAGAATCCAGATGGTGGGAGAGACCACTGAATTTTTGAAATGAAACCTGGAGATTTTATGTATTTCATGGGTAACCAGTTAAAGGATTGCCGCATCATTTAAGGTTTCCTGATTAAATAAAATGGTAGAACGCTTAAGTTGAAATGCTGATTTTACAAGGCAGAGAACTTCCTTTTTCCTAGAGTTTAATTTTCCCAACTCTAATCTGGATTCTTACAAACATGCTAATCGTAACTTTTGCATCGGTAACTTTACTTCACATTTCTTTGGGTAGCCACACCATTTTTTTTTTTTTTGAATAGCGAGATTGGAGTTGAGAGTTTTGCCTGTCATATTCCATGAAGTGTTGCATCACTTTTTTCCTGGGACAATCAATTCCTTTCTTTTCCCTGCCTCCTTCACTGAGCCCCCCAGATCCATGTGAATTAAAAACTTCTCAGTTAGGGTTCTAGGCACAATATGTTCACATGCATGAAAACATCTACTAAACTGATGGCAATTAATAATCATAATGTTGCTGTTCTTGCTTGACTACTAGGCACCAGGCACTGTGCTTCTAAAACGAACTCCTTTAATCACCTCAGCCACACTATGAGGCAGGTACTACCATTCCAAGTGGGAAAGCTCAGCAGAGGTTGAACAGCCCCCAGCATGGCCGCAGTCAGTAAGCAGCAGTGTTGTTATTCAAAGCAGGGCAGTTCATCCCAGAGCCCCAGCTCTTGGCCTCCACGGCTTGATCAGGGCCCACATTAAGCTGCAGCACTGTCAGCTTTTGCTAGAGAACCCGTATGTCCCGAGTTGCCCAAGGCAGTCGGTTTCCGTGTAGTACAGTTATTAACCGTGCTCACGTTTACTCCCCAAACTGTCCTGGCCTTGTTTGGATGATAAATTCTATGGTCTCCCTAGTGTTTTCTCAGTTTTTGTCCACATCTCTCATTAGACCTCATATTTCCATTTATAACCACTCTCCCAGGCACCGCGTGCCGTGTGTTGCCCTGGGCTTTCTCCACTTCTCTGCGTTGGCTGCTTTTAATGCCAAGTTGCTACAAGTGTCAGCCGCACCGCATAGGCTCTTGCAGATGCTGCGGACATCCCTCTTCGCCTTGACGCGCTTCATTCATCTTTGGGTTTCTGTGCCCGTTCTGTCCCTGTGCCTCGATGCCCGCCTCATGGTCCTAGCTTGCGGGTGGTCTCAGTCACCCCTTTGGATGTGACTTCTGACATTTGCTCCTCAGCTGCATGCACCCATAGCCCCCTGATTCCAGAAAATTCTCTACTTTGATTTTGAGGCACCACAGCTTGGCTCTGTGACTGTGTTTCCTTTGACCGCAAATTACAGCCGGTGTTCTCAAGCCGGTTGTCCTTCCTTAGAAAGAGGCAGTTCACCTGCTAGGGGAAGAAAGACATTGAATACCTATGTATTCTCTGTCGAAGGGCTCAGTTGTTGAAAAGTTATTCTTTTACAAAACATGTTTTTCATATAAATATGTATGCGTCCCTAAATAGGTTATGAAAAACTGGCCTGTGATGTTACAAACAAAAGAATGTATGACAAGAGCAAGGAACGCATGGTTTTGACCCAGTTAACGGAAGTAGAAATGGTCCCAATCAGCACCCTCTTGTGTCCGCTGGGACCCCTGTGATGCACCCGCAGCCCATCGTCCTTCCCTTTGCTGCGTGAACCTGTTCCACGTTCACCAGGGGACTGAGGCTGAAGATACTGAGGCAGGGAGACAGTGGGTAACACTTTGCACTGCAGTCACCTTCAGATCTGGTCCTGCACCTTCTGTTATTCTGTGACTCCAAAGACCCAAGAGCGACTGTGAGATCACGATCATTACATGAGAAAGCAAATGCTGCGCTCACAGGAAACCCCTACAGTTGTTCCTCTAATTAAGGTGGAGTTTAAGGCTCTTCCTTAAAACTGTTCTTAGCAATCATCCAATACGTCCCACAAACATTTCAAGACGCTAATGGCAGTCCGTGGTATCTCTATCCCAGTGACCGTCTTGTTATTACCTTACCCTGTGAGGTAAATAATGAGATTTTCAGTTTCATCAGGCAGGTGTCTGGCTCAAGGTCATATCACTAGCCAATGGCCACTCCAGGCCCAAATCAGATATTCTTTCCCCTCTACTGAGCTTCCTTCACATTTCTCTTCCCGCCTCTACAAAAGTAATCCTACATAGCCAGAGAAAAGAGGTGGAAAATCCAGTGTGTGGAAAGGAATATTTCTTCAGACAGCTTGTTCAGCAAGCACACCCAGTACTGCATGTAAATGAACGTCCTGGCCTTCATTTATATTCAGGTGATGCAGCGTGCAGAAGTGAGAGATGGAGCAGAGAGTTTGACCATCGTCATGTCGCGTCCATCTGATGCATCTGGACAGCTTGAAACATACGCATGCAAATAATTTGGCAAATGTAAATGTCCTCTGACACGTACTTGGTAGTAAACATATGTATCCGACGTCCTCAGCGTCGTCTGCTTTATTACTGAAAGTATACTCTCTCCCTGTCTTTCTCCTACTCAGTTTAAAAAGTTATATTAAATTACTTCATATTTTCTTTCATGGATCAGAACATTGGAGAGAACAGCGGAACACCAATTTTAGCAAGAAGTGTGTTTTATACTAATCAACTTGCTGTATGTAAAAATCTAGAAAGGAGGAAAATGACATAGAAAAATAATATTAAAACTGAATCTTTATACCCAAAAGGATTTTTTAAATTAGTCAGCTTTGTTTTTTAGAGCAGTTTTGAGTTCATGGCAAAATGAACCACCTTTGGTGGTATCCTCTTTATGGGTTTGGACAGGTGTATAATGACGAATGTAAAATGGCACATATCCACCATTGTCGTATTGTACAGAATAGTTTCACTGACTTAAAAATCATCTGTGTGCCATCTATTCATCTTCCCATCCCCAGCCCATGGTCATCACTGGTCCTCTTACTGTCTCCGTACTTGGTCATGGGCTTTTAAGCCACAGAACTGCCTCCAGGTCACACCCTCAGTATCTAGTCAGGGCTTCCTCCTCACCCCGCGTCTTGAACTTTTTCATTTCTGTCTTAAGTAGGGATGGCTGGTTTCTAAAAAAAAAGGAACTCTCAAGCTCGTTCAAGTAAAGAGGAAGGTAATTTAAGGCTACAACAAGCAATGTATAGTTGGGTTTAAGAGTGTGAGCTTTGGAATCAGAACTGAGCTTTGCTACCATTCACTCATCATGAGGATTGTATGGGCAAATCACTTTATCTCTCAGCTTCAGTTTATCCTCTGTAAAATGGGAATAATAGGGCTCCCCTGGTGGCGCAGTGGTTGAGAGTCTGCCTGCCGCTGCAGGGGACACGGGTTCGTGCCCCACTCCGGGAAGATCCCACATGCCGCGGAGCGGCTGGGCCCATGAGCCATGGCCGCTGAGCCTGCGCGTCCGGAGCCTGTGTTCCGCAACGGGGGAGGCCACAGCAGTGAGAGGCCCGCGTACCGCAAATAAATAAATAAATAAAATGGGAATAATAATAGTTCTTCCTAGGGTTGTTTGAGCATGAAATGAAACATTGTATGTATGATGCCTTGGCTGTGTGCTTAATAAAATTGGTCATTATTTCTTTGTCATGAATTTGGATACTGAGTCTTCGTGAGGCCGGAGGTGGAAGGTTGGTAAGAATGGAGGCCATATATTCAGTCTTTTTATCTCCTTTCTAGTGTTTCCTGCTTTTGTGTCTTTTAATTTTTTCTCTTTCTTGACCGAGGTCCTCAGTTTTCTCTTTCTGTCTCTTGTCTGTCATGGCTTATGTGACCATTAGTCCTAAATCTATTTGACTTTCTGATTCAGTGTTCATCAGTAGTTGACTATAGATTCTGAATAGCTTAGTTCAAACTCTCCATAATGACAATCTGATTGGTTGCTGGGTTGACACGTTGGGTCCATTTTTCCCTCATAGTATAATTAAGCTCATGGTCAGGTTGTTGACTTCTAGCATCAAATAAGTGCTGCTTTTCATCCTACTTTGAATCTCAAAGTGTTTTGTTCCATCATCCCTGACCCTCTGGCTTTAGATTCAAGGACTTGAGTGAAATGCTTTCCTTGTCTAAAATCTAAAAGATCTGTCACTTAATATGTTCAGGCTTCTTGTAAGTTCTGAGGACCTTTCAAAGGGATGTTTCGAAAGCTTCTAGACAAAGATAATTGTGTCAAAAGGGAAACAGCTGTCTCTGTATTTGCAGAGGAGAAGAAAATTAAACAAATAGCAAAGATGAGACTCACATATAATTAAAATTGGATTATTGCAGCATTTGACTCACCAGCCGGGAGCTCGATTCCTCTACCTCAGTATCCAGCGTCTTACCATTCCTTCATGCTCACCCTGCATTCCCATCTTTCATTCAGTATTTCCCTTTCATTTCACTGGAATGCTTTTCTCCCTGCTTCATAACACATTTCTCCATCCCTATACTTCAGCACCATTCCTTTCTTCAAGATTCTTTTGTTCTTTCGCTTCTTGTTTGTTTTGTCTGTTTTGTTTTGTTTTTTTCTTTTTCCTAAAAGGATAGATGAAGGATATGATAAATTCTTATATTACTTTCCTTTTATTTATTTCTGGAAACAATCATTTTCGCTTTTCATGTGGTAAAATCTCACAGAACTCATTAAAATCAGTTTCAAAAGCATAGTATTAATCTCCTGCTGTTTACATGTAAGCAATTTCAGCCAGTTTTCCAAATGTTTAAATACTTGCTCAGAAGCTGTGGTTTACCTCCCCACTTTGTTTGGGAAAACCAAACTAAAACAGCTAGGCTTTTTCTCTTTAGCCTGGGTTCATGACCACAGAGTTTCTTCCTTGAATCCTTTGACATTATTCTGTTGTGTCTTGAATGTTAAAAAGTCACAAAGTAACTTGTTCTGAAAATCTCTAAATTCATACCAATCAGAAAAGATATATATGTTATAAAAGTTTTACTTTCATTAAAATATCAACAGCTCATCAGTAGTATTTTTCTTTTTTTTAAAATTGAAATATAGTTGACTTACTATATTAGTTTCAGATGTACAACAAGATGATTCACTATTTTTATAGAGTATACTCCATTTAAAGTTATTAGAAAATAATGGCTATATTCTCTGTGCTCTACCATATATCCTTGTTGCTTATTTATTTTACACATAATAGTTTGTACCTATTAATCCTCTACCTCTATCTTGCTCCTCCCCTCTTCCTTCTTTCCACTGGTAACCATTAGCTTGTTTTTTGTATCTGAGTCTGTTTCTATTTTGTTATATACATTCATTTGTTTTAATTTTTTATTCCACATGTGGTAGCAGTGTTTGTCTTTCTCTGTCTGACTTATTTCACTAAGCATAATATCCTCTAGGTCCGTCCACATTGCTGCAAATGCCAGTATTTCATTGTTTTTTATAGCTAAGTAATATTTCATTTTATATCTCTACCACATCTTCTTTATCCATTCATCTGTTGATGGACACTTAGGTTGCTTCCATATCTTGGCTGTTGTAAATACTGCATCTATGAACACTGGGGTGCATGTATCTTTTCAAATTAGTGTTTTTATTTTCTTCGAATATGTGCCCAGCAGTAGAATTGCTGGATCATATGGTAGTTCTGTTTTTAGTTTTTTGAGGAAACTCCATACTACTTTCCATAGTGGCTGCACCAATTTACATTCCCACCAACAGCATATTAGGCTTCCCTTTTCTCCACATTCTTGCTGACATTTGTTAGTTATTTGTAGACTCTTTGATTATAGCCATGACAGGTGTGAGGTATTACCTCATTGTGATTTTGATTTGAATTTCTCGGATGATTAGCAATGTTGAACATATTTTCATGTGCCCATTAGCTGTCTGTATGTTTTCTTTGGAAAAATGTCTATTCAGGTCATCTGCTCATTTTTAAATTAGACTGTTTGTTTTTTTTGATAATGAGTTGTATTAATTATTTATATATTTTTAATATTAACCTGTTATTAGTCATATCATTTGCAAACATTTTCTCCCATTCCGTAGGTTGTCTTTTCATTTTGTCAATGGTTTCCATTGCTGTGCCAAATCTTTTAAGTTTAGTTAGGTCCTGTTTGTTTATTTTTACTTTTGTTTCTTTTGCATTAGGAGAAAGAACCCCAGAAATATTGCTACCATTTATGTCACAGAGTGTTCTGCCTATGTTCTCTTCTGGGAATTTTATGGTTTCAGGCTTACTTTTCAGTTTTTAATCCATTTTGAGGTTTTTTTTGTATATGGTGTGAGGAAATGTTCTAACTTTATTCTTTTACATGTAGCTGTCCAGTTTTCCCAGCACCACTTATTGAAGAGACTGTCTTTTTTTTCATTGTATATTCTTGACTCCTTTGTCATAGATTAATTGAATGTAAGTGCTTGGGTTTATTTCTGGACTTTCAATTCTGTTTCATTGATCTGTAAGTCTGTTTTTATGCCAGTACCATGCTGTTTTGATTACTGTAGCTTTGTAGTATAGTCTGAAGTCAGGGAGCATGATACCTCCAGCTTTGCTCTTTTTTCTCAAGATTGCTTTTGCTATTTGGGGTCTTTTGTGGTTCCATGTAAAGTTTAGGATTATTTGTTCTAGTTCTGTGAAAAATGTCATGGGCAATTTGATAGGGATTAAGTCCATCAGCAGTATTTTTGTTTGGTTTGTTCCACAAATATTATTTGAGTGCCTACTAAGAACTAGAAGTAAAAAGAGGTAAGAGGGTACATGATAGATACATACTGGCAGACGTTTAGTGGAAGAGCCAAACAATAAATAATAATGATGTATAAATTGCACAGTTGTTTGAATTTCCCACATTATTGTGGAATAACTATGCAAAGAATTATTAGAAACAGTTACATACTGATTTTTATTTTGAGAAGGAGAAAATCACTAAATAAAAGAGTTTGGGTGCTTTTAATTTATTTTTAAAAACTTAATGAGTTTTGATTTCAACCTGAAATCTCAGTTTATATCCACTTTATATTTATTTACATATTCAACAGATGTTGACTAGTACTGAGGCAGGTATTAGACAGGTAATCACATATTTACATATTTATTTACAAATTAAGTTCAGTGCTACGAAGAAAAAGTACAAGGAGCTGTGACAGTATAATTGGGAACCAAATTTAGTTTGTGGTGTTATGATACAGAGCAGAGCGTTTAGTTGTGGAGGAGCTGGAATCAGACAGACCTAGCTGCCGATTCTGACTGTGCTACGTACTAGCTTTATGACCACAAAAAAAGTGAGTTAACCTCTTAAGCCCACATCTGTGAAATGGGCACATGCACAAATACTTTCTGTTTCGGGGGTTTGTTGCAACAAGCACTTAGACATAGAATAAATGCTTTTAAAAAGTGGCCTTTACTGTTAATTCTAACCAAGACATTAAATACAGAAAGCAGGAAGTAGGAAAATAAACATTATTTGGAAACATTTATGCTCACAAAACCCCAGTGCACCACAATGCCAAGACATGACCATTTTTTCCAGGAACCCTGAATATTAGGTGTTATTGAGACTTCATTCTGAAACTGTGTCCCTGTTTGGAATGTTGTGGCCCCATTTCCTCTCGATTCTGAGGCAGGGGGAGGGCTCTGGGTGGGCCTGGTCACGAGTCTACCTGAGGTTGTGTTTTACATCCATTTCTACTGTCATCTGCACGTCATCGACCTCTGTCCCTGACATGCCTTGAAATATGAGCTTTACCTGAGCCAGGCCTCTCCTCACGTCCTCCTTCCCAAAGCTAGAAGCAAAATAATTGCTTTTAAAGCGTATTCAAGATCTCAGGAAGGTAACACACTGGACAGCCCGAGACCCAAATACCCTTTGATTTACAAAGCGTACAACTCGGAGGCAGGCAGGCCAGCTGCTACACAGTGCGCTTCATGGGGTCACGTCTAGGAGGCCCTCCCCGTTCCCCAACCCCAAGATAGGGCTTTACAAAGCACAAGCAAGAATAAGGCAGCTTCTTCACCAATCGAGTTCTTTCTGGCCCTATGTCAGTGTTCTTAGAAAGACAGGGGAAAATATATAGGTGTGGAAATCTGTATATTCACTGGCTTATTATTCTGTACTAGTTTATGGTTTGGGAATAAATACAATAGCAGTAGTCACAGCCAACAGTTTTGAAGCACCTATAGTGTGCCAGAGAGCATACCAAAGGGTGTCCTGGCACGTACCATTTTTGTCATTACAAGAGCATTATGGGGAAGGAACTACCATTGCCTGCCTTTGAGGGATGAAGAAGCTGAGACTCAAAGAGATTGTGTCTTGTCCAAGGCTGCTCAGCCCATAAACAGCAGAGCTAGGGTTCCAGCCTAGCTGAGTTCATTGTCACCCAAAATATGAGATTGTATCCATACATATTTATATTCACTCATTCATTTACTCATTTGACATTGATTTGCTGAGTATCTGCTACCCATCAGATGGGATTCTAGGCACCAGAGATAGAGGAATGAGAAACAGGCACAACTCCTACTCTTGTGAAGCTTACATTCTAGTGGAAGAACACAGAAAATAGACAAAACACGTAAATTTTATAGTGCAAAGTGATAAATGCCAAGCAGAGAAATTAAGGAGAGGGGAGGTGTAATTTTAAATAGCGTGGTCAGCAAAATCTCACTGAAAAGGTGGCCTTTCACATGTCACAAACATCAAGCTTGTATCATTCAGGGCGTGGTACAGAGAATGTGCTTGAGGTCAGTTCTTGTCTTTCTTCCTTAGAGTCCCAGGCAGTCTTTTCCTCCAGGATCTCTGAGCAAGCCATCTGTACATTGACCCCAGCCAAACACACAAAGACATTTGCAGCCATTCTGAGTTGGTGTGTCCTTTCATAGGCACCTCACTCTTGAAAGTCACTGGGCGTGGGATTAAACAAGCGCTCTGGACTTGGAAATTCTATTAAGATTCCTCTTGGTTAAGAGCTGCTGTTGAAATAGGTTTGGAAATGAATACAGTTCTCCTATTCACCCTAGGTTTAGGGACTGTATGATGATAAAACAGAGCTTCCAGGTGAATTCTTGACTAGTTCAAAAGTCATCAGCAAATGCATTAGTGAGGGAAGGCCCTGGTCATGGTATCCAGAGCTTCCCAACACACCCAAGGAGAAAAACCACAAAACAAACATTTGTAGGTCAGATGTGCCTACTAGAATCCATTCTATTCAATCAAATATATTATAGCAATATAGTAGATGGCAAGAGTAAGTTTTACACATATGTGTGCAGGTGCGCGCGCGCGCACACACACACACACACACACACACACATATACGTATGTATATTTCAATATTCAGCCTTTCCTCACTAAGAACTTCTAAGATCATTGGGACAACTTCAATACATTGAACACCAATATTGTGAAATGTGTTCCTCAGGAAAGAGCTTGGGATCAAATAAACTTTTCTACCATCTTTGAAGAAAGTGGTCACATAAACAGCAAAGATAAGATAGCAGGAGATGGTTTAGCTTTTTAATGTCAAACTGTTTTGCAGTGATTCGTACACCCTGAGCAGAAGCCCCTGCCCTATAATGAGTGTACTAACCAGAAATGATTTTACCCCTTAGCAGCTCCAGTGGGACTTTGCCGACCTGGGAAAGTCATTTGCTGTTGGTCTTTGCCCTTGAAAGCAATACTGCTACATCTCCTTAAAAAGTATCCATACTTCAGATTTCATAGTGATTCCAAGTGGCCATCACCCCAGTTACTCCTAATTAGTGAGATTTGCCACTTAGGCGCTTTGCTGTGGTCATGTGTGAATGGTCACGGATTCTTAACATCACTCTTCCATTGCCTTTCAGGTACTGGCTTCCAACCTCACCTTGCCCTTTTACCAGTTTTCACAAGCTAGGTAAGTAGGATTAATTGTGTTTCAGTATCTCTAGCTGTTTTTTGAATCATTAGTTCTGCTTTTATTGCACTGTGTTTCCTATGCATTACAGAATAAAAATGAACTTGCTTTGGGGTATCTCACATTCTCTCAGCTTCCTCAATGTGCTCTATTTTTTAAAAGCCCATTCCAGACCTCCTAAAACTTAGTGTATTCTCTGGGCTAATTCCTGTCTGGTGGTGATATGCCCATTTTGCTAAAATCAAGTCATTTCTCAGTCTTGACGTTTCATTTAATCAGCCCAAAATTTCCAAGCCAGTGCAAAACAGTTCAACAATCTGGGCTGTCCATGAATCATACAACAAGGTAATTCTGTACTTCTACTGAGAAACTTATTTCCTCGCAAAGTTTCATATAGTATTGTATCACTCACCCAGGAATAATTAAAATTCTTATGGAAAAACCTATCCTATCCTTTCAATCGTGAAATGAAGAAAAAATATGAGGGAGGTAGAATTCATCAAGAGAGGAATGCTGGAATGAAGGGTGATTTTGTAAATTATATAGCAGGGGTCAAAACCTCAAGTCTCTCCAGGGAATTGGCTGGTACCTTGAAGGTGTCATCCAGTCTAGGCAAAAGATACTGGAGAGTGGCAGGGCAAGGTCATACAGAGAAGAGCAAGTGCTCATTTCAACCATTCAAGTTAGACATTTAAAGGCACAGCAACAGGAGCAAAATATGCAGGTTAATAAATTTTATCTATTGGTCAGATTTGGCCTGGGGGCTGTCATCTTAAACACCTGGTTATTGACAAAACTAGCTAGCTTTTAATTACCTGGGCTAAGACCAAGAATGGGTAACCAGATAGCTGATGTCATAGATAACCAACTTTTAAGTGACTTTCCAGATCACTTGTGTTTGGCGTTAAGGTTGGATATTTATTTACCCAACTAGTTAGGTTCCTTTGTGGCTTTAGCAGAAGGCTATTTGCAGAGCACAACAAAATGGCATCCTTGATGTGAGGAGTTCATTCTCTTGATCTGAAAGGAAGGTCAGCCAAATGCAGACACTTGTGTTGCTCCTTTCTGCATTGGAAGCCCTCCTGTCCTGTAGCATTAAACTATCCACTCTGTTTTGAAAAAAAAATTTTGTATATATTATATTTATATATATATATAAATATATATATGTATAAAATTGGCTCACAGATTATGCAGCTTTTTATATCCACATATGGTTTTCAAAGAAGTTGGCCTTTTCCCAATATTTTTTTTTCTCTTGCCATGGATCTTTCCAGTAGACAATAAGGCCATGAATCTGGAAAATTTCCCTTTTATAGACAAGGAGTACTCGGGCTTTTTTTTTTTAAAACATATATTGAAACCAGATCCAGGAGATTGGAGGCAATTTTAATCATCATGTCAATTAAATGATAGTGTATCATTATCTGTAAGAATGAAATATGTTTCTTGGATTGACGGGTAAAAATATTCCCCCCCAGTGGTTCTCTTTTTCCCATTAGCACCCTATCAATATCTTAAATGTTACTTTCCCATTCCTCAATAATTCACTCAAGACATCACACTCTGGCCTGATGTTTTACTTTTCGTTTTGACTCTATGGTATCCAAACTTACCTAATTTATGTCTTACTCTGTCAGATCCCATGTCGAATGGCTATTGGTGGCTGGATGTGTTATCCAAGCTAGGGAACATGTTGACCTTTTATGTCAGGGTGAAAGATATTCCCAGCAGGCCACAAGTTAGATCTATATAGCTCAATAACTCTTTTTCCTAAGTACAGAATTACCCTCAACAGATGCACAGGACAACATAAAGAAATATTTCTCCCCCAACCAAATAACCCTTACAGCAGTGATCTCAAAGCATGCCTCCTACCCCAGCCGTTACCAGCCTTGTTAGGAATGCAAATTCTTGGACCTAACCACAGATCTACTGAATCAGAAACTGTGGGGATGAGGTCCAGCAATGCGTGTTTGAATAAGCCCTCTTGGCAATTCTGAGGCATGTTAAACTTCCAGACCCACTTTAGTATGCTTCCCTCCAAAGCTTTGTAGGCAGCCTGGATTTTCCCACCAATCTCCCCAACCATATTATAAATTCCCAAAGAATAAGCAGCTCGCCTGCTAGTTTGTCATTGAGTCCCCATTCTCCTGCAGGAACACCTGGCACATAGTAGGTGCTTCATATGTATTTGTTGAACATATGAGCAAATGCATGAGTGGTTGACCAAGTGGTTGACCTACTTCTGTAGTGGTACATGGTGTAAAGCCTGCAACTTCCCCAGCCCATTCATGCCGGCATGGCAGTGGAAGATTGAGTAGGGATTCTTATGAGAAGTACTGTTCTGATTTAAATCTTTGGTTCACCATCTGTCAGCCGCGTAACCTTTGGCAAATTGCTTCACCTCTCTGTTTGTACCTTGATTTTCTCATCTGTAATGTAGGTATGAAAATAGTACATCACCCTCATAGGGTGGGTTTTTTCTTAATGATTAGTTGTGGTGATGGTATTTTTTCTTATTTTACCATTCTGTTTCTCCATTCCCATGTGGCAGCCAGGCCACTCTACCCCAACCTGCAGAGACTCTGACAAAGGTCTGGTTCGTGTTTGCCCCACCCCTTTATTAGCATAATATTAAGAGAACTGGATCCTGCAGACCTCAGTCCAACTCTTAGCTTTGTCATCTTCCTTATTATGATTTAGTACATCATTTATTACTTCGATTAATATTTGCATTGCAAATAATGCCTTGCGAGAATACTGGAATGGACTCTTAATCTGGTTGTGTAAACAATGTCAATGACCTAATATTATTTCCGTGGTAAAGCTTCTCTCCAATCTTTTCTTACTTCCTGACACAGGACTGTGTTCCTATTACCTTTACTAAGACCTCAAATGGTCGTCATGGTTAAACCACTAAAATGCAAAAAAGTTTTTTTTTTTTTTTTTTTGGTTCTGCCACATGCAGTAATGTGCTATTTATTATCTCCTTCTGACTAATCCCCATTTTGTTGTTAATGCTCAGCATTTTCCTTTCTGTGCAGAGCCATAGACTGGCAGGAGTTCAAGGAGAGGCTGAAAATGCTTCTTCGAAACTATTTTAATCCCAAACAGTTAATGTTTGGAGAACAGGTTGAAACATATGTAATATAGGCACCCAAATGTAGGCAATTATCTCCAAAGGGCAAAAGGGGACAGAGAATAAAGGCCCTGCTGCTCCGAGGTCGAGGGTAAAGCACTGAAGAAACGCCTCCTTTGGTTTTCCAAGGGTCACAATGTCAATTGAAGAATGAAATGATAAGACAAATGGAAAGCTTGATAACACTCAAATGGGTGTATTTATTCACAGTTGGACGATTGGAGCTCTTTTCCTGTCCGCTGACAGCAATTCTGAGCATTATAACAAGATCCAGAACTTGATGTCTAGAAACCCTTAATGATACTCTGTACAAAGTGGATGAAGGGTGACAAGGCGGAGGGAACGTGTGTAGAAATTTCGCTCAAAAATCCTGTGACTTTCAGAGGTTCTTTGTGTTGGCTTCAGCCTTTGAACAACACAAAGACAGGGCTCTTGCCTCATGCTTCTGAAGATGGAAATGGATGTCCCAGAGTTAGAATTGCCTTCTATTTCAATAATGCCATTTGTGCCGTCCTTGGAGCTCTGCACGGGACAGGACAAGCTGCCTCTGGTCTTCCTTCCGTAGTTTCATCTGCTGTTTAACCGAGTATATTCATACACGCATACACACACGCAATCCTTGGTAAAGCACTATATGTTAGGGTTTGCAACACGGTAAGGCAGTATGACTTATGTAATATTTACCATGCAGCTATTATTCAGTGTGATTTTCAGAGAGGAAATACACTGTCAAAAGCATAACGCTGCCTTGCAGGATCAGTTAGGGGAAAAAATATGAGCTAAGGAGCCGGAAATCCTTGTTTAGTATTACAGAGAAATTATGACAAGCCGTGAAAAGTTCCATAGGCTTTTGTAGCTCTCAAATCTTTCCTTTAAAACCAACTTCTATGAAAATACCCTATGCCTGGAATTTGCCCTGTTGAAGCCAGACACATTTTTTTAATTGAATCTTGCTCTGAGAGTAGTGAATTTCCCCCCGCTCCATCTGTAATTTGCTTTTTATGTGAATGGAGAGACGTTCTGTTTCTCTTCTTTGGAGGGTTCTCATATTCCTGTAAAAACAATCAGTGTGGGGCCGTTTATCTCTTGCTTCATCAAACTGTGATGTGGGGTAGAAGTATGTGTGTACGTTTGCAATATAGATTTTTCATTTCTGTATTTCATAGTCACATTATTGGCAAGTGGCCCTCATTTATTTTCCAGAACATTTCTAAGCTGATGACAACTCTTTAGTCTTTGTTTGTTAACTGTGTCCTGCCTGTCTACCTTTTCATGTAATTATTGCTTTCAGGGAATGAAACAGAAAATGGGGTATTGCTTGGTTGAATATTTTTCAAATCAAATACAATATAGCACAGCCATCTGTGAAAATACATTTCAGCTTTCATCGAATTCTGCCAAGGTTTTTTTTGAGGATTAATAATCCCTTCGTAGGGGTGTGCTTCTATGGCTAACGTAATATTGTTGGGCAAAGACTAGGTTATATTTATGTTATATTTACTCAGGTAAAAAAATAAAAGGATGTGTTGAGGGAAGAATTATTGAGGATTTTTTTCTGTATTTTTGTTACTTGCAGAACAAGTGTCTTTGAAATGGAAAATATTGAGAAGCTTTTGGCTGGGGGCGGGGAAATGTAGAAGTAAAAACCATATTCCCTTTTCATGTATGTAGAGTCCAGTTCTCTACCAACCACACAGCCCCAGCAGAGGTACATGCATAGCAGCAGGACAGGGACTCCCTAACCCTAACTGATGGTGGATGGTGCCTTTCAAAGGTTGATTCTGGGGAAAGGGCTTTGTGCCTTTCCTGTTTTTTCTTGGCAATTGTGACCCCTGTGCTTCCTGACCATCTTCATGCCCCATACATCACTTTCTCCTTTCTTTCCCCAAAACCCCACTAATACAGAGCCGTTGCATGTAACTGAGGCTGAGGCAGTGCAGGCTGTGGCGGGGACTCTAAGATACTAAAGAACATGATGCAACTGGAATTCCATCAAGACACATCACTATCTTTCAAAGTTCCTTGGCAACTACTTCCAATAGCAATTTCTTCTCGGTTCTGAACTCCTACTGTATTTCCGGAACCCTTGTCCCCAGACTGCCCCTCACACTCTCTCTAGGTGTTACAACAGGAGAGGACATAGTTCATAATTAGGTGAGGTCATTGAGAAGAATGTAGTAAAGGGACTATTATTTATAAGGTCATAGGCCAGGTATAGGAAAATAAACTATGCACCGTCAGTTCTGTTATAGCAGTTGTTCTGAAAATTCAGATTTGTGCAATGCCATTGACATATTTGGGAACAATTTGAGCCGAGTTTTAGCGCTTGCTTTTGTGTGATTTCATCCATGAGAAAGGTTAGGTGAACACAGAAATCTGCATCCAGTTGAACCAAGCAGTGTAGGAACCTACTAACTGCACGTCCCTCCCCCAAACACCCTCTGCCCACCTCAGCTGACTACGTTGTTATGTACCACACCATCCTTATCTGGTGCGACAATTTTCTGTTCCCCTTTCAGATAAGCCTCCTGATGCCGCTTCCCAGTAGCTCCCAAGCTGCAACTCTTGTGAAGCTTACGTCTACCAGCAAACTTCAGGGTCTTGTTCAAGGTAAAATGCAATATTTATTGTATTTTTATATTTCTTAATCATGTGACAAGTGTAACACTGGCAACTGTTTTTATTAGGTTCCTCTCTTTTTGAAATGTCATAGATATTAGTTGTTTGTGTGTGCGCCTCTAACCCTGTTTTCCCATAAGCGCCGTGTTTTTCGTTGTACAATTTTGTATTGCATGATGATTTCCAAGAACACATGTTGCTTACAGCAGAGCTGACTGTGTGTTGAAGCATTCTGTGGCTGTCAACAGTGGGGAGCTGTTCCTAACTCTTAGGCCTGAAGGCCAAGGGCAGAGAAGCAGTCTTTGCAGCATTGAGGCAGGAGGCCCTCTGTGGGAAAGAGTTGCCTAGTTTCTGCGGGCCAGAGGCCCAGCACAGAGAGAGCCTGAGGCATAAACACCCTGCGCTCACTCTCCTCCACTCTCCAGTCATTGGCAGTTACCTCCTGGCACAATGCAGTTGGAAGCCAGTGGGTTAGGGAGTCTGTTTAATGCCTTCCTTAGAGGACAGGTTAATTAACACAGCAGAGTAGAATAGGAGGGAGGGTTAGATCGCAAGACATCTCTTGCCATTGGGGAAATTACTTTTTTAAGGAATTGTTTTTACTTTATTATGTAAATCATCTTTATTCTTCTCTTACCAGATGGTGGTTATCTAGGCCAGGGGAGTTAAGGAGACTCATAAAGGTTTTTTTCTAAATAGAGGAAAACTTTCTGCCAAGGAAGAGAATCTGTACTTATTTTAGTCCAACTGATTGAAACAAGAGCCACTTTAGAAAATAAGATATTTTTTGCCACTTCTCATTATGTATGCACACTGTCTTTATTCACTGTCCCTTCCATATGAGACCTCTTTCTAAGGGCAAACATGTTCTCACCTTTAATGCCTGAATTTTTCCCAAATTGGTTGGATACTGTTTTAAATAATTTACTACCTTTTATGCTTGGTCAAGAAGAGGAATACTGAGGAGATGGTATAATTCACTTGCCTACACACCTCCCCTTTGAGTAGGAGATTAATTTCTTTTATAGGCCTATTACAAGACAACTGACCACTTTCCTCTAATGGTTAAGTAGTAGAGCGGAGATGTGGGGACTGTCTTGAAATGAGCCTCTGTAGTAGGTTCTGCCGATTTTCCAGATGCCTCAGCTTGATCTTAAATTCAGAAGAGACCATGAGCTCATAGTTTTCAGGGTAATTATACAAAAGGATGTTAAAACTGAAGTGAATCAATTTATCATTGATAGGAATTTATCTTCCCTGCCCAGAAACAGCCTGCAAACAGGAGAGAGATAAATCGTATGGTCCTATAGACTGAAGATGTTTATTTGAGGACAAAAATACAAAAAATTTTAAACTTCAAAAGAAAGTAAAACATACATCTTTAAAAAAAATTTCCCCAAAGTTTCCTTTTTATGAAAGAAGAAACTCAAGTCTTAAGTAAAAAGACTTAAGTAAAAGTAAGTAAAAATTGTTTCACCATTAGCCATAATTCATAAGTAAAAATTGTTTCACCATTAGCCATAATTCGGTGTGTTTTAGGCTAAGATGGATAGCTCATACTGGTTACCCTATGACTGGGGAAAGTAATATCATGGTATTGACAATGTTAATAGGGGTAATAAAGGTGAAGATTTAGATCTTACTGGAAGCTCACTTACTTTAAAAACTGAGATATAATTCACTTACCATAAAATCCACCCTCCTAAAGTGTACAATTTAGTGGGTTTTTTTGTTTTTTAGCATATTCACAAAGTTATACAACCAACACCACAATCTAATTTCACAACATTTTCATCACCCCCAAAAGAAACCCCATATTCATTAAAAGTCACTCTCTATTCCTCCTTCTCCCAACCCCTGTCAACCATCGATCTACTTTATGTTCTGTGTATTTATCTATTCTGGATATTTCATATAAATGGAACCCTATCATATGGCCTTCTGTGTCTGGCTTTTTTCACTCAACATATTGTTCTAATGGTCCATCCATGCTGTAGCATATTTCTGTATTTCATTCCTTTTTATTGCCAAGTAAGATTCCACGGCATACCGCATACCACATTTTGTTTATCCATCAATCATTGGATGGACATTTGGTTGTTTCTACTTTTTGGCTATAGTGAGTAATGCTGCTATAAACATTCATGTGCAAGTTTTCGTGTGGACATATATTGTCAGTTCTCTTGGGTATGTTTCTAGTAGTGGAATTGCTGGGTGTATGGTAGTGCTACATTTAATCTTTCAATGAACTGTGAGACTGTTTTCAAAAGTGGGTGCAAAATTATACATTCCTACCAACAGGAATGAGGATTCCAATTTCTCCATATCTTTGTCAGCCCTCGTTAATAACTATTTTGGTTATAGTCATTTTCGTGGATATGAAGTCATATTTCATTGTGATTTTTATTTGCATTACCCTGATGGCTGATAACGTTGAGCATCTTTTCATGTGCTTGTTGGTGATTTGTGTATCTTTATAGAGACGTGCCTATTTAGATCCCTTACTCATTTTCTAAGAGGGTTATTCATCATTTTATTATTACATTGTAACAGTTCTTTATGTACTCCATCTACAGGTCCCTTATCAGATACATGATTTGCAAATATTTTCTCTCATTCCGTGGGGTGTCTTTTTATTTTGTTAGGTATCCTTTGAAGCACAAACTTTTTAAAAAATTTTAATGAAATCCAACTTATCTTTTTTTCTTTTGTCACTTGATCTTTTGGTGTCCTATTTTGGACAACTTTGCCTAATCGAAGATCATGAAGATTTTCTTCTACATTTTTTTCTAATGGTTTTATAGTCTGATCTCTTATATCTAGGTCTGTGATCCATTTTGAGTTAATTTTTATGTGTGAATTGAGGAAGTGGTCTAACTTCATTTAGTTGCATGGGAATATCAAGTTGTCTCAGCATCATTTGTTGAAAACACTATTATTTTCCCTTTGAATTTTCTTGACACTGTTACTGAAAATCAATTGACAATGAATATATCTGTTTTCTTCTAGACTTGCAGTTATATTCTAGGCTCATAGAACTTTAGAACTAGACAGGCCCTTTGAGGTCATGGAGTGTAGGAGTCACACATTCAAATAGCTGTTAAGTGTAGTCAGGCATAAATGAATGAAGTGGGTCAGGTATACCTGAAAAATATGGACTTTACCCAATGGTTGCCATACGGGAATACAGGGTGAGGTTGGTTAATCTTCTGATTTTTCAAAAGAAGCCAGAAATTGTATTATTTTTCTGGCAAAATGTCTTGAGTTAAAGTTAAGCAACTAATTCAACTAGCCAAAAACAACCCACATCTTTAGGCTGCACTTGGCTCATAAACCACCAGTTTTCAGCCTCTGAAACACTTCAGCTCTTTCATTTGGATGGATAAGGTTGCCAGGTCACAGAATGTTTAGGTGAGTAATCCTAGGTTGCACTGTTCGTTTATGTCAGACACAGATCTGGAAATTGAAATCTGTGCTTTCTACCCCCCAGTTTAACATAACTGATATACCAGTACGCTAAGAATTCACTAATTTTCTAATAGTATTTTCTTATTACCATGATCAGATATTGTATTTTCCTTTAATATTAAAAAAAAAAAAAACCTTTGAGCCCTAAACAAATGTTCACTTCTGAGCTATGTCAGTAACAGTTCTCCACTGTAATCATTTAAAAGGAGAAATCTAACATGTTTTCAGAAGTGGAGTTGCACAACTCTGTCTCCTAGAGCACAGGTGCGCGTGCACACACACACGCCCACGCCCTGTAGACCCAACAATGAAAAGGCATGCTTTGGAGAGTCTTCCCACATTGGCACGGTTGTAAATACACCACATGTGGAAGTATTAGAACTCACCATTTTCAATTTTCTCTGCTCTGTTTTGTGTTCAAAGCCTTTGTTAAGAGCAGACATTTCCATCCCTGAGATTCCCTCAATGGCATATTTTCTCATTCCAATAACCACTCCTAGAGGGACGTTCCCGACTCCCTGGGGGAACGTCCTCAATCTATCGGAAAAATGTCAGTCTCCAACAATATTAATGTACCTTATTTCCCAACTCTTTCACATTTAATTCAGTTCAGCAAATGTGTGATGAAGACAGACAAGGAAAGCGTGAGGAAGAGTGAGGGGATTACTAAAATGAATAATAATAAGTATGACAATCTCAGAGACAAATATACGTTCAGAAAGAAGTAAGTTATAACTAATAAGGTGCAAACAGTAGACTGAAGTGGGATAGAACAGTGACAGTAATTGGGGAGTTAGGCAAGACTCCACATTTTATGGACATTTGTGTATCCGGGGCAAGTGATTAGAATCCACCAAGACAAAACCATGTAAACATGCAGAAACTCAGAGCTAACAGACTGTACCTACACTAGGTTCAATCAGGCCAAAGATGGATGAAATATTTAGTTATCCTGAATCCTTTATCTGCTTACCATCAACCATCCTGATGTTTGCTATTCAAACAGAGCAATTAGATAATTCATAAAATTTTACTTCTCATTCAGTTATTTGCAGTCAATAATATGCTGTTTGCCAAATCTTGAGAGGAAAGTCTATTACCCTCATAATTTATTTCTAAGTAGCAGGAGAGAATTTGGAAGTTAGCAAGAGGTTCTTGAGGTTCTTTGAGGAAGGTAAACTGCAAGATAGCCAAGTCTGCTTCTTTTCCCGGAGAGTTACCTTGGGGAAATATGCTTGTGACAAGATACTTTTACTACTTCCTATTTGTTCTTACTTTGCCAGAGGTTCTCATTGTTCTTGAACTTCGGAGAAAACATGGTGTGTTAGTCTGAGAAGCGGATGCCAAGATGGGATTAAATGAGCAGGGGCTTAATTAGGGGAAACACCTCAGAGAGAAAATGGAGGAAGGACCTGGTAAGGTTGGGAGCACCATCAGATCATGAAACCACCTGCCCCAAGTGAAGGGAGAGGGGAGGAAGATTGGGTGGAAGTATTTTAGATGTCTGTGCTGTCTAAGAAGCTTTGGCAAAGCCACCGAGGAGTCCTTGAGTCACAGTTGGCTGTTAGAGGAGTCTCAAGTCTCCCAGAAATGAGAGTGCCTCCCTACCACGCCTACACTGTGGGAGGAGCTTGTGGGAAGTGAGGGCTGGGTGCAGGCGTGGTGGTGGATTTCAGATTGCAGCCTCTGGGTCTCGGTTAATTACACTCCCTGTAGTTGGGAGTCTTTGAGGTACAGTCTCATGGCAGGCGAAAATGGTAGTTTTGTTAGGATATAGATTAGCTATAATATGCCAGTATAGTGGCTTAAAGAAGACAGAATTTTATTTATCTCTCAAACTGGGATTTCAAGCTAAATATTGGTGACCCAGGCCCCTTCTGTCTTGTTGCTCTACAGTCCTAGCATGTTGCTCTCATTCACACTAGCGGTAGCACAAGATGGCTCACCAGCACTTCTGCATTCCAGCCAACTGGATAGAAGAGAGAGAAAAAGGGAAAAAGCACCTTTCCCTTGAAGAGCACAAGCTGGAAGCTGGGCACCTCCTTTTCTGCTCATATTTTATTTGCCAGAACTTAAATTGGTTACCTATAGCTGCCGTAACCCATTACCGCAAATGTAGTGGCTTAAAACAAGAGAAGTGTATGCTCTCACAGTTCTTTCTCGGTTTCACTGAGCTGCAGTCGAGATTCCCACATGGCCATTCTCCTTCTGGAAGCTCTAGGGGGGAGTTTCCTTGCAGCTTCCAGCTTCTGGTGATGGTGGTGTTCCTTGACTGTGACTGCATCGCTCACATCTCTGCCTGCGTGGTCATATTGCTTTCTCTTCCATATGTAGTCTCCTTCTGGCTCTGTTTTATAAGGACACTTGTGATTGCCTTTGGGAACCACCTGGATAATTCAGGACGATATCACCATCTCAAGACCCTTAATTCGGTCACATCAGCAAAGAGTCTGTTACCACATAAGGGAACATTCACACGTTCCAGGGATTAGGCTCTGAATATCTTTGGAGGCCATAATTGCAACTACCCCACCAGTCATATGACCACATTTAACTACAGGGAAGTGTGGGAACTAATACTCTTTTGTTGCCTGCTGTTGCACCTATCACAAATCGGGGGGGTGGTGTTATTACTAAAAGTAGAGGAGGAGAATGGATATTAGGTTTCAGCCATCTCTTCCTCAGAAGATTTTTTAAAATACTGTAGTTTGAATCTTAGAGTAAAAAGCTTTACATCATCAGCTCTAAATTCTGTATTTTATTGAGTACTTTGAAATCCAAGAGAGGATGGAGTGGAAGTGTATTGTTTTTGCCTGCCCACTGTTTATCATGCATCCCTCACTTTTTCTGGGAACAGTGTCCTGATTCACCTTTGAGCAAATACCCCCTCATTTCAGTCCATGAGGTATGTGGTGCATATAGTCTAGACCTGGCTAATTTACATGTTTCATTGGTTCAGGGTTGGGCCTGAGCTCCAAACGGTCTCTCCACAGACTGTGGGACTTTTATGGAAACAACGGAGAAAGTAATGGTCTCTTTCCACTGGGATTGCTGAATTGATAGACATAAGCTAAAACTGCTGATAACCATCTTTTCACAGTATGTGAAAAGCCCATCTAAGAGTAAAGCCAACCCATAGGAAGAGGGAGCTGGGGGCCAGGGAGAAATATGTTCTTGATGACATCTTTTAAGCACCTGGATCCAGCCATACCTGAAACAAATGGACTGGACTTTTTATATGAGCTAGTGAGCGGCTTTGCTCTACCCCTGCTTTTACCTGTTGTTTTGCCAATTGCATTGGGTTCTGTGGCTTGAAACCAGGAGGCCTGGCTATTGCAACGTTGAGTGATTGTGCTAAAGGAGATGCATCGAGTGAAAGTCAAAGCTAAACTTGAGATGCCCTTCCTGTTAAGCTTTTCTATTGTGCTGCCTTTCCTTCATTTCACATAATAGCTACTGACCAATTTCTTTTGAGTCCACTATAAAATGGAAGTCATTTAGTCCTTTGAGTCACTCTTGATTTTTACAGATGGCTTGATTTTTTATGTGATTTCTTCTCATCTGGCCTACAAGTTTCAACAGCTTATCAAAGGAACATCACTGACAAATAGAATTTGTGACAACATTGAATACCCTGGTTTTGTTTGGGAAGTAGCAGAGAGGAAGGAAAAGAGGGTAATTTCAAAATGGCAACAAAAAGTAAGGGAGAGATTGATGACCTTTTTTGTTGTTGTTTCCAGCAGATTTATATTGCAATAAAAAATTTGTTCTGCAATCCTTTAGCCCATGTGGTTGACATTAGACATTTCAGTCAAAACTGTTCATGTCTTCAAGAGGCTCTGAAGCTTTTTATTTAAGTGAAGGATGCTGCGAAAACATTGAACTCATCATTCCTCTGAAGGACTGTTATTATGAATAGTCCAGTTTTAAGAAATTCCAGATGAATTGTGCAAACCAAGATGAAAGACAAAGCTTACAAGCAGCTGTGCACAGGAATTATGCAGAAGTATGCAAATTTTAACCCCGGTGATGATGGAAATGTTAACCTTATGTTTCAGTAATAATAATAACTGCTCTGATCTAATGGTGAGCCAAGCAGTGCAAAGGGCACTTGGAGTCAAGAATTAATAAGAAGTAAAGAGAGCTTTTCCCCCCACGATACAGGTTATTTGTCTGAGTAACTTATTGTTCAGTGCAGTTCACCATAGAAACAAATATTAACAATGACATATTCATGGCACAGGTACTTCTCATTAAATGTAAGCCTGTTTTATAGAAATTTGATCCTTAAGCTTCCATAAAACAGGGTACAGTAGTCCCGCCTTATCTGAGGGGGATGCCCGGAACCACAGATAGTACCAAACCCTATATATACTATACTTTCTTCCCTAGATTCATATCTGTGATAAAGTTTAATTTATAAATTAGGCACAGTAAGAGATTAACAACAATAACTAGTAATAAAATAGAACAATTATAACAATATACTGTAATAAAAGTTATGTGAATGTGGTCTCTCTCAAAATATCTTGCTGTATATATTTAATGCCTTTTTCATGTTTACTAAGCACTTATCATGCAAGATGGCCGTAACTTTTAGTTTAAGGTGCAACAGTAAAACTAGCACAAATTTCTTCATTCTTCTTCTCAATTTCATGGACAGGAGATTCGTTCTTAGCGTAGATCTTAGCAACCTCAGCATACGATTTTTTCCCTTTCCTTATTAAGTTGAGAACTTTTCACTTTTTTTTCACCTTTTCACTGAAAGGAAACCCTTTAAGCCTTCTCTTTGGCACATCTCAACTGTGAACATCACTACTGTTACGCTTCTGGGCCATTATTAAGTAAAATAAGGGTTACTTGAATGCAAGCACTTCGATACCAGGACAGTTGATCTGTTAACCCAGAGGCTCCTGAGTAACGAATGGGCAGATGTGCTAGACGAAGGGATGATTTGGTGCCTGATGGTGCAAAGTGGGATGGTTGAGATTTCATCATGTCACGCAGTTTAAAATCTATGAATTGTTTGCTACCGGAATTTTCCACTTAACATTTTTGGACTGCAGTTAACCATGGGTAACTGAAACTATGCAAAGCAAAGCTGTGGATAGAGGGGGACTACTGTATATACTGATTTATTTTTTCAGAAGCTAAATCCTTAGACCTTATAACAGTGTTAGAATTTGGTGGCAGGACTGAGTCAAGTCTTTCTATGATGGGAGGGGAAAAAAGAGAAAGGAAGCCAATGGGCTTTGGACAATGGTAACAAGAAGATTCCAGAGCTGGGCAAGTGCTATAAAGTTCTAGAAACATGAATGGCTGTCACTGAGTAATCACTACGTGTCAGACACCATAAAGCACTTTATAGTTACAATGTCCTTAAAATCTCAGAATAACTCTGTGAGTTAGGGAAAACAGAGACTTCCCTAGGGTTTCACAACTGGAAAGAGGTGCGGCAGAACCTATTCAGGTGTATCAGAGCTACACGTGGGTGCCCTCAAACCTCATCCTGTAACATGCGCCGTGCACCATGCCACCCTCCAGGATGCTACGTTTATCTCTCACGTAACCAAAGTCTCTTAGGCTGACTTTGGAATATCTTCTTCTTTTCAAGTCTTTCTTTTTCGGTTTCTTTTATGTTTTAAAAAAATAATGGTTATTTTGCAGTCTCTATATAACTAACTCTTCTGTAAAAAGTAAAATCAAACATCGCAGGTAAGGATAGAGTTTGCTTTGCCTACCACCACTAGCATTATTCCTTCCTTTCCTTTCTGCTGGGATTCCACGATGACCAGCCATTTCTGTCTCTTGTACTTATTCTTCTCTTTCATCTGTTTCTTTCTCTTTGTTTCTACTATTAAATGAATTCTATTAAGTGAACTCTGAAAGTTCTTTGTGTAAGTCCTCAGAAATCTACTCATTTATTTATTTACTAAAGGAGGCATCCAAGGGTGTGATGAAGCCCACTTGTACTAGTCAAAAGAATTCCTAGCAAATGAAAAACCTATAGCAAACCTTATAGTTAATAGTTAAACATTAGAAGCATTCCATTTAAAATCGGGGGAAAATATCAATAAGTATTGCCCTTGAATGTTATTTGTATTTAATATGAAGTAGACATTCTTTTTTTTTTTTTACATCTTTATTGGAGTATAATTGCTTTACAATGGTGTGTTAGTTTCTGCTTTATAACAAAGTGAATCAGTTATACATATACATGTATTCCCATATCTCTTCCCTCTTGTGTCTCCCTCCCTCCCACCCTCCCTATCCCACCCCTCTAGGTGGTCACAAACCAACGAGCTGATCTCCCTGTGCTATGCCGCCGCTTCCCACTAGCTATCTACCTTACGTTTGGTAGTGTATATATGTCCATGCCACTCTCTCGCTTTGTCACAGCTCACCCTTCCCCCTCCCCATATCCTCAAGTCCATTCTCTAGTAGGTCTGTGTCTTTATTCCTGTCTTACCCCTAGGTTCTTCATGACATTTTTTTTTTCTTAAATTCCATATATATGTGTTAGCATATGGTATTTGTCTTTCTCTTTCTGACTTACTTCACTCTGCATGACAGACTCTAGGTCCATCCACCTCATTACAAATAGCTCAATTTCATTTCTTTTTATGGCTGAGTAATATTCCATTGTATATGTGTGCCACATCTTCTTTATCCATTCATCCGATGATGGACACTTAGGTTGTTTCCATCTCCGGGCTATTGTAAATAGAGCTGCAATGAACATTTTGGTACATGACTCTTTTTGAATTATGGTTTTCTCAGGGTATATGCCCAGTAGTGGGATTGCTGGGTCATATGGTAGTTCTATTTGTAGTTTTTTAAGGAACCTCCATACTGTTCTCCATAGTGGTTGTACCAATTCACATTCCCACCAGCAGTGCAAGAGTGTTTCTTTTCTCCACACCCTCTCCAGCATTTATTGTTTCTAGATTTTTTGATGATGGCCATTCTGACTGGTGTGAGATGATATCTCATTGTAGTTTTGATTTGCATTTCTCTAACGATTAATGATGTTGAGCATTCTTTCATGTGTTTGTTGGCAGTCTGTATATCTTCTTTGGAGAAATGTCTGTTTAGGTTTTCTGCCCATTTTTGGATTGGGTTGTTTGTTTTTTTGTTATTGAGCTGCATGAGCTGCTTATAAATTTTGGAGATTAATCCTTTGTCAGCTGCTTCATTTGCAAATATTTTCTCCCATTCTGAGGGTTGTCCTTTGATCTTGTTTATGGTTTCCTTTGCTATGCAAAAGATTTGAAGTTTCATTAGGTCCCATTTGTTTATTTTTGTTTTTATTTCCATTTCTCTAGGAGGTGGGTCAAAAAGGATCTTACTGTGATTTATGTCATAGAGTGTTCTGCCTATGTTTTCCTCTAAGAGTTTGATAGTTTCTGACCTTACATTTAGGTCTTTAATCCATTTTTAGCTTATTTTTGTGTATGGTGTTAGGGAGTGATCTAATCTCATACTTCTACATGTACCTGTCCAGTTTTCCCAGCACCACTTATTGAAGCGGCTGTCCTTTCTCCACTGTACATTCCTGCCTCCTTTATCAAAGATAAGGTGACCAATGTGTGTGGGTTTATCTGTGGGCTTTCTATCCTGTTCCATTGATCTATCTTTCTGTTTTTGTGCCAATACCATACTGTCTTGATTACTGTAGCTTTGTAGTATAGTCTGAAGTCAGGGAGCCTGATTCCTCCAGCTCCATTTTTCGTCCTCAGGATTGCTTTGGCTATTCGGGGTCTTTTGTGTTTCCATACAAATTGTGAAATTTTTGTTCTAGTTCTGTGAAAAATGCAAGTGGTAGTTTGATAGGGATTGCATTGAATCTGTAGATTGCTTTGGGTAGTAGAGTAATTTCACAATGTTGATTCTTCCAATCCAAGAACATGGTATATCTCTCCATCTAATTGTATCATCTTTAATTTCTTTCATCAGTGTCTTATAATTTTCTGCATACAGGTCTTTTGTCTCCTTAGGTAGGTTTATTCCTAGATATTTTATTCTTTTTGTTGCAATGGTAAATGGGAGTGTTTTCTTGATTTCACTTTCAGAGTTTTCATCATTAGTGTATAGGAATGCCACAGATTTCTGTTCATTAATTTTGTATCCTGCTACTTTACCAAATTCATTGATTAGCTCTAGTAGTTTTCTGGTGACATCTTTAGGATTCCCTATGTATAGTATCATGTCATCTGCAAACAGTGACAGCTTTACTTTTTCTTTTCTGATTTGGATTCCTTTTATTTCCTTTTCTTCTCTGATTGCTGTGGCTAAAACTTCCAAAACTATATTGAATAAGAGTGGTGAGAGTGGGCAACCTTGTCTTGTTCCTGATCTTAGTGGAAATGCTTTCAGATTTTCACCATTGAGGACGATGTTGGCTGTGGGTTTGTCATATATGGCCTTTATTATGTTGAGGTAAGTTCCCTGTATGCCTACTTTTTGCAGGGTTTTTATCATAAATGGGTGTTGAATTTTGTCCAAAGCTTTCTCTGCATCTATTGAGATGACCATATGGTTTTTCTCCTTCAGTTTGTTAATATGGTGTATCACGTTGATAGATTTTCATATATTGAAGAATCCTTGCATTCCTGGAATAAACCCCACTTGATCATGGCGTATGATCCTTTTAATGTGCTGTTGGATTCTGTTTGCTAGTATTTTGTTCAGGATTTTTGCATCTATGTTCATCAGTGATATTGGCTTGTAGTTTTCTTTCTTTGTGACACCCTTGTCTGGTTTTGGTATCAGAGTGATGGCGGCCTTGAAGAATGAGTTTGGGAGTGTTCCTCCCTCTGCTATATTTTGGAAGAGTTTGAGAAGGATAGGTGTTAGCTCTTCTCTAAATGTTTGATAGAATTTGCCTGTGAAGCCATCTGGTCCTGGGCTTTTGTTTGTTGGAAGATTTTTAATCACAGTTTCAGTTTCAGTGCTTGTGATTGGTCTGTTCATATTTTCTATTTCTTCCTGATTCAGTCTTGGCAGGTTGGGCATTTCTAAGAATTCGTCCATTTCTTCCAGGTTGTCCATTTTATTGGCATAGAGTTGCTTGTAGTAATCTCTCATGATCTTTTGTATTTCTGCAGTGTCAGTTGTTACTTTTCCTTTTTCATTTCTAATTGTATTGATTTGAGTCTTCTTCCTTTTTTTCTTGATGAATTTGGCTAATGGTTTATCAATTTTGTTTATCTTCTCAAAGAACCAGCTTTTAGTTTTATTGATCTTTGCTATCATTTCTTTCATTTCTTTTTCATTTATTTGTGATTTGATCTTTATGATTTCCTTCCTTCTGCTAACGTTGGGTTTTTTTTGTTCTTCTTTCTCTAATTGCTTTAGGTGCAAGGTTAGGTTGTTTATTCGAGATGTTTCGTGTTTCTTAAGGTAGGATTGTATTGCTATAAACTTCCATCTTAGAACTGCTTTTGCTGCATCCCATAGGTTTTGGGTTGTCGTGTCTCCATTGTCGTTTGTTTCTAGGTATTTTTTGATTTCCTCTTTGATTTTTTCAGTGATCACTTCGTTATTAAGTAGTGTATTGTTTAGCCTCCATGTGTTTGTATTTTTTACAGATCTTTTCCTGTAATTGATATCTAGTCTCATAGCGTTGTGGTTGGAAAAGATACTTGATACAATTTCAATTTTCTTAAATTTACCAAGGCTTGATTTGTGACCCAAGATATGATCTATCTTGGAGAATGTTCCATGAGCACTTGAGAAAAATGTGTATTCTGTTGTTTGTGGATGGAATGTCCTATAAATATCAATTAAGTCCATCTTGTTTAATGTATCATTTAAAGCTTGTGTTTCCTTATTTATTTTCATTTTGGATGATCTGTCCATTGGTGAAAGTGGGGTGTTAAAGTCCCCTACTATGAATGTGTTACTGTCGCTTTCCCCTTTTATGGCTGTTAGTATTTGCCTTATGTATTTAGGTGCTCCTAGGTTGGGTGCATAAATATTTACAATTGTTATATCTTCTTCTTAGATCGATCCCTTGATCATTATGTAGTGTCCTTCTTTGTCTCTTCTAGTAGTCTTTACTTTAAAATCTATTTTGTCTGATCTGAGAATTGCTGCTCCAGCTTTCTTTTGGTTTCCATTTGCATGGAGTATCTTTTTCCATCCCCTTACTTTCAGTCTGTATGTGTCTCTAGGTCTGAAGTGGGTCTCTTGTAGACAGCATATATACAGGTCTTGTTTTTGTATCCATTCAGCCAATCTGTGTCTTTTGGTTGGAGCATTTAGTCCATATACATTTAAGGTAATTATCGATATGTATGTTCCTATTCCCATTTTCTTAATTGTTTTGGGTTCATTATTGTAGGTCTTTTCCTTCTCTTGTGTTTCTTGCCTTGAGAAGTTCCTTTAGCATTTGTTGTAAAGCTGGTTTGGTGGTGCTGAACTCTCTCAGCTTTTGCTTGTCTGTAAAGGTTTTAATTTCTCCTTCGAATCTGAATGAGATCCTTGCTGGGTAGAGTAATCTTGGTTGCAGGTTTTTCTCCTTCATCACTTTAAAAATGTCCTGCCAGTCCCTTCTGGCTTTCAGAGTTTCTGCTGAAAGATCAGCTGTTAACCTTATGGGGATTCCCTTGTGTGTTATTTGTTGTTTTTCCCTTGCTGCTTTTAATATGTTTTCTTTGTATTTAATTTTTGACAGTTTGATTAATATGTGTCTTGGCGTATTTCTCCTTGGATTTATCCCGTATGAGACTCTCTGTGCTTTCTGGACTTGATTAACTATTTCCTTTCTCATATTAGGGAAATTTTCAACTATAATCTCTTCAAATATTTTCTCAATCCCTTTCTTTTTCTCTTCTTCTTCTGGAATCCCTATAATTTGAATGTTGGTGCATTTAATGTTGTCCCAGGGGTCTCTGAGACTGTCCTCAGTTCTTTTCATTCTTTTTTCTTTATTCTGCTCTGCAGTCGTTATTTCCACTATTTTATCTTCCAGGTCAGTTATCCGTTCTTCTGCCTCAGTTATTCTGCTATTGATCCCATCTAGAGTATTTTTAATTTCATTTATTGTGTTGTTCATCGTTGCTTGTTTCATCTTTGGTTCTTCTAGGTCCTTGTTAAATGTTTCTTGCATTTTATCTATTCTATTTCCAAGATTTTGGATCATTTTTACTATCATTATTCTGAATTCTTTTTCAGGTAGACTGCCTATTTCCACTTCATTTGTTAGGTCTGGTGGGTTTTTATCTTGCTCCTTCATCTGCTGAGTGTTTTTCTGTCTTCTCATTTTGCTTATCTTATTGTGTTTGGGGTCTCCTTTTTGCAGGCTGCAGGTTCGTAGTTCTTGTTGTTTTCAGTGTCTGTCCCCAGTGGCTAAAGTTGGTTCAGTGGGTTGTGTAGGCTTACTGGTGGAGGGGACTAGTGCCTGTGTTCTGGTGGATAAGGCTGGATCTTGTCTTTCTGGTGGGCAGGTCCACGTCTGGTGGTGTGTTTTGGGGTGTCTGTGGACTTATTATGATTTTAGGCAGCCTCTCTGCTAATGGGTGGTGTTGTGTTCCTGTCTTGCTAGTTGTTTGGCATAGGGTGTCCAGCACTGTAGCTTGCTGGTCGTTGAGTGAAGCTGGGTGCTGGTGTTGAGGTGGAGATCTCTGGGAGATTTTCACTGTTTGATCTTATGTGGAGCTGGGAGGTCTCTTGGGACCACTGTCTGAAGTTGGCTCTCCCACCTCAGAGGCACAGCACTGACTCCTGGCTGCAGCACCAAGAGCCTTTCATCCGCACGGCTCAGAATAAAAGTGAGAAAAAGAAGAAAGAAAAGAAAAGAAAACAGAAAGAAAGGAGGGAGGGAGGGAGGGGAGGGAAGGAAGGAAAGAAAGAAGATAAAATAAAGTAAGATAAAATAAAATAAAGTTATTAAAATAAAAAATAATTATTAAGAAAAAAATTTTTTTAAAAGAAAAACAACAAAACAAAAAAACAGATGGGTAGAGCCCTAGGACAAATGGTGGAAGCAAAAATATACAGACAAAATCTCACACAAAAGCATACACATACACACTGACAAAAAGAGGAAAAGGGGAAAAAATAATAAATCTTGCTCTCAAAGTCCACCTCCTCAATTTGGGATGATTCGTTGTCTATTCAGGTATTCCACAGATGCAGGGTACATCAAGTTGATTGTGGAGCTTTAATCCGCTGCGTCTGAGGCTGCTGGGAGAGATTTCCCTTTCTCTTCTTTGTTCTCACGGCTCCCAAGGGCTCAGCTTTGGATTTGGCCCCGCCTCTGCATGTAGGTCGCAGGACGGCGTCTATTCTTTGCTCAGACAGGACGGGGTTAAAGGAGCCGCTGCTTCGGGGACTCTGGCTCACTCAGGCCGGGGGGGGGGGGGGGGGCGGGGGAGAGGGCGGGGCGGGCCTGCGGTGGCAGAGGCCAGCGTGACGTTGCACCAGCCTGAGGCGCGCTGTGCGTTCTCCCGGGGAAGTTGTTCCTGGATCCCGGGACCCTGGCAGTGCTGGGCTGCACAGGCTCCGCGGAAGAGGGGTGTGGAGAGTGACCTGTGCTCGCACACAGGCTTCTTGGTGGAGGCAGCAGCAGCCTTAGCGTCTCATGCCCGTCTCTGGGGTCCACGCTTTTAGCTGCGGCTCGCGCCCGTCTCTGGAGCTCCTTTAAGCAGCACTCAATCCCCTCTCCTTGCGCACCAGGAAACAAAGAGGGAAGAAAAGGCCTCTTGCCTCTTCGGCAGGTCCAGACTTTTCCCTGGACTCCCTCCCGGCTAGTTGTGGCGCACTAACCCCTTCAGGCTGTGTTCACGCCAACCCCAGTCCTCTCCCAGCGCTCCGACCTAAGCCCGAGCCTCAACTCCCAGCCCCGCCCGCCCTGGCGGGTGAGCAGACAAGCATCTCAGGCTGGTGAGTGCCGGTCGGCACCCATCCTCTGTGCGGGAATCTGTCCACTTTGCTCTGTGCACCCTTGTTGCTGTACTCTTTTCCGCGGCTCTGAAGCTTACCCCTCCGCCTCCGCCACCCGCAGTTTCCCCCCGCGAAGGGGCTTGAGTGTGTGGAAACCTGTCTTCCTTCACAGCTCCCTCCCACTGGTGCAGGTCCCATCCCTATCCTTTTGTCTCTGTTTATTCTTTTCTCTTTTGCCCTACCCGGGTACGTGAGGACTTTCTTGCCTTTTGGGAGGTCTGAGGTCTTCTGCCAACGTTCAGTAGGTGTTCTGTAGGAGTTGTTCCACGTGTAGATGTATTTCTGGTGTATTTGTGGGGAGGAAGGTGATCTCCGCGTCTTACTCTTTCGCCATCTCGAAGTAGACATTCTTGCCGAATAAATAAGAAAAAGAAAATGTATAAAAGTTAAAATGGAAGACATGAAATTACTGATTATTTGCATATGATTGTCAACATTGCAAATACAGGGGAATCTGCAACCTATTCAGCAACAGACAGGTCAGCGAGTTTGCAAGATACAAGATTAATATATAAAAGCATATATATACTGTTCCTGCTTTAATCAATTAGAAAATAGTAATAATAATAATAATAATCCACCACAGATCTATAAAAACTACATAGTCCTTCAGAGCACACCTAGCAAAAATATGCAAGACCTTTAAGGAGAAAATAATTAAAAAATTATTGAAAGATAAAAGAAAATTCTAAGTAAATGAGAAATCACATTCTTAGATGGTGATTCAGTCTCATCCCTGTATGAATCCTCCTCAGATTGGTCAATAAATTCAATGTGCATAAATTCAAGAAAGACATAAAAGGGATTAATAAATTCCTGTATTTAATAAAAATGTATCACTTATATCCCACGTCTTCTTAACATGAAGCATACACTTGTTATGGGTTGCTTTTTTGTTGTCTTTTTATAAGGGTACAAATAGATTGTTACTAAAAAGGTGTACTCTTGTAGCCACTGTAATTGTTTCTAAATAATATGTATCTGGAAAAGATTGTTCCTCAGATCCTCAAATGCTTAGTAATTCTCAAGCTAAGTTTTGAGAAGTTTGACTTACAAAAGATAAAAAGTAATCATTTTTAGAAATGCAACCATCATTTTCTTTAAAAAAATGAAAAATCCTTTTGGATCTCTAGGATAAATAAGTTCTAAAAATAATTACAGGGCTTCCCTTGTGTCACAGTGGTTGAGAGTCCGCCTGCCGATGCAGGGGACACGGGTTCGTGCCCCGGTCCGGGAAGATCCCACATGCCGCGGAGCGGCTGGGCCCATGAGCCATGGCCGCTGAGCCTGCGCGTCCGGAGCCTGTGCTCCACAACGGGAGAGGCCACAGCAGTGAGAGGCCCGCACACCACAAAAAAAAAAAATAATAATAATAATAATTACAAACATTTACAAAGCGCTTTTTATGTGCCAGGCAGTGTGCTAAAAGCCTTGTGTCGATTTTCTCATTTAGACCTCAAACTAATATGGCATTATTAGTCTCAGTTTATCAGTCAGGAAATCAAAATTCAGAAGAAGAAGGGAATTAGTAAGGTCACTTAACACATAATCAATGGATGGAGCAATGAGACGTAAAAATAGACTTAGGCCATTAGATACAAAGTGACATAGTCTCTTAATCGTGAGTTATTTATTGACGAACCAGCAATTTATTGAGTGCCTAATATGTGGAAGACACTATTAGAGGTGCTGGGAGGACACACAACCCCTATCCTCAAGGAATCTACATTTTTTCAATCGTCGTTACTATTGCAGGCGCTGAAGAAAATTCTATTTAAGTCTTAAAGCCTTACTTATGATTTTCTTTATGCACAAAATCTAATCTGAGTGTCTCATTCTGAGTACCTCTTTCTCTTGGCAGCGACAGAAATGTAAATTCTCAAGGCACAAATAGATTGTTACTAAAAAGGTGTACATAGAATATATTAAGCATTCAAGACAAATGCACTGGCAGTTCAGCTCAAGGTGCATAATTATCACACAGGAATTATTTTGTAAAGCACGATGTCAGCCGATATATTTTTGAATTAGAATTGAGTGTGAAAATCTTCAAGTTAAAACATAGTGTTCTGTAATTTTGTGGCTTCCAGTTTTAGAGGAGAGCGGAACATGTATTTATTTAGATTTTTGACAGTGTGGATGTACTTTAAAACGAATGTGACAGTGAATTTTATTCTAGAATTATCTTTCGATACTAAGAAAAGAAACACACATTTGGCTTACTTACATATCTGTAGACACAGAAAATGTGTCTTCACCCTAGTAAAGTCAATCCTGGTCATGGTACACATGCATTTGGGGAGTGGTTTCTCTCTGCATGTACTTATTAAGATGTTAGCTCATCCTCCTGGCCAAAACATTTATGAGCTTCCTCTAAACAGAGTTTTACTTTACCAGGTCAGTCACAGGCCACTGCTTGGTTATGGCTCAGGGTAGGAGGTGCCACTTACCTTTCTGACCAGGCCTAAGACCCCATCAGTGTGTTGCCAACACCATTTTTCCACAAGTATTCTAGGTTTTATCTCCAGTAGATAAGGAATCTTCAAAAACATAACTACAATGCTATTAACACACATAGAAAAATTATGAATAATTCTGTATCTCAGTTATATCTGGTTGATCACTGAATCTGGCCCTTCCACAAGCCAATCAACTTCCCTTTCTATTTAAGACTACTCTTATTTATAGAAAGACTTCAACTTTAAGTTGAAGTTTCTGTTACTTGCAACCAAAGTAGTATGCTGAATACAACACCAGAAGAACAGTTTGAATTATTTAGGAGTAGCATACAATTTTTTTTTTCAGATGAACATTGGTAGTATACATTAAAATATAAGTAATGAATGTACTACATAAGAATCATCATGTAAATAACTAACCCTTTATAGCTTTGTACTTCATGGGTTGTAAAATGTTTTCTCATGCATTCTGTTCACAGTTGCTGTATGAGACAGGCAGTGATTATCATCCTCAGTTTATGTGAGGTAACTAAGATACAGATTACTTCAGAGACTTTTCCAGAATCAACAGAAGTGAGATAAAGTGTCATAACCAGAACCATCTTCCTCCTAACACTCCCACTGGCTCCTGTGAGCCTCTGTGAGTCACTAGTTCCAGGCCAGTAGGAGCATCTAACAAAAGATATAACTAGGTTAATAATATGTATGAAGAACAATTCAAGTGTGTGTGTGTGTGTGTGTTTAATGAATAGCTTCTATTAAAAATTTTTTTGACAAAAATTTACAAAAGAAAATATTATTAGCCCTTTTAAAGAGGTGCTTACCTAGCAGCATTTAGCTTTGATCTTGTGATCCAAGGTAATGTCAACAAGTTTTCTTAAAAGACCAACCTCCCAAGACCTTTGAGTTAGACCCTTGGTTTCCAAAGTCTTAGCCAAGAAATCCACTGTGGTAAACTGTCTTCTCTATTTATCTAATTTGGGAGGATGAAGGCCCACGCTGACCTGGCGGGATTTGAACTCATGGTTCCAGGAAGTCTAAATGAGCCGAAGATAATGCTTGCCCGTGGATCATTACCCCTGCTGGAGAACAGGCAGAGCTTGGAGCTTGTTTACCCTGACAAAAGTGTTAAGATAAGGGATTAAAATCCTCCCTAAAAGCAGAGCCTTGATGTCTGCCTTCATGCAACAGGTAGATCATTTCAGAATCCTTCTGTAAGGTATTTGAGATACTCTCCATAGGAAGGGATAGGGAACCTATTTACCTGTGACAAAAACAAAAATGACAAGCAAACTGTTCTTCCCTATGTTAATATGAGTAAGGCCCAGGCTGAGAGACAGTCTCATACTACTCTAAGAAGTCGTTAAAAAGAAGTAACTTTCTCCTCCCCCAGGCTCTGTGGTAAAGTGGTTCAAGTTGGAACCTAAGAGAAAGGCTAGCAGCTTCTGTTTGCAGCCTAGATAATCATTTCCTGCTTGTCCTTAGGCAAATTGCCTTATCAGTTTGGGGAGACTTGAGTACCTCAATATACCCATCTAAAATAATAGCTGTTTCATCAAGGGTATTGTGGGGTTTAATTGAAGCCCTTGAAGGGTAATGAGATCCTCAGATAAGACCCTGTGTAAACACAAAAAATGCATGTCCCCACATACTCACCTCAAACAGATATAGGCCTGGGTCTACACAACTGAATTATCTGGGAAAGTTGTTTTCTTCATGACATCAACATGCCTTAAGCCAGCTTTGTTGTCCCACACTTAGAAGATAAATTCCTTCAGGCCAGTGTTCTCCAAGGATTGCCAAACGCTTAGGTAAGGCACCTTGGTGAAGTATTAAATGCCATAGCCAACTTCAGGTCACCTGCCTTCCTACAATATTTCCCGAACTTCAGGCATTCATTTCCCAGATTCACAAATTTTACTATTTCTGCTTACCAAACTATACCATCGTTTACTTAATATCTTTAAACTGAGATAGATTTTTGTTTTAAAAGTTTATTTAAAGCAAACACTTTCTATGATTTTTGTTTATAGAAAACCAGGGTTTTCTAATATACATTTATCTATATATATCTATTAAAGTTTTAAATGTTTATTCATGTTATTTTTAAATTATCTTGCATACCACTAGCTTATGCATATCACATTTAGATGAGGTCAAAAGTAAACATAATTCAAAAATGCATATAATCTGTAGATTGCTTATATTTTATATGTATAACACATTTTGATACTATTCTTTTGAGCAGCTTTGGCAACAAGCTACTGCAATGTAGTAAACTCCTGAAAGTTCAGAAGCTTAGAAAAATAAACATTTATTATTACTTAAGGGTCTATGGGTCAACTGGGCAGTTCTGATGATCTTGGTCAGATTTGACTGATCTTGGCTGGCTTGCTTATGTGTTCCTGGCCGGTTGGCTGGGGCTGGCTGGGCTAGGATGGCCTCACATCTCTGGTGGTTGTCTGAGTTTTCCCTTGGGGTAATGCATTGACTGGATCACATGTCTTTTATCTTCCAAAAGACTATGCTAGACTTATTCCTAAGTTTCAAGATTCCAAAAGAAAGCAGAAGCCATGAACTCTGTTGGGACCTAGCTGAGATCTGGAACTACTTCCCCTCCATCACATTTTATTGACCAAAAAAATTGAAATGCCTGCCCACATTCAAGCAATAAGAAAATGGGCTCTGCCTTTTCATAAGAGGGGGTGTAAAGTCACACTGGAGGGCACTGAGTCAGGGAGGAGTGTAGACCTGTAGCCATTTTATAGTAGTTTTAACTTTTGTTCAGGTTTAGCTTAGGAAAATATTAAAATGAGTGAGCCTTTCTTGAATTCACATGAGGTGGTGGAGGAAAGATGACATGGAGTTAGGAAACCTGGCTTCTGGATCCATTCTTTATAGTAGAAGTGACCTTGGACAAGTTATTTTCATTCTCTGTCTCTCAGTTTCCTCACCTACAAAGAGTGGGGCTGGATGACCGTGAGTCACTAAATCAAGAATCTAGTATGGTATATTAGTTAGGATTAGGTTTTGTTGCAGCCCAAAGCTACTGTGCTGGTTCTGAAAACTCATTAGGGACCCACATTCCTCCAAAGGAATGTGCAAGGGGCCTGAATTTATTTCTATCAGACTGTGCAGCAATTTATGCTCTAGGACAAACAAAAAATAGAGCAATTTAGTCAGCAGTTAGTGGAGTCAAACAGCTGGGTGTGATACCAAAAGACAGTTTAACAGAAAGACCAGGGAAAGAGACAGTCAAAGAACCCCGCTAAAAGTACTGTCATCTCACTGCTAAAAACACTTGTCATCCCAGGGTGACCATCCACATGCCCAGGTTTATTAGAAAAAAAAACAAAATTGATAAGCCTTTGGCAAGTCTGACCAAGAAAAAGAGAGAGAGAGAGAGAACACAAACTACTAAATAAAGAATGAAAGAGGGGGTATTACTAGTAACTTTATAGAAATAAAAATTATTACAAAAGAATATTGTGAACAACTGGATGACAAAAAAATTAGATAACCCAATGAAATGGACAAATCCATAGAAAGATACAAACTACCAAAACTGAGTCAAGAAGTAGGAAATCTGTTTAGACCTATAATAAGAGGTTGAATTAGTAAGTATAAACACAAAGAAAAGCCCATGACCAGATGGCTTCACTGATAAGTTGTAGCATAAATTTAAAGAGTTAATATCAATTCTTCACAACTGTCCCCCAAAAATAGGAGAAAAGAGGACATTTCCCATCTCAGTCTGAGTCCAGGATTACCCTGATAACAAAACTTGACAAAAACATCACAAGAAAAGAAAGCTACAGCCAATATATCCTATGAGTAAGACACAAAATTCTCAGCAAAATACTAGTAAATTTAATCCAGCAATACAAAAATAGGAGTATACATTATGATAAAAGTGGGATTTATGCCAGGAATGCAAGTTTGGTTTAATATCCAACAATTAATTGATGTATGTACTATATCAGTAGAACCAAGGACATACAACATGTGATCATCTTAATAGGTGCAGAAAAAGCATTTGACAAAATTCAAAACCCCTTTATGACAAAAACTTTCAATAAACTAGGAGTAGAAGGGAATTTCTTCAACCTGATTAAGGCCGTAGCTAACATTATTCTTAAAGAAGAAAAACTGAACACTTTCCACCTAAAATCAGGAATAAGACAAGAATATCCATTTATTCCACTTTAATTAAAAAATGTACTTGAGGAGTTAGGAAATTAGGCAAGAAAAATAAAAATCATTCAAATTGAAAAGGAAATAGTAAAAGTACCTCTATTTGTAGATGACATGATCTTGTATGTAGAAAATTCTAAAGAACTAAAAAACATATTAAAACTAATAAATGAGTTCGAGTTTAAAGGACACAGATCAATATACAAAAATCATTTGTATTTTTATGCAGTAGCAAGGGACAAAGTGAAAATGACGTAAATTAATTCCATTTACATTAGCATCAAAAAGAATAAAACTCTTAGGAATAAATTTATCGACTAGTACAGAAGTTACACCCTGAAAACTACAAAGCATTGCTGAAAGATATTAAAGAAGACCTAAATAAATGAAAAGTCATTCCATATTCATAGGCTGGAAGACCTAATATTATTAAGATGACAGTACTCCCCAAATTGATCCACAGACTCAGTGCAATCCTATTCAAAATTGAAGCCATTTTTTTCCTGCAGAAATTGATAAGATGAACTAATATTTACATACAAATTTAAGGGATTTAAAATAGGCAAAACAATCTTGAAAAGGGGGAACAAAGTTGAAGGACTCACACCAATTAAAAAATTTACTACAAAGCTTGTAATCAAGACAGTGTGGTCCTGGCATAAGGATAAATATATAGATCAATGGAGAGAATTGAGAATCTGGAAATAAACCCTCCCATTTACAGTTAATTGATTTTCTACAATGGGACAAGGAGAATTCAAGGAGGTAAAATGAGTCTTTTCAACAAATGGTGCTAAAACAACTTGGTATCCACGTGTGAAAAAATGAAGTTGGACCCCTTCTTCACACCTTACACCAAAATTAACTCAAAATGGATCACAAACTTAAATGTAAGAGGTAAAACTATAAAACCTTTAGAAGAATACATAGGAGTAAATCTTCGTGACTTTGTTAAGTAATAGATTCTTAGATATGAGTCCAAAAGTACAAGCAACAATGGAAAAACAGATAACTTGGACTTTATCATAATTAAAACTTTTGTACTCAAAGAATACAATCAAGAAAGAGAAAAGATAATAACCCACCAACTGGGAGAACATCATATATCTGATAAGGGACTTGCATCTGAATTATAGATACAAGAATTCTTACAATTCAAAAATAAAATGACAAATAACCCAGTTAATTAATGGATACAGGATCTGAATAGACATTTCTCTAAAGAAAATATACAAATAGCCAATGAGCACATGCAAAGATCTTTAGCCATTAGGTAAATGCAAATGTAAACTCTAAGGAGATATCATTTAACACCCATTAAGATGGCTATAATAAAAAGGCCAGACAATAACAAGTGTTGGTGAGGATATGGAGAAGGGAGAATCCTTACACACTACTGGTAAGAAATTAAAATTTTGAAGACACTTTAAAAAATGGTCTGGTAGTTCCTCAAAAGGCTGAACAGAGTTACTATGCTATGCGATCTTATAATTCCACTCCTAGATACATACCCAAGAGAAATGAAAACATATGTCTACACAAAAATTTGTACGTCAGTGTTCATAGCAGCTTGTTCATAATGGCCAAAAAATGGAAACAACCCAAATGTCCATCAGCTGGTGAATGCATATGTAAAATGTGGGATATTCATCCATAATCTGGAATATTCTTGAGTCATAAAAATAAATGGTAATATGCTACAGCATGGATAAACCTTGAAAACATTGTGCCAAGTGAAAGAAGCGAGTCACAAATGACCCAGCATTGTATGATTCCATTGATATGAAATACTCAGAATAGGCAAATATATAGAGACAGAAATTAGATGAGTCATTGCCGAGAGGTAGAGGACTTGGTTCTGGTGGGTGGGGAATGACTCTTCATTGGTATGGATTTCTTTTGGGAGTGATGAATATGTTCTAAGATTGACTGTGGTGATGGTTACACAATTTTGAATATACTGAAAACCATTGAATTGTACATTTTAAATGGGTGAATTTTATTGGGTTGGCCGAAAAGTTCATTTGGGTTTTTCCGTAAGATGTTAGGGAAAAACCCAAACGAACTTTTCGGCCAACCCAATATTATACGTGAATTATATCTACATAAGAGAACATGCTAGCTCTAAGAGGATGACTGATGAACAACTACAACAATAACAAAACATGTCTGGGGTTATATTTAGCACACACATCACCAATTTGTGGTGCCTAGAATAGATTCTCTTCAAGATCCTCTTCTACTTCGGGATTTTCATTTTATGGCAGAGAAGTCTGACCCAGAAAAAAAAGGAATTAATGTTCAGTATATAGGAGCAACAGGTGACTGGAGTTGATTAGATATCCATCTGTCTATCTCTCTATCTAAGCTGACCAATGTTATAAGGAACAAACGTTATGCCTAACTGACTAGGTAGACAAGAAGAAAGAGTTGGGTGCTAATTCCAAACTTAAAATAACAGCTTGAAGACTAAAATTGCCTCCTTAGCAAGGACACCTAATCTTATGATCTGAGATGCAAAGAAGGTCCTGGGAAGAGCAAACGGTTAGGGATCAAATAGTACTGGGTAGAAATTCAGGCTCTGTCAACTGTTGCTGTAACCTTAGACTTACCATTCCCAGGCCTCAGTTGCCTTATCTATAAAGGAAGGCAACACAGCTATCCTGAAAAATCTGGGCGAAGTGTTAAAATGAAATACGGTTATAAAGTGCCTGGCATATTGACGGTACTCAACAAATTAATTTTCTTCCTTTTGTGTGGCAGGAAACCCAGCCAGAGTATAAGATAATACAGAATACAAGAAAATATTTCTCCAAATTCACTAGCATAGACCCAAATCTGTCATCCTGTTCCATATTGGCATTCCCTCCTTGAAAAAAATTCATCAGTATGCTCTCCCTGTATTCTGGGGGAAGCATAATTTACTATCAACATGATAGTATTTGAGAAAATAGTGTTATTTTATTTAAAGGAGAAAGGAAAACTCCCTACCACCACAACTACCACTACCAAATAGCATCAACTCCCGGCTTCTGGATATCAGAATAAGTTGAGTGGGAAGGATAAAGAAAACTATTTGCCCAGAAAAAGTAAAATTCAGCTTCAAACCTAAAAGTGGTGCCAAAGCAGAATTTGGTATAAAATCCTGTGAGTGCAGCCAAGTCCTGTAAAGGAGAGGAACAAGGTATTCCAGGAGAATACAGAACAAGAGCACCTCGCTTGGTGCAACTGGCTCTTAGAGTAGCTGATCACCGTTTCTGCTTCCTCCCACTCCTCCCCGCCAAATGATTTGAAACTGGCCTTTTTGAAGTTGGTCTTTTAAACAATCATTTGCTGTCTTTAAAAAGTTTTAAATGGCTGTCTTGGTAGAAGTGAAATCAATATTCTTTCAGCCTGGGCTTTTAGCAGATAATGTCTCCCCATAAATCATGGGCATAATGACACTGGAATAATTCATTATCTCATTACATTTACATATGATGTGCCACATTGTTCTGAGGTGAAGGTTATCTTCCCTGCCTGGGATTGCATCCAGAAACAAATAAAAGACCAAGGAACCTGATGATTTCATGGTCCGTTTATAGATGCTGTTGTGGATCAGTTTTCTGTCCGTCAGCTACTTTTTCTTTACAGCTCTTCTGTGCACACAGTGCAGGAATATATCCTTTCAGCCCAAGAATTTCAATAACCTTTAAAACTTTATTTGTGCAAGAGGTGCCTGTCTAGGTTGAAGACGTTCTCTGTACTCTGGGCTTCTTTTTATATCAGTGCCAGGTCCAAGTTCATTAGTAAAACCATCAAGTATTTATTGAGCACCTACTGTGTTTCAAGTATGACCCTGGATGCTGGGGATACATATAAAAAGAAGGGTGGACATGATATCTGGTCATTGAGCTTAGCATCATATGGGGAAAGATGAAAAAAGAACTCTCGACAAAAAATGCATGCCATCTTTGCTAGTAGTAAGTACTGGGAAGGATCAACGAAGGATTCTATTGATAAAGGACCCTCTTGACTGGTCTGGTGGGGCATAGATTATGGAAGGCGGCCCTGGGAGTGGTGTTTAGGGTAAGACCTAAAGGTTAGGTATTGCAATTAGAGCATTCCAGACAAAGGGAACATCATACTGTTCAATAAATACTAGGTGAAGGAATGAATGAACAATAACCAAAAAGCGAACTAATAAAAAAATAGTTTAGATAATGGCTCTAAATCTTGAGGACCTACTCTTAAGCTGCTCAAGGAAAATTGAAGTAGTAAACTGTCAGTGAAGGCCTGTGGCATTACCCCTTCAGCACTAACTCTTACCAGTTATACAGACTGCTGGAATCCTGACCTGGGTAAGTACTTAAAGAAAAACAGACCCAAGTGAAAATTTTAGAGTTACACCTTACAGTTAACTTGGTCCAAGGTTTCCTTGGGTGAATTACTTTCTGAATCTCAATTTCTTCCATTGTAAAATGGGAATTACATATGAGATCCTGTTAAGGCTGCTGTGAAGATAAGAAGAGATCATGAATGTCAAAGTAGAAAAATATAGGAGTTAAGAAGCTAGGCTGTGTCCCTGAGCAGATTGTGTTTGAATTTCTGCTGGGCCACTACTTAGCCATGTGACCTTGGGCAAGTTTCATAGAGTTATGCTATAACACAACATATGTGTTTCTAAAAATCACTGCACTTTGCAAAATTGGGCGAAAGAAAATCACAGAGCTTATGGGGAAAATTGAGGCTAGGGCCACATGGCAAAAACTTGTCAGTGATATATTAAGGAAAAAAGATAGGAGTCTAATAAACAGTAGACAGTTTACATGTGTTAAATAGGTGGGAAATACAAAAACCCAATAAATACGGCACCTTGCCTTGAAAAAGATCGGGAGTTTGCTTGTAGACATGGGCATCGAATGGGTTGCAGTTTTTGAGCGCTTGTGAAGTGGTGGAAGCAGGGTTATCGGAAATGGGATGGAACGTTGTAGCACCAGATGTAGATGGTGTGACTCATAACACCTGTGGTGAACTGAGACAGATGGTGGACACTTGAGGGATGTGCAGGTGTGCATTTTGTATACTTCCATGCAACTCAGTTCGGCCAAGTGTAGGTTCTGCATTCACCCAATGTGTCTTGCAGTGAGAACTGAATGTCAGCAAACACGAACATCACAAATTCCCATTAGGCTCAACCTTTCCCCTAATGTATCAGTTAGGTTGGAACACACGTGCGTTGTAGCAGAACTGAATGTGTGTATCCTTGCTCTGCCTCAGTTCTCCCATCTGTAAACGGGGATGATCCTAGTGCCGGCTTCCGAGGGGTGTTGTGATCCTGACTATACCATTTGCTGCCATATAAAATGCCTAACGTATAGGTGTGGTGCCTTTTCCCTGAGCATTTGACATTTCATGGTGCGTTAAATTTGATTTGGAGATTTTGACGAGAGGCCAGGCGTCACTTCTGGTGAGTGAGGGTTGCCCTAGTTGCCTGGGCCTGACAGAAGCGCATGCTCCTACACCCTCATGATACATGCATTGAGTCTTCTCCTCTTGCTCTTCAAAGAAACAGGCCTAGCAAGGGAAGCTGCAGGCCATGTTTTCGTGGGGAGGTGGGAGGGAGAAGAAATGGCAGTTACATAGATTCAGGGAAGGGCCAAGGACCAGCAGGCGAATGTTCCATGGCCCACCTCAAGCGGAGTCCTCTGTTAGCCATGGCCTCAGCTCCAGCTGTTCTCGCCTGTAGTGCTGGGGTGAGTCACCTAAGCTCTCTGTAGCTGTAATCTGCTTCTTGGTGACTCTCCAAACTGAGCCTGAATTCCAGAGGTTTCCCTATCAATGAGTACAGTTGGCTCAGCCTGCCGTGAAGCCCAGATAGGTAATTTCATCTTTCATCTGTCCTCCTTTTGGGTGGTTGCAGACAGCTGGCTAGGAACAGATACGAGGGGCCGTGACTCACAGGGTGTGGTGGGCTGAGCTGGAAAATAAAGGCCACAGGCTTGCGTGAGATGCACGCAAGTTGTGTGCAGAAAACTCACGAGGCGTGGGTGCAGGCTGCTGTGTGCGCTTGTCTCCTGTAGTTTGTATCCAGATGCATCTGCTACAAGCTCCTGAGTCATGTATGCTGAACGTTTCCACCCCCAGCTGTGTGTTTAGGGGCCGCAGAGCTGCCGCCTCTTTGGCCTCCATCCCCAGAATGCCGTCTCTTATTTGACACATCTCCTCTCCTTCCTAGAGTGACCTCAGCCCCCATACCTGCATTGCCACCTTCTCTCATCACTTCCGGCTCTGAATGCTTCGCTCATACAGCTATCATTAGCTCCTTGACACTTCATCTTGTTCGTCTCTGTGGCCTCCAACTCTCTGATCGTTGTGTTTTATTGTACCCACATCTCCTATCACCCCAACTCAGAACAGAAGGGTGATGTGATTAAGAGTAACAGACTTTAGACGCAGGCAGATCTGGGCTGGAATTCTGCTGCTTCTGCTTAGAAGTGGAAAGATACTTCATTTTTCTAAGTTTTAGTTCTCTTATCTGCAAAACGTGAGGAGTAATACTTGTCTCCTTAGAGTTGCTGTCGGGATTAAGCAAGATAGTGTCTCTGAAACATTCAACACAGATTAAATACTCCATAAATGTAGCTGTTGTGATTATCAGGAGGTTTAACTTCTTCCAAACAATGGCATTGGCTTCACAGAGCTAAATCCATGCAGTAGGAAATGTACAAATATTTATCAGATGAATAAAATTATCACTTGTTATTAATGTTGAGTATTCCAGTACATATATTTTTAGGTGCATTTCATTCATTCATTCTTATAAATTGTTCCATATGTACCAGGCAAGGAATGGGGGATAGGAATAAACAGAATAGAAGGTCATTGCCCTCCTGCAGTCTCAAATGTAGCAGAAGAGAAGAGTTACAGAGAACTACCCATTCTTGATTTTTCCCCCTAGGAAATTGTCTGCTGCGGATTTTTGGCGTGAATTAACTTTTTAATAAATATATTTGAGTTTATCTGGGAATAAAATATAGATTTTGACTAGCAAAATGATGCATCACATAGGCAAAATATTGGTGAAATAACATGCAGACACCACATGACGAGCCATTCCTTGTAACAAATTAGACAGTATCAGTAAAAGTCAACTGTCAAAATAATTCTGCTTCTTGACCTTGGCTTTCATGAGGTTCATAGTCTGGAGGATTTTAAGGTTGGATTTAGAGGCTGCCGTACCATTTTGACTGGATTCCCTATTTAATGTAAAGGTCCTATTCACATTCAAGAAACATGGATGAATGGTTTCGTAATGAAGGGATTAGCTTAACTGAATAGAGGTGTATTATATAGAACCGTGTTTCTCAAAGTGCAGATTCCAGGGGACAGTACCCAGTATTGGTTTCTTGTTTTGTTTTGTTTTTAACGAGTATCTCCAGTTGGTTTTGACATAGGTAGTATACACAGTCCACAGTTTGAGATGTACTGGTTTAGAGAAAGTAGGTGGATTGGTTTCTGAGTCATAAGTTATAAGTTCAAAATGGGTATGAGTAAGTGCCAGGGACTGTGAATTGGGATCAGAGTGAATTTGTACTGTGGGAATAATATTCAGGTGACATAATGACTTGGAAGTTTGAGGTGTAATCTGGACTGCTCTAAATTTGCATTTTCACAAGTCCAAAAAGTATTAAATCCACTCGCCCAGACTTTCAGCTTTATTAACTCAACCTCAATCCACAGTGCCTCTACAGAACTTTGTTAATAGAAATACTGAAAAGACTGCTTTTGAGAAATTTACAGTTGATTTGGAGGGATAAGACGTGTTCATGTGAAACTTTGAAATATCAGCATGGGCTAGCAGATAATTACTTGTTGATGTGAACCCCAGAAATAATCCACGTGATGGGGATTCAGAAGTAGGAGAGATCTGGTGCAGCTAGAAGGGTTAGTGGCAATCCAGGTTAAAGGTGAGTGAATGAGTTTATTGAACTATAAAAAGGGATGGTGTATATATCTTGGAAGAAGGTGAGAACAGGGCATTCCTTGTAGGAGCCACAGTACAAATTGTGGAGGAAAGCATTGGTTCTCAAAGGGAGCACAGCCACTAGGAGGCTTTTTAGGAATTTGTGGGGACTATTTACATTGTCACAATTGAGGAGATTCTACTGGCATTTAAGTGGGTCAGGTCTGGGGGTGGGAGGCATCCTATAATGTGTAAGATGGACACACAAAATAGGAAATTTTCTGAGGCCTCTATGACTTTAACATATTCTGCTGGACATTTAATTTGGTTGAAAAGCCTGCATATGATTATCTTATTTAGAACCTAGAGTAAGAAAAAAGATGATAGATAGATGATATAGAGAGAGATAGATAATGGTTTAATATTTTTTTTTCCAGGAATGCAGCTATAGGAGGTAGGTTATAGTTGATTACCTTCAGAGATTTACTAAGCATTGTTCACCATTTCAGAAAATCATACCACTGATGACAGTACAACTGAGGAAAATTTGGGTTTGAGTATCAGTATGAGTTTGTAGCTGTCACACTCGTGGTAATTCTATGCATGTATGTATGAATTTACTTATTTACTTATTTCAAAATGTCAAACGGAAAGAATGGCTACATCTTGTGAGTACTCTTAACTTTTCTTAAATCCACAGTTCTTTGATATAAGGGGATGAAGTGTCAGTATCAGTAGTGTGATCAGGCCTGAGCCCTTATATTTTATAATGTGTTATTATACATTAATTTTCTTTCTTTCTCTTCTATAATGTAGTGAGGTCATCATATTAATATTTTTTCAAATTATTATTATTATGTGTGTAGGTTGGTTATGTTATCAACTATTTGTAATATAAAGGGGATATGGGGTTTGATAAGCCTAAAAACTCCTGGATTAAGACATCAAGCCTGAGAATTACAAAGACATGTTTACTTAAATTCAGTGGTGGGGATGGGGTCGAGGGTTGGGATGGGTTTGGAGAAGAAGTGAACCTTTGTTCAACTTTTGATCTTACTTCCCTAGTGCCACAGTAATGTTTGCCCAGATATATCAACTTTTCGTCACCTATTTTAACAAGAGGTAGATAGGCCTTTTAATATTTTTTGCAGTATTTAAATAGCATATATCTGATACGCATCTTTATGGAATAATAGGTTTGGCCAAGAAAACGGCTGTTGTATTACTGCCTTATCAGCATTTTCAGTGGCTCAAAATGTTTTCCTCATGTTCAGAAACCACAGCATCAGAGAGGTTTCCACTGAGAAGATTTATCTGAATAAGCCATTTTAGTGATAAGGGAAGCACGCAACCCAACAGCTGCCCACACCCCCCTTTTGGGTTTATGTTCTTAAGCTCCAGAGAGCTTCTTTTTCTTCTTTTTACAAACTAAGTCATGCTTCCTCCACCCCCTGACATATGTTTGATGCTTCCCAGAACTCCTTGCTTCTCCAGAAACTATTCCATAGGCAAGTCTGAGGTCCACTTAAACCAAACTCTGGCAAGAGGGAGAAATCACATGTTTCCTTCAGGACATAATGCAGTGACAAAGCATGGGGATAGGTCTCTAGCAGCTGGGGCTAGAAATTGTTCATAAATGTTGTTAGGAAATTGGTGTCAGGGTAAATCCTAGGCCTCGTTTCCCCATGTTTGAGGGTGGCAGCATGTATCACAGGGGCTTGTAAGATTCTGCCAGGAGAAAATAAACTTACTACTGTCACTTAGGAAATATATGTCCTCTTAAGAAACAAAAGAATGAAGCCATAAAATCAATAGTGATTGCTTATAGACACATGAGCTATGTATTGCTGTTAGGTGTTAGTAAAAAGATCATCTAGACCCCATCTCAAAGATACCCTGGTCATTATTTGAGATGAGGGCTATCTATCTTCAGGGATAAATAACCAAGAAACAGCAAATGTGGTGCTCATTTTATGCTGGGATTGCAGCTAGATGTCATGTTTGCTGTTCTTGGGTCTGTAGGACCCCGTAAGAAGGGGCTGTTTATACCACAAATGGTATGCTAAATAAATAAATAAATAAATTCAGCCTACTCATGGTAAAACTGCGGCATTGATTGGGCTGAAAAAAACACTCGTCTAGGAAATGCTTTTCAAGTAGGAAATGTTTTTTGTAATGTGATCCACTCAGGAATTTCAATCCAAGAATCATTTTAGGATGGCTGCCTACCGCTGAGTATATCAAATGGGCTGACTCGTTGGGGTTTGGGTTTTGGTTTTCTAGGAGGCCGTTTTGGCACCACGTAGACATTGACCAACATTTTCAAGTAGACGATAGTCAACAGTATGGTCATGTTTAAGAGCTTGGGCTTCGCAAGCAAATAAACTTGAATTTGAAACCACAGGCTTTACTCATGAACTGGGTGCCTTTGGGATGTTATATGTAAAAGCAACAGCAGTGACATTGTATTATAAAGAAATGTTAAGCATAAATAAAATTAAAGAAAATGTACAGTAAACTCTCATGTACCCATCACCCCACTTGCCAAATTGTCAACATTTTGAGCAAGTTTTTTAACCATGTTCTCATCAGTAGAATGAGAATAATAATTCCCATGCCCGATAGCTAGTGGGAAGCAGCCGCATAGCACAGGGAGATCAGCTCAGTGGTTTGTGACCACCTGGAGGGGTGGGATAGGGAGGGTGGGAGGGAGGGAGACGCAAGAGGGAAGAGATATGGGAACATATGTATATGTGTAACTGATTCACTTTGTTATAAAGCAGAAACTAACACACCATTGTAAAGCAGTTATACTCCAATGAAGATGTTAAAAATAATAATTCCCATGCCCAAGAGTTCTTGTAAGGATTATAAAAGCAATAGTATGTACGACCTTTTAGCACAGAGACTGGCATGTAATAAATGCTCCAGAAGTTTATTCAAATGTAAACCAAGAATATCCTTGGTTTAAATATACAGCCACCTATGCTGAATGGAAAGTAGGATCTTTGTGCTTTTACTGGCCTTCAGGAACTACACAAAACATACAGGCCCTTAGCATGAAGTGATTAGATCTTATATTTAAAAAGTAAACCCCCGAGTAGTACAGGAATCTGATGCTTAGCTAACTAGGTTTAAGTCTCAGTGAACATTCTAAATGACTCATGAAAGACAAAAACAGTTCCTTAGGGAGATGACATTGTCCTTGATAAAACAATGGGTACAATAAAACAAGAAGTTTATGGCTAGAAGATCTTACCCCGAGGAAAGAATATGCTTTTCCTTAGGTTTCAGGCCACCAGCACTAGGACTAAGAACAGTCCTGCCATTTCCTTTTGGCTGGTCTCAAAAGTCTTCATGGTAGTCAGTGAAAGCATTGTTTTGGTACCAAAAATAGTTGTTGCACTCTGGTTAGAATGAGAAATTTTTTTTTTTTTTTTTTTTTTTTTTGGCGGTCCGCAGGTCTCTCACTGTTGCGGAGCATAGGCTCCGGATGCGCAGGCTCAGCGGCCATGGCTCACGGGCCCAGCCGCTCTGCGGCATGTGGGATCTTCCCGGACCGGGGCACGAACCCGTGTCCCCTGCATCGGCAGGCGGACTCTCAACCACTGCGCCACCAGGGAAGCCCGATGTAGAAATCTTGATGCAATATTTTCATGGTTTCTTTGTACCATATTGCAGACAATCCATGCATATATCACACCTCTTCTCTTCTCTTTGGCATCTGATCTGTTCATTCTACTTTTACTTTAAACAATGAGTCAAGGCTGTACCTGGCAGGGTGGGAGTTTACAAACAACAACAAAGTCTGATTCTTTTGGTTTTGATCCTAGCCCAGGGCCTTTTACTAAGCAAGCATTCAAAGCTGATATGTTGAATGAATGAACAAATGAATGAATGAATGAATGATATACATTTATATTGTCTATTCTGGGTTTTTTTTTCGTTCGGGCAAAGTGTTAGGCCATGCTTTGTTTTTTCCTTATGTTTGATTTATCTGCATATCTAAACAAAACCAACCTGTTCAATCAATGTATTTTCCCCTTGTTTTATAACCTACCTCTTTACTTGTTTTTATTTAAGCAGAAGCTAAACACTAAAAACTTGGGAGTATTTTATTTTTTAAAAATTAATTTTATTGAAGTAGAGTTAATTTACAATGTTGTGTTAATTTCTGCTGTACAGCAAAGTGATTCAGGTATATATATATATTTATACACACGTATTCATATCTATCTATATATATATATATACATTCTTTTTCATATTCTTTTCCATTATGTTTTATCACAGGATATTGAATATTGTTGCCTGTGCTATACAGTAGGACCTTGTTGTTTATCCATTCTAAATATAATAGTTTACATCTCCTAACCCCAAACTCCCAATCTATCCCCCCCACCTCACCTACCCCTTTGGGAGTATTTTATTTTAAAAAGCAACTTCAGGTGCTCCTTTTTTTGGAAGAGTACAATTTTGATTGAAAAAGGCACAATCCAAAGTGAATGAATTTAAAAGTGTAATGGATTTTAAAGTTCTTTAAAGGGACTAGTGTAGAAAAACCCAAATAAATACTCAGGATTTAAGGATACGTTTTGGAAAACAATTCCATTTTGTAGGGGTGCTTTTCATCCTTCTTCTTGGTGTTTGCTCAGCCCACTGCAGTCACGATTACAATGTGTGAATTGCTTAGCATGAGTTAGGCACTGTGACCAACAGTCAATCCTTTACAGCCATATTTTAGGGTATGTATCCTTATACTTATTTTATCCATGAATAAAAAATGAGTCTCAGAGAGACTGAGCATCTTGTCCAAGATTACACGGCTGAGAATTTGTAGAGCTAAGGTTTGTGTCCTAATCTAGCTGGCTCTGAATCCCAAACTTGAAGTTTGCTGTTGAACAGGGAGTAATTTGGGCCAGAGGAAAAAAAAAATTTCCACCGTAGACATTCAGATAGACTCTCATATAAGTAAAGGACTTCCGTGATCTTTAACTTTCCATTGCTTTTACCTTCTGCTGCTGAGTCAGCAGATCTTCCCATGATTGTCCATTCTCCAAAGGTAATTGGCCAATGAAAGAAAGGAAAGCAAAACCTAGGGCCTAGCATTCTTGAGATCACCTGTAATGAAAAATAAAAGATGGGATCTTTCTTGTTAAAGAGTAGGGAAAGTTTTGCAACTATTCGGTGGGTTGGTACAACAAATAAACAATGAATATGGTACTTAATAAAAATGTAATGAGACTAGAAGGCACATTGGAGTGGTAGGAAGGGTAAATGGAGGTAAAAAAGGAAAGAGTGAACTCTTGATTCATTTGGCAGTAAATGGGGAGGGGAAGTAATGGGTTTGGACCATCAATGGGGCGGGAAGAGATTGAAAATAATACCAAATGAAGGTTGGGGATGAAACACTCTGTCCTTCCAATTTCTGCTATAGCCTGGCCCTCATCTCTCCTCTCTCCCTTTGCCATATTAGCTGTCATCATAGTGAGGTCTGCCTTCTTAAGCCAATAGACATTCCTCATCTTAGTTGACCTCTGAGAAGCACCTGCATTACTGCCTACTGTTGCCTCCCTTCCCTTGGCTTCAGGGCACAGTTCTCTTTGATTTGGGTCCTATTACTTCTTGTCTCTCTCCTTTTTGGCTCACCTTCTACTAGCCACTAAATGTTGGAGGTCCTAGGTCCTCTGCTCCTCTTATCCTAATTTCTCTCCCTGGTGATTTCATCTACTCCCAGGGTTTCATATCTCACGTACACTCAGATAACTCCTAATTTTTATCTCCAGTCTTGATCTCGCGACTTAACTCCAGACTGTTAAATTAGCTGTCTACTTGCCATCTTTTGAATGCCTCAAAGGTACCTCACAGTCAGCAAGCCCAAGACTGAGCTCATCATCTTTTCCTCCAGGCATGGTCCTCCATCCAGGGTCCCTCAGTGAATAGCACCAGTGTCTGTCTAGTTGCTCAAGCAGAAGCCAGGGAACAATTCTCTCCCATAACCCTCCTATCCACCACCACGTCCTATAGATTTCATGCTCTCAAATCTATCTACTTCTCTCCATCTCCACTGCTGTCAGACTAGTCCAAGCCACGATGATCTCTTTCCTGAACGACTGCAACATACCTTCTGACTGGTCTGTTTGCATCCATACTGGTCTCCCTACATAGTCTTTTCTCCACCCTGTGACTAGTCCACCCTGCAACTCTAGTTGACTTTTTATTTTTCAAAAGATGAATTGGGTCATATCACCTGCATGTAAAAATCCTTCAATAATTTTTCATTCTCCTTAAGATAGAACCAAAAAAATTCATCTCCTGGCCCACCAGGTGCTGTATAGTCTGGGGCAGTCGTTCTCAAATTGTAGTCTCAGCATGCATCAGCATCACACAAGTGTGTGTTTTGAAATGCAAAGTTTTGGGCCCCACCCCAAATCTCATGAATTGGAAACTCTGGGGATGGAATCCAGCAGATGGTGTTTTAACAAGTACTCCGGATGATTCTGATGTGTATACTCAGGTTTGAAAACCACTGCTCTGGAGCCTACCTACCGTTCTGGCTCTGTTTGACTTCATGCTCTCACCATTCTAGCCTCTACAGCTTTCTTTCATTCCCCACTTTTTCACTATGTTTCTTTCTACCACAGGGCCTTTGAACAGCTTTTTCTTGAAAGCCTTTCTCTCTCCTCCTTCCCTGGTTACTATCTACACTTCCTTCAGGTCTTAGCTCAAGAAAGGTGACAACGACTAATTCCTCCTAATACCTTATACTACTCCTGCGTAGTGCTTAAAACAGTTGTATTTTTTTTTTTCGTATTTGTATTGTTACTGGTTAACATCTGCCTCTCCACTAGACTGTAAACTCCAAAAGAATTGGGACAAGGTCTGTTTTTGCTTGCTATTGTCTGCAGTGTCTGGTACTAGAATAGAGCCCGTGCTCAGATATTTGTTGAATGAATGAATACACAAATAAATGAATATTTCCTTTCAGTATCTGGATACTGTTTGAGAGCACAGACAGCCTGGAATTCTCATGGTCAGCTCCCATTCCTCTCATTTTCTACAATGGGGATGCCTACCTCATGGGTTTGTTGAGACAGTTAAATGAGGTAATTCATGGGCAAAACCTAGCACCAGGCTAGGCACACAAGTCCTTGATAAATGTGACCTCTGACTATCATTATTATTACAACTCCACTGTTATTATTATCATTTCCAGTTTCCAAAATCTCCCTCAATCATAATGGTGGAGTGTAGCTAAAACTAAACAGTATAGTTCTTGACAAGAATATACATTTTTTAACTATAAGATAAAAACCAATGCCTGTGCAGTGTCTCAGGTTTTTTTTTTTCCTCCAACAGCTATTCATCTCCCAGAATATTTACTCCAGGAAATTCTGATTAGCCTTGTTATTAGTTTCTAACGTCATTCGTTTATTTCCTTGGCAAATAATTAAGGAGTGCCTAAATGTACCAAGCTGGGTTATGGAGATGTGGTAGTGACCAAGAGGGGTGTGTTCCTTATAGAGTTGATAGTCTAGTGGGGAAAAAAGATATTAACAGCCCAGCAAGGAAATATTTCACCACAGTGGCCATAAATACTATGGAGAAGCACAAGGTCCCACTTCTGTGTGAACTCAGGAGGCTAAGCCGTAATGGGGAGGGGAGTTTTCATTCCTAGGCCCACCTTTGATCCTCAGGTGGAAGCGGCCTGTGCACAAACCAGGCCAACCACTTGGTGTAGGTGGTGGCCTGTGATGCAAACCAAGCAGGTGAAGTGGATGTTTCTCTCCTGTTCTGAATCACACTGGTCTCTGTATGTGTTAATTCTGTGTTGTTCTTACAAACAAGGTTTCCATGAAAACCAGCTAAAAGGGGAACAAAAGGCAAAGGCCAGCTGGGAAGCCTGCATTGTTAACCTGTTTCCCAGGTGCTTTATATGCAGACTTAGTGGTTAGGAACTATTCCTTTTTAGGCTCTCTGCCTGATTTTCCTTTGGCCGGCTCTGATTTCTTTACCTCCTCAACACCTGGGGCCAAGACTCCTTTTTGGAGCAGTTTGAAAGCCATCCTTTCTTGTTCTCTTTACTCAGTTTGGTCCAGGTCTGAATCTTTGAACAGCATCAACTATTCATTGCCATTTGACAATGCTGGGGTTGGAGGATCCAGCGTTTTCCAAAGCAGGTCTTGCTTTACCATTGGTGATCCAGTGGGCCTGTCAGCAAGACTGGTTCTAAATCATTCAGGCTCAATTAGTTTATTTCAAAGAAATACCAGGTGTTGTTTGACCTTCAAACATATGGACTGCTGGAATAAATGAAAGTCTCGCCTGTTCCCGTCATGCCGAGGGAACTGGATGGGGTAATTCTTTTTTGTAGTCTCTGAGTTTTGTGAAGGGGTTATTAGGTTTGGGCTCAGTGAGTTATTTACTTTAGCAATATGCTTGGCGGTGGGCTTCCTTTGCTGAGAGAACAGCCAGGTGTGAGTTGTCACCAAGTACTGCTAGAACGGTACAGAGGTATGGAGAAGAATTGGGCCACATAGGTGGGGCCTGAGCTCTGAGGCTTGAGGGAGACAGCCTTTTCCTAGCATGGGGGGTGATGACCATCCTCTCAGACTCTGACTCCTGACTTGATACGCTCAGGCTTTCTTTGGTCTTGTTCAAGAGGCCAGCCTATCCAGAATCCTCAGAGCTTTAGAAGAGCTTAGCCTAACAGCCTATGCTTTTGCGGCCTAAACAGTTTCTAAGGATTGGGGCAAGGTTGAAAAGCATTGTCCTGTGGCCGAGAGTGACGTTTTTGGAGTTAGAAAGATGTGGTTTCAAATCACGGCCCATCCTACTTACTAACTGTGTGACATCAGGCACGTTACTTCACTTCTCTGAGCGCAGATGTCTCAGGTATACAATGGAGCTGATAATTTTTATTTTAGCGTTTTACAAAATATGTTTAAAAAGATATTTTAATATTCATCCAACTAAAAAGAGATTTAATGGTCAAGTGCATTTGAAAAACCCTTTAGACTCTTTTCCTCTGTTTTGGATTTGATAATGCCTATTGTCAGATTAAAGTTCCTGAGAAGTTCTGAAGAAAGAAAAACCTGTTTAACTTTGTTTAATCCAAAATGTCAAAATATATTTGAGTTCATGAGCTCTTTTTCTTTTCTTTTGTAGAAAATGGGAGCAGTGTTTCATGAAATACAAATGACCTCCTAGGATTGTTGTAAGAGTTAAATAAGAACTTATGAAAAATGCTTCCCATGGCGCCTGGCCCAGAGTAAGTACTCAATAGTAGCGAGTATTGTATGATTATTATTATATGATTATTATTAATGAAGGGTTTTGGTCCCCAAAACATAAAACTCCAAATTGGATATATCTGGTTTTTAATCACAAGCCCTTTATTAGTGTTTACCAGTTGGAAATTTACAGATTTCAGCTGTCAGTGATGGCTAATGGTTGTGATTTATTTAGTGCCTACCACGTTTCAGGGTGCATTTTAGGTACTTTAACCAAATCGTTGCTGTATGTGATGGTCATAACTATTCAGCAAGGTAGGTTTTATGCTTTCATTTGTAAATGTCAACACTGAGGCTTGAAGATGGCGTGTGTCCAGCCCAAGGTTATGTAGAGACTCTGCTGTGGAATTGGGAATTTAGCTTGGATTTGTTTGGCCCAAAGCCCTTTATTATTCTCTGTTGGCATTCTGTAAATCTACAGGGGTCTGTGAAAGCACCAGTGATGTGAAAGAAATTTGCAGTAAGTCTAATAGAAACCAGACACTTGGCCACCATGAGGCACTGGAGGACAGTATGTTGGGAGGTCACCCTCCTGCCCTACCAAGGACCTTTCCTTTATGGAATCCACCTTGTTCTCTCACCTGCAGTGAGTGGTTAGCCTTGCAGTGGTTGTTCCCTTGACCCAAAGCATTCTTCCTGTGTCTCCTTCCTTGGTTATCTCTCAGTCAGCCTGCAGTCATTTTACTTGCCTATCTCCCCATCAAACTGTGAGCAGGAACCAAGTCCTGGTCAGTGTTGTATCCCCAGCATGTAACACACTGTATTCTATAGTTATGTATTGATGAATGAATGCTGTCAATTCAAAACCTATATAAGAAAATAATTTATGCCTTAGAGTAATAAAGAGTGGGAAAATAAGTTTATCATTTAGTAAGTACCATTTGTTTGATATATAAGAGTCTCAAAACACTGTTTCATGGAGATTTGGGCAGTAAAAATGTTGAAAATTCCTGTGCAGAACAAGGCCTGCTACTAAACTCTAAGGAAGGCTTTTTACCACCTTGGAGATTGTTGAAAGCGGCAGCCTCTTTTTGCTGAGTACTGAGGGCGTCTATAGAACGTTGTCCAGTTCAGTAGTTTCAGAAACGCTTTTTAACAGACCCCTGTGTTGAGGGAAGGGTGGTGTTTATGATTCAGCTCAAGGAAACCAATTCACTCGAATGCCACTCAATTATCACGGTTACTGTCTGTGAAATGCCTTCTTTTACCAAGCTGTGTCCTAGGCATATTACACATCACCTCTCATTTTTATGGCATGACTCCAAAGTACTGGCTATTATGCCCATTACAAATGAGGAAGCACAGCCTGTGAGAAGCTTTGCAACTTGCCAGAGACAGCCAGCTAGAAAGCGGCGGGGCAAGGATATAAATCCAGGTCTGTCTGTGTCCGAAATACATTTTGCCCCCTTAGGACACCTTGACATCTGAGACGGGAGCTATGGGAGCTCCACTGGCAATGTGATTAGTATTGGACATTAATGAGCAAGTTCCCCCTGGAACTTTGCAGCGGAAAGATGCCTAGTGACCTTAAAGCAAAAATCAAAGCAAGTGTTGCTTGAAAGCTTTGTACATCCAGCCTATTCTGGCTACTATGTCATCTTCCTCAATTTCAGGAACATTTTGATGGCGATAAAAAAGGAATAGTTCTCAATATCAGAAGGCCTGTTTCCTTGGTGTTCCTCTGCATCCATGCTTCGCCTTTGAGATCAAATCCTCCTTATGGTCCATGTCTCTCATTGTTTGAAAATACCTGATGTCAGGCTTGCTCAAGCTCGACATTAGCTTCTTTTTTTGTATGCAGGGAGTTACCCTGATTTTAAGAGCCAGATTGACTGTCTCAAAGGTTGATGGATTATTTCCTGCAAAGATCTCCACAGATGAATCCTTTGATGCATTTTATTCTGATCTTACCTGTTTCATGGCATATCTGGCAGGAAAGGAGAAGATGGGAAATTGATTCCCTTGAGCACAGCCTCCGAGAGTGGCATGTTTTCAATCATATATTATGGTAATATATTGATGAGATAGTTGTTTTGGTTAAAAGGAAAAACATGTTGGGGAAGCAACACTAAAGCAAAGGGCTTTAGTGTTGAATACGTGGTTGAAACATCGACGACAGGATGATGGGAAATGAGAAAAGACAACCAGAGCTGTCAGCATTTGTGATGCTTCCTCTGCACCCACAAATGCCACAGGCATCCTTTTCCAGACTTAAGCCCCGTGATGTTGGAATCTGGCAGCGCTGGCTGTCTGGTTGTGACCAGTGGAGGAGCTGAAGTGTGTCAAGTATCTGGCACCAGGGCACACAGTGCAAAATAAAAAGGGGGGATATTTATTCTATTTCAGTTCCATGAGGTGATCTATTCTAGTCTGACTTCTACATTCTAAAAGTATAATTGGATACTTGGGACTCCTTTTGATGAACTGGATTTCCAGGGGCCAATTCCTGAGAGAGTGGCCATCCCCAGGGCTCTTTCCTATAAATGAAGGGACTCATTCTCCCGTCACAGGGTTTTTCAAAAGTTTGGTCTAAGGACCAGTGCATGAGATTCACTTGGGGCACTTTTTTTTTAAATGTTCCCACCTCACACCTATATACCTACATTTCAGAGGCTGAGGCATTAGTTTCTTTTTTTCTTTTTCTTTTCTTTTTTTTTTTGCATAAGTTTCTATGATTTTAACAAGCTCCTCAGATGGTTTTCTCAGAAAATTTTTAGCTTTAAAATGACCATCTGCAAGAGGCCAGGATTCAAAGGAGGCAGGAGCTGAGAGAGCCCTGGGAGATCATACAGTCAGTTAATTCCTATCATTTCACAGAAGAGGAAACTGAGGCACAGAGATGCACCAAAGTTGGTGATGGAGCTCAGGGAAACCTGAATGTAGGCTTTTCAGAGCTCTTCCAGACTCTGAGGGCAAACATCATTTCACTACACCAAAGGTGACATTCCCTTTTTCTGCGGGGAACTGGAATTGCTATATAAGGCTGTATTTTATAAGGAAAGAATGGTAACTTATTTGCCCCAGCAGTGCCATCCTCTTATAGAGTCTCAAATAGTAACATTTCAATTAACTTACTTAAAATTCCTTTGTGATTCCCCATTGTCTTGAAGAGTGGGTTTCAAATGGTGGATAAGCCCGTACCTGTGATTACCACTCACATCTCCAAACATCTTCCACCCGTCCACTCTCCTCTACCTCCTTTGCATTCTACTCTCCAGATATTCTCAACTATTTTCAGTTCACCAAATGAGCCATATTCCTTCTTCAGGAGGGTTAGTGCATGCTACTATTCTCTCTACACTATTTTTCCTAGAAAAGCTGTCTTCATCTTTCAATTGTCAGATGTCAGTTTATATTTCCCCTGCCCCGGGAACCTCCCAAGTATGGGTAACAGACACTACCTGGTAACCTATACAACCCTTTTCAAATTAATTGATATTGTATTGCAGTTGTTATGGTGCTTTTCTCCTTAACTATATCTTAAGCTCTAAAGGACAGGAGTCATGTTTGGTGTTGTAGCACACATAGTAGGTAGTGCCTGATCGAAGGAGGCACTCAGTAAACTATACACGACATAAATGGCGGGATGATCTTGAGGTTCACATACCAGAGTGCTCAAGCAGATCATGTCTGCCTGGAACAGAGGATGACATTAGTCAGTGGTAGTAGGTGAGACGAGTGCGGGCAAGCTGAGCTCGATCCTGAAAGGCTTTGGTTTGAGTTGAAGATGTCAGCTCAGCCTGGACCTGGTCACTGGTAATGATTGACTGATGGGAGGTTTGTGAGGAAGATTCCATGGCAGCAGCAAGGAGCATGGGTGGGAGTGAGAAGAGGCTAGAAACCACGTGAGAATTACGATGTGGCTACAGTAGTCCAGGCTCAAGGCAATGAGTCAGGAGCAGCCTAGTGCCTGTGGGGATGATGAAAAATGAGTGAATCCCAGAAATGCTGCCGTCAAAGAATCAAGAGTACTTGGTAGAAGAGTCAAAGATCCTTCCCAGGGAGACCTTTCTTCTTTCACTGATTTGTTACTTTACTAATTCAACAAATATTGATTGAGGTATGAGGCCCTGGGACTATACCAGTGAGTAAAATAGACATGCTCCTTGCTCTCCTGTAAGTGAATGAGACAGATAACAGGTAAGTAAACAAACCAAAGAAGAGCCGCCTAATATAAACGTTTAGTAGGCAGTGAACTTCATGAGTCAAATTAAATAATTCCTGTAAAGCACTTGGCACAGTGCTTAGTATATAGTAAAAACCCAATAAGTATTATGAAGTCTGTCTCCCCCACCATTCTCTAATAAAAGTTTTAAAATTTCCTTTTATGTCTCACTCACAACTATTTTTGAAAATTTACTTTGTTGAAGTATAGTTGATTTACAATCTTGTATTAATCTCTGCTGTACAGCAAAGTGATTCAGTTATATATAGATGTGTGATTCAGTTATATACATTTTTTCATATTCTTTTCCATTATAGTTTATCATAGGATATTGAATATGGAATCCTGTGCTTAACAGTGGGACCTTGTTGTTTATCTATTCTTTGTATAATAGTTTGCATCTGCTAACCCCAAACTCCCAACTGATCCCTCCCTCACACCCTCTCTACCTTGGCAACCATAGGTCTGTTCTCTCTCTCTGTGTCACTCAAAACTATTAAATGAATCATGACAATGGCTGCCATACATCAAGTACCTATTCCATAGCAAGCTCTATGTTTGTGGGCTTTGCATGTATTAACTTCTCCTTATAACCACCTTGCAAGATAGTTATGATTGTCTTCTTTTTTTCTGATAAGGAATCGGAAGCTAAAGAGAGTTAATCAATTTCCTTAAATTCCCAGAGCTAGTGAGCTGAAAACCCTAGGGGTGCCCAACTCCCAAATTCCATTCTCTTTCCATTGTCACAATGGATCTATTGCCAACCAGTGTTACAACAGTCTGCTTTATAGTGAATCTGGCAGGCTCTTCAGACCTGTCTATTCGTTCAAGTAACTGAAATACCTAGTAAGTATTAAGGAGTATATTCTACTTGTGACTCAGTTACCCACCTCCAAGTATGGCCAACTGTATGGTCCTTCCCTGCCTTCCAATGAGCATCTTTGAATTAGGAGGAAATTTCAATACAGTCATCTTGTAACTTTCAAAAAAAAAAGTGTTTATTTATTTATTTCTGTATTTTAGAAATCTTAGACTATAGAGAAAGCACCTACAATGTTGTTCAACTCAGATTCTGGGTGTTCACAGTGTTAGGATGAAGAGTCTAAGCTTTGCAGATTTGGTTGAAGTCTTTCCTTTGCCACTTACTGGACTATGCAATTGAACAGATCTCTTAAAGCACTCTCAGCTATATTTTTATTATTAATAAATGGTGAAGAAATAGGAGGGTAGTAATAGCACCTATCGAATACGATGTATCTGGGACTGAATTAATAAAAGTAAGTGAAGTGTGTTCTTAACTGGTGGCAGTTTTGCTCCCCCAGGAGATATTTAGCAATGTCTAGTGACATTTTGGTTGTCACAACTGGGGGAGTGCTACTGGCACCTAGGGAGTAGTGACTAAGGCTGATTTGAAACATCCTACAGTGCGGAGACTGTTTCCTCAGCAGAGAATTATCTAGCCAAAGTGTTAATAGTGCCGAGGTTAAGAAACGGTGTATATCGTAATATCTGTTGTGTTGCCATAAAAAAAAAAAAAAAAAACCTAAAATCGTCCAGGAATATGGAACACTTGGAAAATCCCTTTGGAAGCACTGAGATTATGACATACGGATGAAAATACATCTGGGGTATTGACTAAATATTTTCCTTTTCATCTAAAAATTTTGAAGTCATGAACTGGATATTTCCGTGTGTCCACTTGGGTCGTGGGGTGGTGAGGACTTTTTGTCAGCTGTTCAGGAGTTGCATAAAGCTGGGTACGCATCTGATGGCACGCTCTGTGTTTTTCATTTCAGGAGTAGTTTATCCTACACCGTTACTTGTGGAAAGGGAGGTTTATTTGTTTTTATGTAGTTCTTTTCTTTGTAACTTAAAAGCATCTTGAATTATTAAACCAGTTATTTTCCAGGCCTGCAAATGTTTTCAGCATGTGGCCCTAAGTTTCCCTGAGTCAGCACATAGCCCTGCAGCTCGGAAGACCTTAGTTTGTCAGAACCATTCCTTTGAGATGGTGGTATTTTTCTTTGGGCTTGGGATTTTCGAGGTGCTCATTCTGATACAAGAGGGCATGTGTTGCTCCCAGACCCCCACATTCAAGGTTGTGGTGGGAATTCTGCTCAGGGCTTAGGGGTATGTATCACCATTTCAGACTAGAGAGGAGAATTAAGAGGAGAAACTCAAGTGGCCATTTAATGTCTTCCCCTGATGTTAGACTCTTGCTTACTTCTAGCCAGGAGCCAAGCCATAAGGTAAATCCTCCAGCCCACATTTTACCAGTGACCATAAGAAAGTACTTTGAGTTACCACTGAAAAATTATTTTTTTCTGCTTTGAAGCCAAATGCTTTTATAAGAGGCAGAAAAAGAAAAAAAAAACACCGAAGTCAAATTGATGAAAACCAATCAAAATATGACCTTGTTGTGGCTGATACAGCTCTCCTGGCTGGTCCCAAAATACTGATGGCGTCTTCGGGCATGGTGCTCCACACTGAAGGAATTAGATTTCTGTGACAACTGCTTGGACGCTGCAGTCCTGCACCACACATTTCCTGAGTGTATTATTGACAAAGATCAGCCCTGTTTTGTTCATTACCAGGAAGCAGCAAAGAAGGCTGAAAGGCTCTCTACAGCCAGTACAGTCTGACTTTTAAACAAATGTCCTCAAAGCTCATGAATACATCATGTAGGGGCCGAGGCCTTGGGGAAGGTATCTTTCATGAAAACTCCGTGGACATCCCTGCTGAAGTCACTGGCCTCTAGATGTTGGATAGCCTCCCACCTAAATCTGTTCAGTTAGTAAGCACCTAGAAATGATAGTTTGCTCTTAAGGAATAAATATGTGTTCATTCTTGATTTTTATCTTAAGCAGTATTTACTGATACAGAGAAAGAAAATTTTTTCTTTATGTCAAGAAACCTGAATTCTGCATAATGAAATCATGAGATTATACTCTGTAAAGCCTGAAAAGGACCTACCTCATCACTGGACTCAGTTTTGTGGGGAGGTTCCTGAGATCCCAAGCTAATGATGGCTGAAGGGGGGGTAAGAGCCCCAGCCAGAGGTCTTTCGGCTACAAAACATGTGGCAGCCGAACCCTTACTATTCACTCTTCTCTTTGTTGTTTTCGTCCAAGACTAGACTGCCCTGCTCTTACTTCTGATATTTCTCACAGTTCATTTATAACCCCTGCCCCTCCCCCTGTCTGACTTTGAAGAACCTGAATTCATTTAGGCTTTGATTAGTGGTAATTACTTACCTGTCAGACCCCAGCTGGACTGCATCACCAAAGCTGAGTCACATAGCTTTGCTTCCAGTGACTGCTTCCAAACAATTAAATCAGAGAAGCACCTGTGTAAATATGCAATATTTGGCGATAAGAAAATGATGAGGCAAGAGAAACTGAGCAGAACTGGTGAAAAATAGTGAATATTTTCCCCTGGGGGTTTTCACACAGGCCTTTAAGCATCTCCATTCTCAAGAACAAGGTCAGGTTACTTTCCCACCCTTCCCATACTTTGTGGGTTTTTTTTGGAAGACATAGCTAATCTGATATCACCGGATGTGATTTGTTTGCAAACATTAAAATTGTAAGCTGATCCTCTCATATGTACACTGAAAGACAAGAAGTTGAAATAGGGTGAAGGACTAACCAGTAATTTTCTTTTCCCAAGCCAAAATGTCTATCTGAATAGATAAGCTGACAATTGAAGCTCATCTTGGACAATGATACCTGTTCTTCTTTGTATTTAGGGCTTCCGTGATGGCAGTTAAAGCTTAGGATGGTGGAAAGAGCAAGAGCTTTTGTAATCAGATAGACCAGGAGATGAATCCCAACATCACCACCTAGTAGCTGTGTGACCTTGAACGTGTTTTGAACCTTAGGTTCCAAATTTGTAAAAAGGACATAATTCCTGACCTTACGTGCCATGCCACATGTAAAGTGCCAGTCTCAGTGCCTGCTTAGCAAACATTCACTCTGCCCCACTGCATAATAATAGACCAGAAAAAGACATCATCTTGGACCTGGTTGCCATTCAGTAAGCCACAGTTAAACTACTGGTGATTTCTTTTTTTAACATCTTTATTGGAGTATAATTGACTTACAATGGTTTGTTAGTTTTTGCTTTATAACAAAGTGAATCAGCTATACATATACATATGTCACCATATCTCCGCTCTCTTGCGTCTCCCTCCCACCCTCCCTATCCCACCCCTCTAGGTGGTCACAAAGCACCGAGTTGATCTCCCTGTGCTATGTGGCTGCTTCCCACTAGCTATCTATTTTATATTTGGTAGTGTATATATGTCCATGCCACTCTCTCACTTTGTCCCAGCTTACCTTTCCCCCTCCCCGTGTCCTCAAGTCCATTCTCCAGTGCATCAGCATCTTTATTCCTGTCCTGCCCCTAGGTTTTTCATGACCTTTTTTTTTTCTTTTGAGAATCCATGTGTGTTAGCATACGGTTTGTGTTAGCATATGGTATTTGTTTTTCTCTTTCTGACTTACTTCACTCTGTATGACAGACTCTAGGTCCATCCACCTCACTACAAATAACTCAATTTCATTTATTTTTATGGCTGAGTAATATTTCATTGTGTATATGTACCACATCTTCTTTATCCATTCATCTGTCGATGGACACTTAGGTTGATTCCATGTCCTGGATATTGTCAATAGAGCTGCAGTGAACATTGTGGTACATGAGTCTCTTTGAATTATGGTTTTCTCAGGGTATATGCCCAGTAGTGGGATTGCTGGGTTGTATGGTAGTTCTATTTTTAGTTTTTTAAGGGACCTCCATACTGTTCTCCATAGTGGCTGTATCAATTCACATTCCCACCAACAGTGCAAGAGGGTTCCCTTTCCTCCACACCCTCTCCAGCATTTATTGTTTGTAGATTTTTTGAGGATGGCCATTCTGACTGGTGAGAGGTGATACTTCATTGTAGTTTTGATTTGCAGTTCTCTAATGATTAGTGATGTTGAGCATCCTTTCATGTATTAGTTGGCGATCTGTATACCTTCTTTGGAGAAATGTCTATTTAGGTCTTCTGCCCATTTTTGGATTGGGTTGTTTGTTTTTTTGATATTGAGCTGCATGAGCTGCTTATAAATTTTGGAGATTAATCCTTTGTCAATTGCTTCATTTGCCAGTATTTTCTCCCATTCTGAGGGTTGTCTTTTTGTCTTACCGTTCCCTTTGCTGTGCAAAAGCTTTTAAATTTCATTAGGTCCTATTTGTTTATTATTGTTTTCATTTCCATTTCTCTAGGAGGTGGGTCAAAAAGGATCTTGCTGTGATTTATGTCTTAGAATGTTCTGCCTATGTTTTCCTCTAAGACTTTGATAGTGTCTGGCCTTACATTTAGGTCTTTAATCCATTTTGAGTTTATTTTTGTGTATGGTGTTAGGGAGTGTTCTAATTTCATTCTTTTACATGTAGCTGTCCACATTTTCCAGCACCATTTATTGAAGAGGCTGTCTTTTCTCCATTGTATATTCTTGCCTCCTTTATCGAAAATAAGGTGACCATAGGTGCCTTGGTTTTCCTCTGGGCTTTCTATCTTGTTCCATTGATCTATATTTCTGTTTTTGTGCCAGTACTATACTGTCTTGATGACTGTAGCTTTGTAGTATTGTCTGAAGTCCAGGAGTCTGATTCCTCCAGCTCTGTTTTTCTTTCTCAAGATTGCTTTGGCTATTCGGGGTCTTTTCGGTTTCCATACAAATTGTGAAATTTTTTGTTCTGGTTCTGTGAAAAGTGCCATTGGTAGTTTGATAGGGATTGCATTGCATCTGTAGATTGCTTTGGGTAGTATAGTCATTTTCGCAATGTTGATTCTTCCAATCCAAGAACATGGTATATCTCTTCATGTGTTTGTATCATCTTTAATTTCTTTCATCAGTGTCTTATAGTTTTCTGCATACAGGGTCTTTTTGTCTCCTTAGGTAGGTTTATTCCTAGGTATTTTTTTCTTTTTGTTGCAATGGTAAATGGGAGTGTTTCCTTAATTTCTCTTTCAGATTTTTCATCATTAGTTTATATGAATGCAAGAGATTTCTGTGCATTAATTATGTATCCTGCTACTTTACCAGATTCATTGATTAGCTCTAGTAGTTTTCTGGTAGTATCTTTAGGATTCTCTGTGTATAGTATCATGTCCTCTGCATACAGTGACAGCTCTACTTCTTCTTCTCCAATTTTGATTCCTTTTATTTCTTTTTCTTTTCTGATTGCTGTGGCTAAAAATTCCAAAACTATGTTGAATAATAGTGGTGAGAATGGACAACCTTGTCTTGTTCCTGATCGTAGAGGAAATGGTTTCAGTTTTTCATCATTGAGAATGATGTTGGCAGTGGGTTTGTCATATATGGCCTTTATTATGTTGAGGTAAGTTCCCTCTATGCCTAATTTCAGGAGGGTTTTTACCATAAATGGGTGCTGAATTTTATTGAAAGCTTTTTCTGCATCTATTGAGATGATCATGTGGTTTTTATCCTTCAGTTTGTTAATACGGTGTATCACATTGATTGATTTGCGTATATTGAAGAATCCTTGCATTCCTGTGACAAACCCCACTTGATCATGGTGTATGATCCTTTTAATGTGCTGTTGGATTCTGTTTGCTAGTATTTTTCTTTTGAGGATGTTTGGATCTATGTTCATCAGTGACATTGGCCTGTAGTTTTCTTTCTTTGTGACATCTTTGTCTGATTTTGGTATCAGGGTGATGGTGGCTTCATAGAATGAGTTTGGGAGTGTTCCTCCCTCTGCTATATTTTGGAAGAGTTTAAGAAGGATAGGTGTTAGCTCTTCTCTAAACGTTTGATAGAATTCGCCTGTGAAGCCATCTGGTCCTGGGCTTTTGTTTGTTGGAAGATTGTTAATCACAGTCTCAATTTCAATGCTTGTGATTGGTCTGTTTCTATTTCCTATTTCTTCCTGGTTCAGTCTCAGAAGGTTGTGCTTTTCTAAGATTTGTCCATTTCTTCCAGGTTGTCCATTTTATTGGCATATAGTTACTTGTAGTAATCTCTCATGATCCTTTGTATTTCTGCAGTGTCAGCTGTTACTTTGCCTTTTTCATTTCTAATTCTATTGATTTGCGTCTTCTCCCTTTTTTTCTTAATGAGTCTGGCTAATGATTTATCGATTTTGTTTATCTTCACAAAGAACCAGCTTTTAGTTTTATTGATCCTTGCTATTGTTTCCTTCATTTCTTCTTCATTTATTTCTGATCTGATCTTCATGATTTTTTTCCTTCTGCTAACTTTGGAGTTTTTTTTGTTCTTCTTTCTCTCATGGCTTTAGGTGTAAGTTTAGGTTGTTTATTTGAGGTGTTTCTTGTTTCTTGAGGTAGGATTATATTGCTATAAACTTCCCTCTTAGAACTGCTTTTGCTGCATCCCATTGGTTTTGGGTCATCGTGTTTTCATTGTCATTTGATTCTGGGCATTTTTTGAATTTCTCAGTGATCTCTTGGTTATTTAGTAGTGTATTGTTTATCCTCCACTTATTTGTATTTTTTACAGGTTTTTTCTTGTAATTGATATCTAGTCTCATGGCATTGCGGTCAGAAAAGATGCTTGATACGATTTCAGTTTTCTTAAATTTACCAAGGCTTGATATGACCCAAGATATGATCTGTCCCAGAGTATGTTCCATGAGCTCTAGAGAAGAAAGTGTATTCTGTTGTTTTGGGATGGAATGTCCTATAAACATCAATTAAGTCCATCTTGTTTAATGTATCATTTAAAGCTTCTGTTTCCTTATTTATTTTCATTTTGTATGATCTGTCCATTGGTGAAAGTGGGGTGTTAAACTCCCCTACTATTATTGTGTTATTGTTGGTTTCCCCTTTTATGGCTGTTAGCATTTGCCTTATGTATTGAGGTGCTCCTATGTTGGGTGCATAAATATTTACAATTGTTATATCTTCTTCTTGGATTGATCCCTTGATCATTATGTAGTGTCCTTCTTTGTCTCTTGTAATAGCCTTTATTTTAAAGTCTATTTTGTCTGATACGAGGATTGCTACTCCAGCTTTCTTTTGGTTTCCATTTGCATGGAATATCTTTTTCCATCCCCTCACTTTGTCTGTATGTGTCCCTAGGTCTGAAGTGGGTCTCTTGTAGACAGCATATATACGGGTCTCGTTTTGTATCCATTCAGCCAGTCTATGTCTTTTGGTTGGAGCATTTAATGCCCTTACATTTAACGTAATTATCGATTTTTATGTTCCTATTACCATTTTCTTAATTGTTTTGGGTTTGTTATTGTAGGTCTTTTTCTTCTCTTGTGTTTCCTGCCTAGAGAAGTTCCTTTAGCATTTGGTGTAAAGCTGGTTTGGTGGTGCTGAATTCTCTTAGGTTTTGCTTGTCTGTAAAGGTATTAATTTCTCCTTCGAATCTGAATGAGATCCTTGCTGGGTAGAGTATTCTTGGTTGTAGGTTTTTCCCTTTCATCGCTTTAAATATGTCCTGCCAGTCCCTTCTGGCTTGCAGAGTTTCTGCTGAAATATCAACTGTTAACATTATGGGGATTTCCTTCTATGTTATTTGTTGTTTTTCCCTAGCTGCTTTTAATATTTTTTCTTTGTATTTAATTTTTGATAGTTTGATTATTATGTGTCTTGGCATGTTTCTCCTTGGATTTATCCTGTATGGGACTCTCCGTGCTTCCTGGACCCGACTATTTCCTTTCCCATATTAGGCAAGTTTTCAACTATAATCTCTTCAGATATTTTCTCAGTCCCTTTCTTTTTCTCTTCTTCTTCTGGGACCCCTATAATGCGAATGTTGGTGCATTTAACGTTGTCCCAGAGGTCTCTGAGACCGTCCTCAATTCTTTTCATTCTTTTTTCTTTATTCCTCTCTGCAGTAGTTATTTCCACTATTTTATCTTCCAGGTCACTTATCCGTTCTTCTACCTCAGTTATTTTGCTATTGATTCCTTCTAGAGAATTTTTAATTTCATTTATTGTGTCGTTCATCATTGTTTGTTTGCTCTTTAGTTCTTCTAGGTCCATGTTAAACGTTTTTTGTATTTTCTCCATTCTATTTCCAAGATCTTGGATCATCTTTACTTTTATTACTCTGAATTTTTTTTCAAGTAGACTGCCTATTTCCACTTCATTTGTTTGGTCTGGTGGGTTTTTACCTTGTTCCTTCATCTGATGTCTGTTTCTCTGTCTTCTCATTTTTCTTAACTTACTGTGTTTGGGTTCTCCTTTTTGCAGGCTGCGGGTTCGTAGTTCCCGTTGTTTTTGGTGTCTGCCCCCAGTGGCTAAGGTTGGTTCAGTGGGTTGTGTAGGCTTCCTGGGGGAGGGGACCAGTGCCTGTGTTCTGGAGGATGAGGCTGGGTCGTGTCTTTCTAGTGGGCAGGACCACGTCCAGTGTTGTGTTGTGGGGTGTCTGAGCTTATTATGATTTTAGGCAGTCTCTCTTCTAATGGGTGGGGTTGTGTTCGTGTGTTGCTAGTTGTTTGGCATAGGGTGTCCATCACTGTAGCTTCCTGGTTGTTGAGTGGACCTGGGTTTTAGCATTGAGATGGAGATCTCTGGGAGAGCTTTCGCTGTCTGATATTATGTGGAGTCGTGAGGTCTCTGGAGGACCTATGTCCTGAACTTGGCTCTCCCACCTCAGAGGCACAGGCCTGACACCTGGCTGGAGTATGAAGACCCTGTCAGCCACATGGCTCTGAAGAAAAGTAGAAAGGAAGGAAGGGAGAGAGGGAGGGAGGAAGGTAGGAACGAAGGAAAATAAAGCTACTAAAATAAAAAATGAAAAAAAAATTTAAATAAAAAAATTAAAAAGTAATAAAAAAAGAAAGAAAGAAGAGAGTAACCAAACCAAAAAAGAAATCCACCAGTGATAACAGGTGCTAAAAACTATACTAAAAAAAAAAAGCAGACCAACAGAACCCTTGGACAAATGGTAAAAGCAAAGGTATACAGACAAAATCACAGAAAGAAGCATACACATACACACTCACAAAAAGACAAAAAGGAAAAAATATATATATATATAAAGGAATAGAGCAACCAAATCAATAAACAAATCTACCAGTGATACTAGACTCTAAATACTAAGCTAAGATAAACATAAGGCCACTACCAGATTAGATGCAGAAAGGAAACCCTAAGTCTGCAGTTGCTTCCAAAGTTCACTGCCTCAATTTTGGGATGATTTGTTGTCTATTGAGGTATTCCACAGACGCAGGGTACATCAAGTTGATTGTGGAGCTTTAATCCACTGCTTCTGAGGCTGCTGGGAGAGATTTTCCTTTTTCTTCTTTGTTCGCACAGCTCCTGGGGGTTAGCTTTGGATTTGGCCCCGCCTCTGAGTGTAGGTCGCCTGAGGGCATCTGTTCTTCGCTCAGACCGGATGGGGTTAAAGGAGCCGCTGATTCGGGGGCTCTGGCTCACTCAGGCTGCGGGGGAGGGAGGGGTACGGAGTGTGATGCGAGCCTGCTGCGGCAGAGGCTGGCCTGACGTTGCACCAGCCTGAGGTTCTCCCGCGTTCTCCCGGGTAAGTTGTCCCTGGGTCACGGGACCCTGGCAGTGGCGGGCTGCACAGGCTCCCGGAAGGGGGTGTGGATAGTGACCTGTGCTCGCACACAGGCTTCTTGGTGGCGGCAGCAGCAGCTTTAGCGTCTCATGCCAGTCTCGTGCTGATAGCCGCGGCTCGCGCCCGTCTCTGGAGCTCGTTTAGGCAGTGCTCTGAATCTCCTCCCCTCGTGCACTCCGAAACAATGGTCTCCTGCCTCTTGGGCAGGTCCAGACTTTTTCCCGGACTCCCTCCTGGCTAGCTGTGGCGCACTAGCCCCTTCAGGCTGTGTGCACACCACCAACCCCAGTCCTCTCCTGGCGCTCCGACCTAAGCCCGAGCCTCAACTCCCAGCCCCGCCCGCCCCGGCGGGTGAGCAGACAAGCCTCTCTGGCTGGTGAGTGCTGGTTGGCACCGATCCTCTGTGCGAGAATCTGTCCTCTTGGCCCTCCGCACCCCTGTTGCTGCGCTCTCCTCCGAGGCTCGGAAGCTTCCCCCGCCGCCACTCCCGTCTCCGCCTGCAAAGGGGCTTCTAGTGTGTGGAAACTTTTCCTCCTTCACAGCTCCCTCCCACTGGTGCAGGTCCGGTCCCTATTCTTTCGTCTCTGTTTTTTCTTTTTCCTTTTGCCCTACCCAGGTGCGTGGGGAGTTTCTTGCCCTTTGGGGGTCTGAGGTCTTCTGCTAGCGTTCAGTAGGTGTTCGGTAGGAGTTGTTCCACACGTAGTTGTATTTTTGATGTATTTGTGGGGAGGAAGGTGATCTCCATGTCTTAGTCCTCTGCCATCTTCCATGTATCTTTTTGAATTACAGTTTTCTCCAGATATGTAGGCCTGGTATTTTTAGTTGAAGGACATCCATAGGTGGAGCTTCATGGACCCACTCCTGTTGTGTTCCTTGTGTATTTAAGGATGTCATTTTGTGCAGAGCTCAAGCCCCTGTTTCATCTCTTCCTAAGCTCTGTCATCCTGAGCAAGTTAATTATTCGTTGTGTTTTTTCAGTTGCTAAATGGAGATCATGATAACTAATGCTTCACATTATTCAGAGAATTCAGTGAGTTACATGAAAAGGACTTATAACAGTGACTCGAACAGAGAGAAGAGTTGTAGTTGTGATTGATATTATTACTGGGATAAAAGTAGGCAGCCAACAATAGAGTTGGTCTTACAGAAGGAGCTAGTGTACATAACAGATCAATCAAATTTTCCCAAGTCAAAATGTTCAGTGTTAATTTTTTTCTTCTTTCATAAAAGTCTTTTTTTTTTTTTTTGCAGTACACGGGCCTCTCACTGTTGTGGCCTCTCCCGTTGCGGAGCACAGGCTCCGGACGCGCAGGCTCAGCGGCCATGGCTCATGGGCCCAGCCGCTCCGCGGCATGTGGGATCTTCCCAGACCGGGGCACAAACCTGTGTCCCCTGCATCTGCAGGCGGACTCTCAACCACTGTGCCACCAGGGAAGCCCATAAAAGTCATTTTTAATTGTATTTAGTTTGAATGTAATGTTTTATTGGTAGTTTCTGAATAAGACAGTGAAAAGTAAGAAACCCTTCAGTGGAATGTTACTCAGTTATTCATAGAGGCAGGTCCAACTGTCTTTGGTCCTTGAGTCTAAAATGAAATAATCACTAGTTTTTAAAATCCCCAGGATACTATTTACTCTATGACGTCAAGCTGATATACTTGTAAGGGTAAGTAAGGGAATAAACAGCAAAGAGTTGTCAAAAGTCAAGGTTTATTTACTATTCCTTTTGAAATATTTTAAAACAGGATTATGGAATGTTGGAGGATATAAACATATCTCATTCTGCTGCACTAAGCATTGAAGTTACCCCAAATTACCTGATCATTTTGTTAGTTGGATGGCATCTTCTATTTTTGGTAAGCCCTTGGCTTGTTTGAAGAGGTATTTTACCACCGAACAAGACAAGCATCCTAAACACCCCCAAATTTCCTGAAACCAAAAGATATACTTAAGTTGTGACTGCAGCGATAATAGAGATTTGTCGGAGGCTGTGAACGGAGTTTTTAATGCAAGATTTAAAGAAGGATCACTCGGAGTGCATCTTTTCCCTTCCTAATCCATTAAGCAAACTGATTAGTGTTAAATGGAAAGATTCATTGGGTGACTTGCTTTGGAATAGAAAAGTACTTTGAATTATTAAGCTTTCTACACATCTTAAAAATAAATTTACTCTGAACTTCCCACTCGATCCCACTGAATTCACTGAGCAATATGGCCTCCTGGTTTCCTTTAACAGCTCTGCTTTCCCAAAGGGGTTGATGACTCATTGTGTTGGAGCTGAGCTTTAATGTGCTTCTTCCCTGAGGCCTCATCACTTACCTAGTCTGTTGATTAACTCTGTACATCGACATAGCGTGGTCCAGTTGAGTAGGCTGTATGATAAGCATCTCAACAATAACACCATAAAATCTAAGCAGAGAAATACATGGTACACTGATAAAAGTGCATGCATTGAATTTTAAAAATATATTTTCCTATTCTGCACTTTCAAAGCCACAGTTTAAATACCCAAAAGTCCTTTCCATGAATCCATCAATGCACAGTTCTCTAACTCTGCTATATTTTGAATACAGATTGGTCCAGTTTTCCTAGGAAATGGAAGTAATTTTCATTCTAATGCCACATTTTGGGTCACTTATTTATAATTAACCTAACTTTTAAAAATCTGGTTTAAATATTCTGGTAGTACCTCTTACAACTGAATTCCTGGTCAATTTCCATTTACAGCTGCAAACTCTCAGACAGCTGTTGATTCTAATTCTCCTTGTTAAAGGTTACTAACTTCATCAACAGTAATGCTGTAAGTTACATGTCTTAAGATTCTCTTATTGTTGCTAGCTGAGACTGTACTTTTGTTTTCTGGCTATTTAATGTTGTTGACATTCATTTTGTTCCTCATTCTACAAAGACAATTGGACTGAATTATTCCTAGATACCATTACCCAGTCGGCATACTTTCAGCCTTTGAATCATGGGCTGAAACCAAAAATCTGATGTTTTTGGCAGCCAGACCCACAGTCTGTATTAACTTTGGTCCAGACAGGCTTTCAGATCATGAAAAGGCATGTTGAGTCTTACTCCAAGCTTCTGTCTGCCTTCCTTCACCAGTGCATGGTGTTCAGGAACATAGACTTGGGATAACATCCTTAGTTTGTGTTTAGAAGAAGGGAAACAAAGCAGAGTTGTTTAGGATCTGCATAAGGAACAATTAGCTCAAGCATTATGGCATTAATATGAGCCAGAAGATTGTAGGTTTGGGGGTCTCAATTGGTATACTGCAAACCTTTCATGGGTATGCCACCTAACTGGGGACTGCCTGTGAGGTTTTCTTTTTGTACAACTGAAAGTATTTGTAGATATGACAACAGCTGTCACTTATTATGTTGATCATGCAATGTATTGGGGGAAGGGCTAAAACCTACCAAGAGTAGGAAAGGAGAGACGTAGACTAGCATAAATCTGACAGAAAAAAATATCCAGAAGATACATGGTACAAAAGATGTATAGGCAGAAACCTGCAATAACTTTGACCTGTATGTGTATACATATAGGTATATTAACAAATTTATTGAAGTATAATTTACATACAACAAAGTGAATGTACTCATTTAAAATGTACAGTTCAATGAATTTTGATGTATGCATAAACACATGCAACCATCATCCAAGAAACAGAAAATTTCCAACATACTAAAATAGTCTCTTCAGCCACAGCCCAGACAACCTCCCAATCCACCCCCAGATGCCATTACATGTTTATCAATATAGACTAAATATACCTGTTTTAGATCTTCATATAAATGGAGTAATGTGATATGTACTCTATTGTGTTTGGCTGCTTTCAAGTTTTTGAGAATCATTCACATTGTATGTATCAACAGACATTCATATACAAATAGACAGTCTGTGTAGACATAGGTTTTTATTTTTCTTAGGTTCTTACCTAGGAGATGAATTGATGGGTTATCTGATGTTTGTTTTTAACTTTATAAGAAACTTACCAAACTGTGTTCTGAGATATTTATATCATTTTTCACTCCCACTGCCAATGTATGACATTTCCAGGTCTATATCCCTTTTGTTCTGTTTTGTTTTTATTTTCATTTTTCCATGTGGAAGTTGAATTATTTATTTAAAACAGTGGAAAATATGGATTGCAATACCAAGAATACAAATTAGCTGTTGGCACCAGGTTCCCATCCCAGTTTATGTTTCTTTGTTTCATTTCTTCATCATATTTTGTTGTCAGATCTACATCCTTGCCAAACTTGGTAATATCAGTCTTTTTCATTTTAATCATTTTAGTGGGTATAGAGTGATATCTTATTGTGGTTTAAAATTGCATTTCTGTGGTGACCCTGATATGAAAAATCTTTTTAGTGTTTATTAACCACTCATATTTTTCACTTTTGTGAAATGTATGTTCAGATATTTTGCTCATTTTAAAAATTGGGTTGTGTTTTTATCATTGAGTTATAAGAGTTCTTTTAATATTCTGAGTAGAATTTTATGTTAAAGATGTGTACTGTGAGTATTTTCTTTCAATCTTTTACTTGTCATCTTTTTTATTTTTTATGGTGTCTTGTCAGTAGCAAAAGGTTTTACTTTTGATAAAGTCCAGTTTATCAATTTGCTTCTTTAATGGTTAGCATTTTTTGTGTCTTAAGAACTCTTTGCCTGCACAAAGTCATAAAGTTTTATAGTTTTAGATTTTACATTTAGTTCTGTGATGTTTCTAGTTTACCTTTGTGTGTAGGAAGAAGTAGGGTTCAATATTGATATTTTTCAATACAGACATCTGATTGTTACAGCACCAGCTTTTGAAAATGCTATCCTCCCTGCTCTGTTCTGTTCAAGTTCACTGACCTTGTCTTCTACAGCATAAAACTACTATTATAACCATTTAGTGATTTTTTTTTTTTTACTTCAGATACTATATTTTCCTGTTTCAGGAGTTTCATTTGTTCTTTTTTTAAAAACAGTTTTCATTTCTCTTATTGCATTCATGTTTTTTAAAATAAATTCTAAAACTATTTATAATAGCTACTTTAAAGTTTTTGTCTGCTAATTCCATCATCAGTGTCACTTCTAGATCTATTTCAGTTGACTAATTTTTCTTCTGGTATGGAGAAAAGAATTTTTCCTAGTCATTTGCACGTCAAGTAATTTTTGGTTGGATGCTGGGCACTGTTGATGTTTCATTGTTGAATGTCTGTATTTTATTATGTTCCTTTAAAGAGTGTTGCTCTTTTATGTGGCAGGCATTTAAATTTTGTGTGAATTAGTTTAACCTTTTTAAGATTTGTTAAAGAAGGTGTAAATTAGTCGTTATTCTAGAGGTAATGTTCACCAACTGAGGCGTGGACATTCTAGGGTCTCTGCTGAATTCTGAATGGATTCAGTGGTGTGTCTCCAGTCTGGCTGACTGCAACTTAAGTATATCTCAGCCCAGTGGGAGATATGGTAATCATTCAGTTTACAGTTCTTCAGTTATTGTTCTTTCCCTAGTAGTTCTTTGTTTTGTGGAGTCTTGCCCTATACAGCTTAAAAATGAGCCAAAAACTCAAAGTCACCCTTGTGTGCATTTTTGGAATTCTTTTTTTTCTATATATCTTCTCTTTTGGTTCTCTTTCCTACAAATTCCAGTCACTTCAACTTCCTCAATCTTTGATTTCTGTCTCCTCTACTCGGTGAGTCCCCATGTTCTACCTGAGTTTCCCTTCCCCAAGTGGCAATCTGAAAAGTGTCTCTTGGATATTATGTCCTCATCCCATTTGTTTCCTTTCACTCAGGGATCATAGTCTTGTGCTGCCTGTTGACCACTGTCTGAAAACAGTGAGTTCATATATTTTTTCTTGTTTGCTAATAGTTTATGGTGAGTGGTCCTTTCAGTAGTAATTAGTCCATCATGGCCAGAAGAAGAACAGATATATTTTATAACAGTACAATTAAGGCAGTTACTTTACCACAAACAGGGATATAGTGCTAAAGGGGACCCAGCTAAATGTTATGGTTACTTTAGATGTGATTCATTCCCTTTGAGAGCACTAGTCAAAATTAGGTTTTAGGATACATGCCATTAGTAGTGATGGAGATCACTATTTCCCAAACTGCACTTGCTTTTGTCTCAACTTTGTGATTTTTTCTGTGGAGACCTTGCATTATAATTTACTTAAAATATTTTCTTTCAGTTAACTTGCTTATAACTTAAATTTATTTGAAAAGTAAGCTCTAAAACGTTATCGTAAATGGAGTTGAAAAACTATTTGTATTTTTCCAATATATATTAAAATAAGCAAAACTCTTTAAAAATAAACAAAATGTATCTTTGGACTGCTGAAAGCATCTGTATCCCACCGGACACTTTTCTACACCTAGGCATACGGGAGTAGATCACGTAGGCATTGAATGAAGAAGGGACGTAGGTGATGGAGATAAAAAATGTGATGATAGTTTTTCACTTGTAGTTTCTGATAGAACCATAAAAGTTTAAAACTAGAATGATCTAATCCAATCTTCTCATTACACAGGTGGACTAATTCCTTCCCGGGGCCTCACAGCTGGTTAATTAATTCAACAGATACTTATCAAGGGCTGGGCATGTTCTAGGAGCTGGGAATACAGCAGTGAACAAAACAATCTCTCTTGGAGCTTACATTCTAGTTAGGAATAGAACCCCTTTCTTTGGCTCTTTGTCTAACTGTGTGTTATTTAATGGTCTATTCACAACAAAAGAGGGCACCTGAACATTTTAATACCTGTCCCCAGTTTGTGTCTCAAAACCTTTAGAAATAAGATTTTTCTCTGTGTAAAATCAACCCAACTGCGTAATCCTTTCAGTCTAACTCACCTGAAATATACCAGCTCACATGATGGCACTCTGTACTCCTAGTGGGGTTACTTCTCATGCTTTTCTCTTTAGCCATAAAAGGAAAAACAAATCTCTCCTTTTTCTGAGAAAGTGCCCATTACAATTACGTAATTTGGGACTTTGTGGATGTAGTCAGCCTTCGGTTGCAACATACATTAGAGCTTGTAGACAGGGTCTTTTGGTTTCTTATCTCATCTTGCTTCATGATCTTGTTCCTGCCTTGTTTTAGTCTCTCTTGACATATCACCCTCCCAAGGTGTTTGTGCTCTTTATCTGTATCAATTCCTATATTCCAGCTCTGTCTCCTTTCAGACCTGGAAATTCTTACCCAACCAAGCCTCTTCTGGTCTGAGGAAAAGAAGACTCTACTCTGACATTCCAGTCTTGAAAGCTGACTCTGTTCCTGACAATGTCACTCGTTTTCACAGGCACAACCACCCCCAGAGAGGCAGCAAGGGTAGGATGGAAGAAATCATCAGAAATGAGTTTGGGCACACAGTTGCGTCTCTCCTTTTTGTCTTTAGATCAGTGGAATTAGTGAAAGCTTCTGTGAACTCCTGGAATTTTCAGCCTTTGGAATTCCCAGATGTCTTCAAGTTGTCTTTGAAGAATGCTTATTTTACAACGTGTGCTTTTTCTTAGAAAAGGAGAAAAACAGAGTGGGTCTTGTTTGAGGGATAACTGAGACTTGAGGATAACTCCTTTTTATTATGGACTGCTATGTCCCAGGCATTGTGCTATGTGCTTTTCATGCTTTTGCCCTTTTGACCTTCCCAACAGTCCAGTGATAAGTGAGTTATATGTAGCCTCATTTTACCAATGAAGATATAGGATCTTGGAGAGGCCACTTAGCTTCCCTAATATCAAACAGCCAATATATGGTTAAGTCGAGATTCAGTACCAATGAAACCCTTCTATAGTTCATTAATATCAGTGTCAGGGTAGAAATCATGATACCAACATATGTATAAAACATTAAACATAGGATTTGTTCTTATATATTCATTTTGCCATTGAACAAATTGAGGCAGGGTTTGTTGAATTTGCCTCAAAATCACTGCGTTAAATAAGCGGTAGTCTAAATCAGAATCGTAGTTTTTTGAATTTAATTACTAGGTTTTTCCAACACAGCATTCATTGTGTAATTCCAAGAGAAAACTGTCTGCTTTTGCATTGGCCTGAGTTGTTTGGTTAAAACCCAGTGTATGAACAGTCACAACAGAAAGTTTAAAGACAGTGCTTTAACACTGGCAAAACCCAGTGTATGAACAGTCATGACAGAGATTTTAAAGACAGAGTTATAACATTGGCATTATAAATAATATTTAATTCTGTTAAATCTAACAAATATTTATTCAGATATTTATTGTGTCTTTTTATTGATGACATTATGCCTTTTTTTTTTTTTTTTTTTTAAACTACTGGACCTCCCACATAAACAATTCTATTACCAGGCCAAAACAAAAGATAAAATGCCCTTTCAAATTCAAGGAACATGTCCTGGTCTATCTAGATAGTTACTCATCCTGTAAGATGTGTAGATGTGTTACATTCATATGGTACTGAATACCATAGGAAATGTCTCGTTCCTCAGAATGCCTTGTTAGGATGTGCCATTTGAAAGAGAGAAAAAAAAAAAGCTTAATCAGAACCACATAATCATTGAAAACAATTTTGTTTCAGTCACCATCACTGCAAATGCTATTATGACCAAGTCTCATGAGTCTGTGTAATACAGATGGTCGACAGGCTCAGATAATCCAAATACCTGATTTTCAGCATTTCCCCCACTAAACTTCTTTACCAGCATTGCTAGCAAGGAATGGAAATTGCTGCTTGTAGTTTCCTTCCTCTCCTCCCCACACCCAGGGCCCCTAGTCCCAGTCACCCTTCAATGGAGATATTAGTAAGCAATGAAATGGCCAAAGAGCTGTGGGAGGAAGAAGAGAGAAGGAAAGCTGATCAACCCTTGAGTAAAAATAGAGCTATTTTAATGTGATGCTTTTGAAAAGGAAGGTCCTGCTCTTTGTAGACTATTGTTTTGATTGATTTCCTTATCAGATATACTTGTACAAGCACATCTTAAGTACAATTTGATTCAATTTCTATTACATGATTAAAAATCAATTCATTTTCTTTGTTTTAAAATATTAAACATTATAATGATATGATTGAATTTCCTTTTTTCTTTGACCTTTAACCTCCATCTTAGACCTGCCTCCTTTTCTGAAAAGGAACACTACAATCTTGACGTCTATTTATTATAAAGTGTCCAGTTTTTTATCTACTCAGTTTTTTTCTTTGTATTTAACATAGAAATTTAGCCAAAGAACATAGCATGGCTTTGTTTTGTTTTACAGTAATGATAGACTATATTGTTTAGCTATGTGGTAGACACTGTGATGCATTGCCCAACTCCCTCTTTAATGAAGGACTCATTGCCTCAGTAAGGAATGCTCTCAGCAGACAGTTTTAGCTGTCAGGCCCTTCACAGATTGCCTCAATGGCACAGAGGCATCTCAGCCTCACCCCCTCCAGAGTCAGCCAACATCCAATAACTGATCTAGTTCCAATGTACAAGTTTTTATGCAAGTTCACTGCAAGGCTATAAATGTCTTGCTACGTTGGCCCAACTTGGAACAACTCAGAATGACCTTTCAAGTTTGAGAGCTCTGCATGGGGTGACTGAGACTGCTGTTGGGTCTGTGTTATAGCTCTCCCTCTGCCCAGTCCTGCTTCCTCAGATGTTGATAAAGCAAGAATATTCCTTAATAAATATCCTGAACAGTAAACAGTAAACTCATAGTCTGCTTCTCAGGGAACCCATCCTATGACATGCCTCTTGCTTACTTTTTCACTCAATAGTATGTCTTGGAAGGCTCATTTACCAGTTAACATAGATCTGCCCTATTCTTTCAGTATTCTTGTAGTATTTGTGACAGAAACTGAGTAGTTGTTCATCAAAGCCCTGGTTCCCTTTCTTCCTGAGCCTGTATCTAGACCACATAGTGATTAGGAATAGGTAGGTTACCAAGTCCTGTCCACTGGATTGTGGAAACTACGTGATGTATGATACTTACAGTCCCAATCTGTTAAAATGGTATGAAGTCTTCCATGCCTTTTATCATATCTCATGTGCCAGCTAGATGCAAAGGATTTAGCAGAAGATGCCAAGGTCCTAGAGGATGGCAGAGCCACAGCTTGAAATAAGGCTGGGTCCTGAAATCACCACCTGAGCTGCCTGTGAACCCTGCATCAATTGTTAATCTCTTGAGATATTTAGAGTTATTTCTTATAGAATTAGCATCTCTTACTTAAAAGTGAAAAACCTTTTGGTAGTTTCCAATTTCTCACTATTCTGAATATCTCTTCAGGTAGGTGTTTCTCCAATGTTAAATGCAGGGAAATGAAATTGCTAGGTCTCAAGATGCATAAGCTTTCAAAAAATTCAGTAAATATTTTTGTACCCTTTTCCGAAATGGTTATACCAAGTTCTGTTTCCACTAGTAGTACATGGGAATATCTCCTTCACATATCTTTTCAATGTGGGATTTTAAGGTAAACTTCATTTTTGGATGAAAAATATTTTCATATGTAGTTGAATTTTAACTCGCTTCGTATCTCAAATTCCAGTAAATATAAAAAATAATAGACACTTGATACTTGGAGTTTCTCTCTTTGAAAGCAGTCCCTGAGATTCATGCCCTGAATCACCATTTTGCTGTAGCAGAACTTTGAATTGTACGTGCCGTGGCTCACTCATACCCATGTGTTTCACTACTGAAGGATCCCAATCAAATGCCCAGATTCCACCTCAGACAGATCTGCTATTACCTATTTCTCATTCTGAAAGAAGAAAAAAAAAGCAATAATGATACTGGCTTTTACATATTGAATATATAATATATGCCAGGCCCTTTGCTAAGCATCTTATCTGCATTAACTTATTTGAATCTCAAAGTAATCCTCTGATGTATAAGTTTCTATTACTTAGCTCTGCTTTTCAGATGAGAAATCTGAGGTCAAGGTGATGTCATTTACAGGTGAAAGAGCGAAGACATAAGCCCAAGATTATCAGACTACAAGCTTAAGGTTGGATCTCTTTTCTCTTACACTCTGTTGCCTGCATAAACAACTCTTATTCATAGTTGGAAAATGTCACATCCGTCATTGAATTAAATTTTGCTCGACCTCATTGAGGGAAATTAAGGGCTGGTGGTTTTTGTATATCTGGGAATTAACCAGGTCATGAGGAAGTTTTCTTCGTGAATATCCAGGGTTCGTTTTAATGGTAGAACAACACCCATTAGGGTTAAGCCTTCTATCTCAGCTTTGGGGAAAAAAAGTGTCAAAGTGTACAGATCCGTAAGTCATTTAAAGGTTTAAAAAAAAAAAATACCAATAAAATCTGCAGATCTGGGTGGCTGCTAGCAAAGCAGCTGTAATCGCTTGGCCAAATCACATCTTGCTCCTTCCTGAACTTCCTTTGTCCTCAAACTGAACACAATGCAGAGGAGGGCTGTGTGGGTCTGAGGCAAGATGGAATTTGGTCCAGCTGTCTTCAGAGGTTACATTAGAAACTCAAGAGGCTAAAAGGGGTTGCTGTGAAAACTGCCTTCTCACATTGGAGTCCCCACATTGCATCACGTGTCTGTACCAAGAAAGTTCAGTGGGGGTGAAACTGGTAACACACAAATCTTCCCAAGATTAGGCCCTATCGACGAGGCACAAGGACCTATCTGACTTTCTGAATTTCTTCCATTTTTGCGGTTTTTGAGGTTGCAGTAGAATTCAAACCTCTCCGGGTTCAAGTTCATCTAGTCTTGACGAAATATGACTTCCTGGACCAGTGAAAGAAGGTTTTGATTTAAAAAAAAATGAGGACAATTAGATAAAATTGTTTTCATCAAGTATAAATGAATCAAGGTTAGATGTCTCAAAGTATACAGGGGTCAAAAATCTTGGGATGAAAAGTAAGCAATAGACTGTTTCGGGGCTTCCTCGGCCTTTACCGCATTGGGAAACAGTGAGTTCCTGTAAATCCCAAACTTGGTCAAAGGGCAAGACAACAGAACGGAAAAGACGAAGAGGGCTAGGTGGGTATATGTAATCATTGGGCAGAAGGCTTAAATTTGGTCTCCGGGGCAAATGTGTCCCTTCACAGCTGTCATCCTCTTTGTATAATGATAGATATTTGTTCATTTAAGCAACGTCTATTGTGCTAACTCCATGTCCGGCACAGTTAGAAACTTGCTCTACAGCAGAGAGTGAGATAGACACAATCTCTTACATCTTACAGTCTTTGAAGGAGGAGATAAGGAAATAAGTGAACATGACTATTTATAAACAAGTTTATAAACAAGCAACTGAGACAGTTGCTATGAAGAAAGCGGTCAGAGTGCTCTGATGCAGAATGGAGGGGGAGATCTTTGTAGATAAAGTCCTTGGGAGAGAGGCGTCTGAAGAACCTCCGCCTGAATAGGGGCATGTGCACAGTGAGACTGGGGTGAAGTTTCTTGGACTGAGGTCTACTCCTAGGAAGAGCTTGGGCTGACTGGAGGCTGTGGCGAGAGCAAACTGGGACAGAGGGAAGGTGACTCAAGCAGAGGCCAGATAGTCCCAGACAATGAAATGGCACTGGAGAGTTTTAAACGGGGAGGTGATGTAGTCTGATTTCCATTTTAGAACTATCACTCCAGCTGCAGCGTTCACACTCAATTTGGCGGAGGAGATGGGTTGAAAAAGGAGTAGAGTGGAAGCAGGGGGTTGAGATAGTAGGCGATTACAATAGTTCAAGTGCAGCACAAGTGAGATGTATTTATTTATCTGTTCCCTTGTCATTGGCTGTACTCATTTGGACCCGGGTCAAAGCTGACATGAATGTGAAATGTTTGTATAAGTCTGATTACATTGCATGAATTCCATTAAGCATTCTCAGGGGAAATAACAATTAGGGAAGCTGGAAGGCTGTGGCTCCTGCTTTAAACTTTGTCATTTGCCAGAGATTGTGAGTATACAAAGCGCCTATATCTGTGATTATAGTCATGTGCAAAACACTTGAACTTCTGGGGTTCTGCAGATGTCTGCGTGTGCGTGTGGTTGCCATGGTAGTGAGCTTCTCTGGCAAGGTTAGGAGGGGATGCACTAGCCCCTGGTCTCTTTTCTGTTTCCTTGACATGGAGTTGAATGGAAAAGGCAGAGAATAGCCAGGATAATGAGTTTCTGATTTTTCTGTGCTTATGCTCACGGATTATCTGAAAAGAAAGGAGGGCATGACATCTGGTTTCAAATGACTGTGCATCGAGGCTCAAGAGCTGTGAATTTTCAAACTCCAGTGGAGATTTTTGACTGGCCTTGAGATGTTCCCCTCATTGTGGATAGCCTTTATCAAAAGCAGACTTATTTTTTTTAAGCTGTACTAGGCCCACTTCTACCTGTAAAATTGTTTTTATTTCAGTATTTGATTGTCTACCAAAGATGTCTGTGGGTTTCTAAGGTTCTTGATTTATGGTTTTGGAGAAAGTAGGGAATCGTGTGTCCAGTACAGTTGGATTGCCAGGCATTGGTGAACGTCCATCTGGGATCTGTGGCCATGAATTCAGAGTGATGTTAATCAGCACTTTCACTTTGAAACAGTCATGATACCATAGTCTTCTAAGGCGAATAATATTTTCAGTGGCAAGTTGCTTTAATTTATTTCCCTTGGTATCTGTGGTTTGAGTCTTCTTTCACTGAGTGATAGATATTTCTCGAGCATCTATGAGGAGCTGAGCATTGTGTTGACAGAATCCTCAGTAATAAGCGAAGGGAAGCAGAGTGAAGGGACAAAAGATAGAAAGTAGGGGAGAGAGATAGAAAATAACTTAGGAAATAGACTTCAAAATTCTCTGGTGTTCACATTCTCATCTGTCATTTTCCATCCACAGGACCTCGGGCTGATAACTTAATCTACGTCTTTTTTTTTTTTTTTTTTTTTGCGGTACGCGGGCCTCTCACTGTTGTGGCCTCTCCCGTTGCAGAGCACAGGCTCTGGACGCGCAGGCTCAGCGGCCATGGCTCACGGGCCCAGCCGCTCCGCGGCATGTGGGATCTTCCCAGACCGGGGCACGAACCCATGTCCCCTGCATCGGCAGGCGGACTCTCAACCACTGCGCCACCAGGGAAGCCCCGATCTACGTCTTTGTTGCCCTCTCTAAATTGAAGCCTTAATTAAACAATAGAGTCTTTGGTGGGCTTTCAGAGCAAGGTGTAACTCAAGTGCCAAGTATGACACATATTTTATATTTCAAATTTCTTTGAAACTGATAAGCTCCAAGGATTTTGGTATCTTATTTAATAGGTAGCAATAGCAAGTAATTTTGATAAAGTTCTCCTCAGAGATTGAGAACTTGGTGAAGTTTTCTGTTCACAAAAGAAAAAGAAAAAAGAATTACTGCTTAGCAGGCTGATTTTTGTCTTGATTTTTTTTTTTTTTTTTTTTTGCTGTTTTGCCTACAAGTGAAGAGCGCAGAATCTTGGGGGCTTGATAGAGAGTTATGTGCTGAATTGTGTGTGGACAATGCTAGCAATTTGTCTTTTATTACACTGAAAATATAAAACATTTGCAACAGAGGAAACAAAGCCCCACCTCATTTGCTTTTACTTTTGCTCCTTCCTGGGTCTCCATGCTGACATAATCCCAAATGCTCATTTAGCCAAGTATGGCTACTCCTCTAGAAGCCTTAGCCATCAGCTACATGAATTCAGTGGCACTACACAGAACCTTCCATTCAATCTCTCACATTTGTCAAGGAGAAGGATAAAAATGAACTTGTCCCACAAAGCAGAAACAGCACTGAAAATTTTTAAATAATATGGAACTGAGCGTCCATGCTGATATGCCAGCCTTTCCAGCTCCATTGTCTAGAGCACTGGTTCTCAGGCTCAGGCAATTTTGCCTCCCAGGGGACTTTGCAGTGTCTAGATACTTCTTGATTATCATGACTCAGAGATGAAGGTAGGCAGAGGCCAGGGATGCTTCTAAACACCCAGTGATGCACAGGGCAGCCTTCACAATAATTATCTGGACCACAGTGTCAATAGTGATCGATTTGAGAAACCCAGATCTAGATAATTCCTTCAGCCCTCTAATCACATATGCCAATTTCCTAGGTTTGTAAGCCTACTGAAAGAAGAAGCTAAACATTTAATTTAGATTTCAACATGGTATCGATACATCAAGCTACATCAATAGCTTTCTGATGCAAAGTGCTTTCAAGTTGGTAACATCAAATGTAAAACAGGTCCATTTGTAATAAAAATAATAGCAATCCCTTACATATGTAAGGCATATTATAGTGTGGAAAATAGATTTATATATAGCACCATATTTGATCATCGCTTCAACCCTGTTAAAGAGTTGTACCTGATATCTAATCATTTTATAGAAAAGGAATTGTTTTTGCCTCCTGAATCTCTTGAAATGGCTTTTCAACTTGTGATAACACCTTAATTATTGAAGAGTCACCAACAAATCATTTCAAGTATTTCTAGAAAGAAATATTCAGGGTGTGGGCTACTCATGTCTCTCTTACTGGGCATGAATGAACTCACTGCAAAGGAATATAGAGCTTCAGGGACTGCCTTGGAAGAGTTAAATTGTATGGTATGCTACAATTGCACCACACATCTAATTAATAAAAACCATATTATGGAAGGCAGCAAAAGATATTAGAAGTGATTTTCTTACTTGAGTTGCCTTTTTTTAATAGAACCTGAAATAGAAGGGAGTTATGATCAGGGAAATTTCCTGGCCTGTGATCTAATCTTTGTATGGCTTTACTGTGCTGTGATCCATAGAGCATCACTTGAACATTTAGTGAAGAAGATATTGGGGAAATCAGATGCTGAGCTGCTGTTTGGGTGTCCTTGGCAAGCTAAAAATATATGAGTATGAATGTGTCAAGTCCATTATACATTCAGAGGACCCTCTTTGATTCTGGAAATGTCTTAAAGACACAGAGTTCCAAGAGATAATCAAGCCAGAGCAAGGATTCAGAGGATTCTTCGCTGAATGTGGGAGTTCTTGCCTCATTCAGGACTGACACAGAGCACATTGCTTTTGAATCCAGATGTTAGCAGGTGGCAGGCCCAGAGTGAAATGCCGGCTTGACCGCTAGCTAGGTCTCTGAAATGACAAGCCATTACACAATGATGCTTGGTTTCCTCATCTGCTGGATGGAGATGGTACTCTCTGGGGGCAGCATAGAGGATTAAAAATGCGATGTAGTGGACTTAGCACAGTACCAAGCACATTCCAAGTCCCCGAGGATAGCAGATCCTTCTCGAAGGTGCTGTGAAGTTCTGATTAGGCTGTTCTTGCTTGTACGATCCATGTTGGTGAGACTTCTCTGGTGTGCATTCATGTTCACTATTGAAATACTGTGTTCAGTGCCACTGTCCAAAGTCAGACTCCTGACATACTTTGCCAACACACCACGAATGAGACCGCACCCTGCTTCTACTTAAAATCATTCAAAGACTCTAACTTTCTTAAGGGAGTAAGTCTTCCTTTGCCTGCCCTTTAAATGTTAGGGCTCCCTAAGGTTTTCTCTCTCATGTTCCCTGAGGTTGTGTTTTGTTAAGTATTGTATACACCAGTGTTCCCATTATTCGCAATAGCCAAAAGGAAGCAACCCAAATATCCATCAACACATGAACGAATGACCAATGCATATACATACAACGGAATATTAAGCAATGCATATACACACAATGGAATATTATTCAGCCCTAAAAAAGAAAGAAATTCTGACACATGCTACAACATGGATGAACCTTGAACACATTACCCTAAGTGAAATAAGCCAGACCCAAAAGGACAAATACTATATGATTCCACTTATGTGAGATACCTAGAGTCGTCATATTCATAGAGACAGGTAGAAGGAGAGTGGTTTCCAGGGGCTGGAAAGAGGGGGAATGGAGAGTGATTGCTTAGTAGGTACAGAGTTTCAGTTTGGGGTAAATGAAAAGGTTCTGGAGATGGATGGTGGTGATGGTTACACAACAGTATAAATGCACTTAATGCCACTGAACTGTACACTTACAAATGGTTAAAATGGTAAATTTCATGTTATGTTTATTTTACTGCAGTAGAAAAAAATTTAAAATAAGCATAGTATAATAATAACAAGAAGAATTGCTAATATTTATTGAATATTTACAGTGTACCAAGCACTGGGCTGGTCATTTTATGTATAGTCATTAATTTAATCCTTCCATTAACTCTTGGAGATCAGTGCTATTGTTATCCCTATTTACTAATGAGAAAAATTGAGGCCCTGAGAGAGGGTGAGTAAGACCAAGGTCACACAACTAGGAAGTTGCAAAGCTGAGATTGAAACTCACATATCAAGTTCCAAATTCTTAATCATTATGCTTACTCCCTCACCTAGTCCCTATATGTTGACAACCATCACATTTTGAATCTCTAGCTCAAACCTTAGAAGAATGATAATGATGGCAATTGTATTGATGCTTTGCTAACATTATGTTCAGCCTCTCAAAAAAATTGTGAAATAATGCCCATCGTCACGATTTAAAGATGAGAATCTGAAACATAGGGAGTTTAAATAACTTGTTCAAGTTCACTCAGCAATGGCAGAGCCAGGATTCAAACCTAAGTCAATCTAATTTAAAGCCATATTCTTATTATAACTGTGTTCTTAAATGTTCCAGAAGCACCCCCTTCTAAGATAAACTCTCTTCTAAGATAAACTCTCTTTCATAAAGTTTATGAACTGGGGATATACCTTATGGTATCAGTACAGTATTCTCCCTATACCCCAATATTAACTTGATGGATGGACTTTGTAGAACTCAGAAAATAGGGTATTTATCACTCTTGATATAGTAAGTGCTCAGAATAAATTTGATAAAACACTATCTGCCCCAGGATTACCAATAACTAGCACTTAGGTAGAGATAAATGAAAGAATCAGGAACTTGGGTGAGATGAGCAAGTGCGTATAGGAAAAAATCCTCTCACAGCTCAATGAGATGCTTCTGAGGCTAAGAAAACCTTGGCTATCCCCAGGCGGACTTAGAGAATATGTAATTTTCTCAAAGCAAATAACTTTTTATTGAAATGTAGTTGATTTACAATGTTGTATTAGTTTCAGGTGTACAGCAAAGTGATTCAGTTCTATATATACAAGTGAGTAACCTACATATGAACGAGTTCCATTCCGAGAGTGCATTAAGTTCAATTTGTTCATAAGTCCAACAAAGTTAGCCTAGGTACCCAACTGACACAATCGGCTATATAGTACTGTACTGTAATAGGTTTATAATACTGTTCACACAAATAATACATAAAAAACAAGCAAAAAATACAGAAAACATTTTTAATCTTACAGTACAGTACCTGGAAAAGTACAGTAGTACCAGATACATCACCGCTGCTTTTATGTTTGCTTCCAGACATCCTGGGCTTGAAATAAAGATACTGTACTCTATACAGTACTGTACAGTAAAGTACACAAAAGCACAGCCATTTGTAGAGGATGCACACACGTGATAATGTACACCAGACACTTGAACTAACTTACGGGATTGGACATGCAAACGTACATTTGCATCCTTCAAAGTTCGCAACTTGAAGGTTCGTATGTAGGAGACTTTATGTATATATAGTATATATGTATACTATATATATAAATATAGTATTTTTTCAGATTCTTTTCTGTTGTAGGTTATATAGTTTCCTGTACCATAGGAATCAATCAACAGTAGTTCCTTGTTGATTATCTGTTTTATATATAGTAATGTGTATCTATTAATTCCAAATTCCTAATGTAATTTTTAAAAGCTAAACCATTCTGCACCCATTTTGGTCCCGCATTATGGCTCGCTTTCTCTGTTGCCCGTGTTTTTTTCCATTCTTAGTGAGCATCTCTGCCTTATTCCTGAGAGCTGAGACCCTTGGTGGCCCCTGGGTCTTTTTGCTGGCAGTGGTGTCTTGCATCAGTTCACAGTGTTGCCTCTTAGCAGTTTGTACAATTGCCCTCAGAGACTGCAGTAAATGGAACCGAAAACTTGGAGCCCAAACACAATTTCCAGGACTTAAATCCCTGACCCCTATAGAGATCCTTAGAGATGCTGTGGAATGCAAATTCCCCCAACAAATCCAACCTGCTTTGTTCTATGAAAGAGTTCTCTAACAACCATGAATCATTAGGCATCATAAGGAAAGGCCAATTTTCCTTCTCTAAAACCAGCTTTTCATAAAAATAGGCATCCTTGATGTCATAAGCAGAACTAAATGACCTGAATGCAACTTTTTAACAAAGGAAATAGTGGCTAAGAGTTTTTGTTATTGCTTGTTTTTCCCTTTCCATAGAGTATATCTTGCCCATAGCCAGATCTATATCTGGAAGAAGTTACTTGTAATAATAATTAGACATTACCGTGACAAATGCAATATTTAAAATTGCTGGTAGTAAAATAAATCACTTCCCAAAGAAAATTTTCTGTTGAGCAAATACATGCAATTTTTCAAGGTATAACAAAAAAAATGTGTGGTTACCTTAAAATGTACTATAATTTTCCCAGTTATTACTGATTATGTAAATGCAAAATGCAGTTGAAATTTCAGTGTGATAGAGTCATAATGAATTTTTAGGTTTACCTGACTGGTATTATCATATAGAAGAAGAGGAATAAGCCTGTGATTGGAGAGGGTCTGGAATTACTCTGGTCATCAAATATTCATGCTGTAAAAACTCTGCAAAATGATGTTTCCTAAATAAATGTCAGGAGTTAGATGGCATTCAGTGAATGATTCCAAGATTAGTGCAAACAGTGTTTCTTTAATTAAACGCAAGCAAAAAATGATAACTAATTAAATGTCATAATGGGACAGGGAAAGTGTAGGAAAGAAAGGGCTCAGTGGGAAACCAGATCAGAGATTTGGACTGAGTCTGAGGAGAGGGAAGCAAGGGTCAACTTCCTCATATCTGCAGAGCCAAGTTCCAACAATGCCCCATAGTAAAATACTAGTAAAAGTGAGTCCACAGAAAGGAGAGCCCTAGCATTCCTTTAACGGGAAGGAAGCTGCGGTAAATGTAATCGGGAACGTAGGTTGCTATTATTGTAAATAATAATAACTAACATTGAGTCAGTATTTCGTCTGTGTCGCAGAGTTTGATAAACATTTCGTGGACTCCCTCTCATCAGACTAAACTTCTGTACAGTGCACCAGCGAAGTACACAGAACCTTTTTTTTTTTTTTAAGCTGGACAGTGATATTTTGCATTTTCAAAAAAGCGTTGAATTGGTCTCAGAGGAAAACTGGAAATGCTGGTGAACTACCTTTGTTCATATTTTGAATTGGTATTGTTTTTATTTTAAAGTACATAATAGGAGGTGGGAGGCGGCACCATAATCTTTTCAGTATCAAAACCTCTAAAGCTTTGTCCCTGGCCGCTGAGCCTTCATCACCACTCCTTCGTTGACTAGTAGCCCTGAGGTCATCCCATGATGAGGAGGAAAGTAGGACATACATCTTTAACTAAGACTGGAGGGCCTCCCTGGTGGTGCAGTGGTGAAGAATACACCTGCCAATGCAGGGGACACGGGTTCGAGCCCTGTTCTGGGAAGATCCCACATGCCACGGAGCAACTAAGCCTGTGCGCCACATCTACTGAGCCTGTGCACCACAGCTACTGAAGCCCACCTGTCTAGAGCCCGTGCTCCGCAACAAGAGAAGCCACCGCAGTGAGAAGCCCGCACACCACAACGAAGACCCAACACAGCCAAAACTAACTAACTAAAAAAAAAAAAAAAAAAAGACTGGAGCACCGGTCTCCCTCCTACCCTGAACTTGCTCTGGAGACCCTCCAGTCCATCCTGGATACACTGCTTGTTGAGAATCCCCCCCCCCCACCCCACCTTGTTGTTTTTATCGGAACTTTGTGTCTGATTCCGTATCATCACTCCCCAGGATATTTCTACCCAGGTTGAAAACACAATCCCGCTTCCAGGCATCTGCTTCACGTTTCCTGGATGGACCAGTAATGTGTTTGTTTAGCTCACTTCGCGGGTTAGACTATAGGTTTTGCCAGTGGCCTTTTGAACACCGACCTCAGGATGTTTGTTTTTGTAAGTTTTTGTCTTATCTCACTTCCTCTGAAAAAGCCTCACTTTTCACAGCTTGGCTGAAGCCTGAATCAGCAGCTCCTTGAGCCCTGCTTAGACATCTTGCCAGTACACGAGGCTAAATTTGTTGCCGTTTGAAAATCATGACCATTCTGCATTGCAGTGTTTCATCAGATAACCAGAAGAGCATTCCAAGAACGTGGGCAAGAAGAGTACAGTAAACTACATCAGTGGCTGTCTGCCTATCTCCTCTCTTTCCCTTTCCTGCTCTCTCCCCATTTTTTCCTCCCTCTCCCTTCTCTCTCCCCAACACCCCCTTCTCTCTCACAAACGCATGGAACTGGGATGAAGTTCAGTGCTTCTCAAAGGCAAGGCAAGCACCTGGGGAATTTGTCAAAATACAAATTCCCAGACCACATCCTTGGAGATTCAGACTGAAAACAGCTGGTCGAGCCCTGGGAATCTGTCTTTTTAACAAATATGCACCCTTCACACCACCCACAGCGTTTCGATGAAGTTTTTTGTAGACCTGAATGTGAAGAAACCTCAGTAAAGTGGTGAAAATCTTGAACTTGAAAGTCTCAGATCTGGTTTTGAATCCAGCTTAGCCATAGCCTGGCTGGGTAACCTTGTGGACCCCAGTCGCCCTCAAAATAACTGGATAAAATAAAAGGTTTTGTGGGAAGTCAGTGGGCTTGGCATGAAGTGAAGTTCGGCAAATAGTAGCGCTTATTTTTAAATCATCCTATTTTAAAGAAGCACAGAGGAAAAGAAAATAGTAGAAAACAGAATCTTATTACTAGTCTTCTATGAGGAACGAGTGGGCTAACTATGTAAAACTAAAGGTGCATCTTGCACCGCAACAGGAAAGAAAGGAAACAAGTGCATAGCTCTCTCGTTTCTGAAGATCTACAGCTCATATTTCTCCCTCAGCTTGGCACCCGCGTCAGTCCCATCTTCACTCAGCATCCTTTAGGAGGTTTCTTGAATTTGCTTCCTCAGGGAGGGTGGCCTTCCAGACCCCTAGGTTAAACCCACAGCATTGGTGACTTCCTCTCGATGTGGTATTCACGCGGTATTGTTCATTACTAGCTAGATGTTTGCCTTCCCGCTAGACTGTGAGCTCTACTATGGGGTGGGATCTTGTTGCCTATCATAGCCTTCTTTCCAATGGGAAGTTCATAGTATGAGTCTGATAACAGACCTTCTGAGGGAATAAATAAATACACGGGAGATTTTAAAAGTTCATTAGTGCTGTTCAATTCTGAAATGGAATATCTTGGATACAGTCTTGCCTGTAATAGCAGGTCCATTCAAATGGACCACATGGATATATTGCTAAGGAAACCCCTTTAGGGAACTTGGTGACCCTTAAGTTCTATTCCAGTTGGCCGAACAGTTTTCCAGAGCACCTCAAGGAAATCTTGGACAGTTTTTTGAACAAAATCATAACAAAGAGCTCTGTTTTGCCGTTTTCAAGGAGTCAGACAAATTGCACAAGGAGACACAAGATGACAGCATCGCTTTTAATTATGTCTCAGTGAAACACCTGAAGGTACCACTTCAATGATGCACTGCTACAGCCCACAGGACCTCCAAACGATGAAGGGAGAATTAATGAGGTAGAGGCAGAATGTTTTTTTTTTCCAATCTACTCCCAGCTTTGCCACATTTAAATTTTTTTCCTTCCGCATATGGAGAAATTTTAGCTTGGCATTAATATTCCCACAAAGGAAAGGTGATTCACCAGCGGAATGAATTAAGCATTTTACCAGACTTGGTTCCAAAAGTTGGAAAACTGGGAAAAAGCACACATTATTTCAAGTCTGGAAAAGCTAGTATTTTTTTCTCTAATGTCTTTCATTTTCTACTTCTGGTCAAAAATAGAAAGCCACTTTTATATCCTTTTAAATGTGTTTCTTAGGGGGAAAAGACACCTTCCAAGTGGAAGCAGAAAGAAAGAATAAATGCTAAGTTCTGTTTCTTTTGGCTTGCCGACTTCATTTGAATTTTGCTCCTATGGCTAGAGTTTCTGTTACTACCAAAAAAAAAAAAAAGAAAGAAAAAAGGGCAGGGGTGTACCCGGAAGCTTAGAAAAAGTGAAGTGAGAAGGGTATATAATTCTTAGCCATGTTCTTAATTTAGTCCTTATTACAACTTGACTCCATTTATAGGACAGTCCTTCTGACTGAATATTTATATTCTGTTGTTTTCAAAGAAAATCAAGAGTGTCATAAACAGTGACAGTTGTGTGTGGCAAGCATGTCAGTGTACATAGATAAATTATGCCTTCATTCTTCCCTTTTTTTTGGCAAAGTCACAAAGCTGCCATTTTGAAGGTATTTCTACACACTCCTCTGTTTATTTCTTTTGAGCCCATTTGTTTTCTCTTCCGGGAAAGAAAATACACTGAAAGCAAAGACCAAGTGTACACTCTGGCAAAGTATTAACAGTTCCAGCAGTGGATGACCTCTGAGTTCTGGGAGGTCATTTTGCAAAGGCTCTGGACTTAGTCTGGTCGATGAAGACCTCTGATACTTGTTAGTAGCGTAGTTTGAGCTTTATTAGGGTGATCACTAGCCATCAATACAAGGAAAAGCCGGTGTGGGGACAGCCATATCGTCAGATAAGAAAGTATCGAAACATTGTGCAGAGACAGGTCCCTTCTCTACCACACACTGGGTGAAGTCTGTGCAAAAGTAGAGCATTACTGTCCCTCCTGAGTGGATCAAACAGCAAGAGAAGGGTTCCTTTACTAAAGAAATTTCCAAAGTGTATTCCTTACATGCTCTTCTGTGGTCACAAAGGTTTTGCACAGTAACGCTGTCTTATTTCTCCTTGCGTACTAGAGAGAAATGCACAGCAGAGTCACAATGCATTTTCATCGATTAAAGACCCTAGGAATTCCTGAAACCATGTATATTCTTACTAAATTTAAGTTTCCCCAAATTCACTTCACCCCTATTTTACAGCACACCTGTTAACAGTAACTCAATTCCATTGAAAAATAGTACCACAACCCGTAAGCCCACCTGCACTCCCCTCCCCGAACCCCGGAAGCTCTTCTTTTTCTCAGATTTTATTTAATGCAAGGATGACCTATAGTAACTCCAGTACTTCACCATCTTTTATATGTCATGACACCCATAGACATGTATAACAAAAATTATAGTAGTTGCATGCCCCACATATCCATAATGGATCATGGTCATCCTTTGTCCGCTTCATGGTGTTTGACTATCTTTACCTGCCATAAAATACTCTGTGACTCCTTCTGTAAATTTATGAAGCACTGGCCCAGATGGGAGGTCATAGCCCAAGGGGCTGAGGGGATCAGTCTCATGGGGAAACTGTACCACTTGGGACATTTCATTGTGATGAGCTGACAGGGATGTACAGGATGAACCCACCCTGGCTACCGGGAATATTTGTGTGTTGAATGTGGAGTCCTCTATGCTCACCCACTGTTTGGTGTCTTCAGGTAGCTGCTTACCCAGCGTGAAGTCAGATGTGAACACTGTGACTGGTGCCCTTTGTTTCACTGCCCAGCCCACCTCACACATTTTATGTGGACCTGGTGCTATATTATCCGAATGACTCCCCTCATTCCTGTGTTAGATAGACTTCATTTTTCCTCTCTTGGTTTCCGTACGAGGCAGCAGGCCAGGTGGACAAGAGCTGACGGACGATCTGTCAGCCCTCCCTGAGACATTTGGAGGTTTTCACTTCCTTTCCATTAGGAGCAGACTGTCCTAGGGGATCACCTCCCCCACCCCTCCCCCCATGGCCTACTTGCTTCCAAAGCATACAGCTAGATGTTGATTTTGCTGTCAGAGCTGGGGCTCTGGGAAAAACAGTAACCAGGTAGGAAAAAGGTAACTGGCAGGGAAAAGTTATATTCAAATGGATGACTAGGGGCCGGTAGGATACCAGGTATTTTCTTAATACACCTCTCACCTAATACCAGGTCTCTTATTCCCTTTCTGAGAGCTCTAGTCTTTTGTTGTCGTCATTGTTGTTGTTGTGTTATTTTCCAATAGAATATAGTCTCCTTTTTATTTCCCTAAAAAGTAATCCATCTTCATTGCTCAAAACTGAAACTAGGGCTTCCCTGGTGGCGCAGTGGTTGAGAGTCCACCTGCCGATGCAGGGGACACGGGTTCGTGCCCCGGTCCGGGAAGATCCCACATGCCGCGGAGCGGCTGGACCCGTGAGCCATGGCCGCTGGGCCTGCGCGTCTGGAGCCTGTGCTCCGCAGCGGGAGAGGCCACAACAGTGAGAGGCCCGCGTACCGCAAAAACAAACAAAACAAACAAACAAAAAAAACATATGGATACCCAATTGTCCCAGCAGTATTTATTGAAATCTATCCTTTCCCTGCCAAACCACCATGTTACCTCGGTCATACAACAAATGCCCATATTACATGCCTGGGTCTGTTTCTGGGCTCACTATTCCGTCCCACTGGTCTGTTTGCCTATCACTGATCCACAGTTAATTCTTACATCATAGTAATTCTTGATCCTTGGTGGGGCACACCTCCCACGTTGTTCTTCTTGGTTCTTATTCACCTTATTCATCCTTTTCTGTTCCATACACATTTGACACTCCGTTTGTCATATTGTTAAAAAATTTGGGCATTTAGTTGGGATTATACTGGAGGAGAATTTATATTTTTACAATATTGAGGCTTTCAATCTGTGACCGTTTATTTAGGTCTTTTTAAATGCCCGTTAATAACATTTTATAATTTATTCAGTGGAAGTCTTAACACATTTGTTAGATTTATTCTTACATATTGTTGATGCTATTATGAATGCTATTTTAAAAAGTTTTATTTGTGTTTGCTAATACATATAGTAGTACAATTGATTTTTTCATATTGATATTATATCTAGAAAACACGTTTAATTCTCTCATTATAAGTCTGTAAATAATGCATCTGTAGTTTCTTTGGGGTTTTATGTGTATAAAGTCATATCATCTTTAAGTGACAAATTTGTTGCTTCCTTTCTAATTCTTATGCTTTTTATTTTCCTTGCCTCACTGCACTGACTGAAACCTTCAGTGTAATTCTGATTAGAAGTGGTAACAGTGGGCAAGTTTGTCTTTTTTTTTTTTTATCTCAAAGTGAGAATACACCTTCAAGTATGATGACTGCCAGTTTTTTTGTTTTTGTTTTTTTTTTAATTTCCATTATCAGATTAAGGAAGTTGGGGCCCTTCTATTGCTGGTTTGCTCTAAGGCTATAAGGCTTTCTTTTTTTATTATGAATAAATATAGAATTGTTTCCAAATGCTTTTTCTGCATTTCTACATTCTTTGAGATGATCTTGTGAATTTTCTCTTTTATCTATTGTTTTATAAGAAACTATACCAGTATTGAGTGGATTAAAAGACTACCATTTATTATCCCTTACAATCTGTGGGTTGAGAGGGTTCAGCAAGGTGGTTCTTCTGGTGTTCTTGTCTGGGTAGTCTCATGTGGTTACAGTGAGATGGTATCTGGTTCTGGATTCATCTGGAAGCTCAGCTTGGACGTTGAAGTGTCCCAGGTGGCTCATTACATGTCTGGCACTTCCTTGGAGTTGGCTAAAAGTCCCAGTGCAGCTGGGATGCTGGGAAGGCTGGTCCTGTCTTTCCCCACATAGTCTCAGGGCCTCTTTCTCTCTCTGTGGCCTCTACATGTGACCTTTACAAGGTGTCTCCAGCTGGGTGGCTTACGTATTACATGGTGGCCCAAAGTGTAAAGCAGGAGCTGCCAGGCCTTCTTAAGGCATATTCCTGAAGTTTGCACAGCATCACTTCTGCCATGTTCAGTTGTTTAAAGTAAGTCACAGGCCAGCCCAAATTCAGTACCATAGGGACTACACAAGGGCCTGATGCCAAGAGGCCATCTTTAGAGACCACCCACCACAATATATTCATGGGTGAATTACATCAGTTAGATTTTCTAATGTCTGTAGCTTTACATACTTGGGATAAACCCAACTTGGTCATAATGAATTATCTTGAAATCTAATATATTACTTTCTTAGGTTGGCTCATTTTCACTTTTTCCTCATAATATATTTCAAGAAAAATTGTGGGTCTATGCTTGCCCTTAAAAAGAATCCAATAATACCCTTATATGAAAAGTTGAGGCACCATGTTCCTTCCTGTCCTCGTGTATGTCCTGAGATGAAACTTCTTTGATCCTTCCTTGGAGGGAATGGGACACTGGGACAGTTTTACTGGTCACAGCTCTGGCAGGCATCGCAAGCTGCGCAGCCATGGTTTCACTTAGTGACTCACTGTCACACTGGCATATCCTGTTCCTTGTTGATGGTGCCACCGTTACACAAAAGCACACAGAACCCCCTGCATTTCCTCTTCTGTGGAACCTCACAGTGCTTGCTTGCATTGGAAGGATTAGGACAGCAACTTCCTGCAATCCTACAGGGCCCAGCAGATGGAGGGTGACTCATGCCTCTGACAGGGAAGTTAATGGGTCTTTTCAGTGCTTATATTGGTCACTTTTCCCTGTTTGCTCCCAACATTTGCTGGTCCAGTAAGTTTATGAAAAGATTGGAGGACATCACTATAAGGTAACAAGGATAGCATTTAGTTACAGTAGATTCTGTTTGAAAGATTATAACTTAACATGTACCAGACACTATATATACTATGTGTGTGTGCATGTGTGCATATATATATATGCTTTGTATTTTGTGGTGGATAAAACACGGGCACAAATTTATCAGCATTCTTCCCATTGAGTCTGTGACTCCTGCCCTTGAATCTGCGTGAGCTCAGAAACCGCTTTGAGCAGGCGGATATGGAAGAAGTGATGCTGTGACTGTTTTCAGGCCCAGGCCTTAATAGACTGGCAGCTTCTCCTTCCTGCCTCTTGGAATGCTCATTCAGGGAGAAGCCAGTGGCCATATAAGTCCAACAACGCAAAGACCACCATACCGTGAGGAAGCCCAAGTTAGCCACAAGAGAATAGGCAGAACTGACTTAGCTCCCACCCAGCTTTTCTGACCATTCCAGCCCAGACAGCAGACCTGTGAGTGAAGAAACCATTAGATGATCCAGCCTCAATGACCATCTGTTGATACCAACCCACAGAGAGATTATAGGAGGAGATACCAGTGTGTTTATGAATAAAGACGAGTTCAGGGTTGGTCATGATGTGTTTGAGGTGCTGTGGGACATCCTGATAGAGCTATTGAGAGAGTACAGGTGTCTGAAGTTTAGGGTGAGTGAACTAGACTAAAGGTATAGACCTGAAAATGCTGAGAGTGCGTGTTGCTGGTCTCTGAACCACGGGATACAGCCTCCTCTTGCTTGTAGTAGTCGCTTGCTAAGGGTAGGGGCCACACCCCTGGGGGAGTGAAAGAGAGTTGCACTTATGGTGAAGAGGGACAAATGTGTGTCATCCGCTTGAGGGAACCCTTCTCCCAGGCAATTCTAGTATCTGTCTCCAAGGAAAGGTATCAATTCTGCTCCCCCCCGCCCCGCTTGCCATAAACTAAAATAAAATGCAAAAGCCTTATGTTAGCATACAGACCATTATTCATGTGTTTGGTATAGTCTTTTGTATAGATATTTTCCCACTGCTAAAGTTATGTATCAAACTCTGTCTTCTACTCTTTCTTTTTTTATGGCCTTTAAAGACCAACCCCATCTCATTCTTGGCCCACGCTGATCTCATTTCCTTTCAATTTCATTCATTCACTTTGCTCCAGCCTCCCTGACTTTTTTTTTATCTGTCCTTTCCATTTACCAAGCTCATTCCCTCCTATGGGGGGGTTTACGCTGATTGTTCCTCGTATTTAAGAGGACAGATTGTCTCTTACATTGTCTTCTTATATTGTCCTATAGTTTTGTGCCTATCCTATAGTTGTCCTATAGTTCTGTCCCCATCCAAATTCAGATGTCAACCCAGAACCCAAATGTCACCTCAGAGAGGCTATGTCTACACGCTATGCTAACAGCCTATTTTATCTTCTTTGTAGCACCTAGTCATACCTGAAATTTTTTAAAAACTTAAATTTTGTTTGTAGAACTATTAGCTCCACAAGGATAGGATTTTTGAATTTCTAATTCCCAGTTCCAAATGAGTACATAGTGGATTTCCAATAAAAAACTGCTAAGTGAATGAATGATCTTCTAGATGCAGGAGAGAGGGACCAAGAGAGGGAGGACGAGGGCAAGTGAGCATATGTCTTATAGGAGTCCATCTCCAGGGCTCCCATATCTAGTTTACTGCTCGGTGGATCTCAAATTCAGCTGCACGTTAGAGTCATCTGGGGTCCCACTAAAGGCTGAGACCCAATCCCAGAAATTCTGATTTATTGGTATGTGACCTAGGCATCAAGATTTTTCAGAGCTCCCCAGGTGGTTATTATGTGCATCCCGATTGAGAACCACTTATTAGGTGTTAATAAAACTGAAGTTATCTTTTGCTGGGCCTCTTGTGACTTTTTTATTAAGTGAGTCCTGAGACTCTAACTCTAGAGCCATCAAGCAATGCTAATCTCTAAAGATGTCCCCAAAATACTTGGTTTAAAGAAGGATCTGGACTGCTCATGTTTACCTTAAAGATCAAATTCCCATTGACTGGTGGGAACGTTTTGGATTATAAGAAGAGATACATGGAGCTTTTGTTAGAAGACAAACTAGGGCTGGCATGTGAGCCAAATTCAGAATTTTCCACATTAATGTCTTTCATGGTCATTGTATATTAAAGTAGGATAAGAAAGTAACTTAACAGTCCTCCCGAGAATAGGAGCACTATTTTTGACATTTTGAAGGTCACGTCTCAGCCCCCAAGGGAAGCATATAGGAGAATAGAACCAGGTTCATTCCCTAAGCCCATCTCATGGAGAGCATGGGGAAGGTACTGATAGGATTGAGGGGCACTGTGGAGCGTGAGTTAAAAATCCTGAAGCAGTGAATCCCTCTTTTCAAAGAAAAGCAAACTATAATCCCAGTTTGTAAAGCTGGTCGAAGTGGGGCAGCTCTGTTTGAAGTAAGGTTTGTAGCCTGGAGGCCAGCTCAGTCCAGGTTGCCTCACACAGTCCCTACCCCATGGTGGCCCTGGAGGACTGAAGCCTAGGGCTCTGCCAAACTTACCTTGAAAAACACTCTTCCACATGATGCTTTTAGGAGGAGTAGTTATAGATCTGTCCTGGTTAAAAACATCCACCCCAAGGGAAATTTAATAACAAATAGGTAAGGGACTGCTGGGGTTTCTTTGGTATCGAGATTGAGCACAGTGTCAAGATTAACCAGGTTGGTCCTTTACTGGAGCATGACACAGAGACCTTGGTAAAAATGCAGGTTCTGACTTAGTACATCCTGGGTAGGATCCAAGATCCACTTGGAATAAGCTCCCAGGTAGTGCCAATGCTTTGAGTACCAGAGTTCCAAATCACAGTTCATATATGAAAATCCCCTGGGAGACTTATTAAAAGTGCAGATCTTGGGGCCCCATCCTAGGGCCTCTGGAAGGAACCCTCTGGTGGTGGGTCTGGGAGTCTTGTTTAAACAGGTTCCCCAGGTTTTTCTGATGTTCGCTAAATTTGAGAACTGTGCTTTAGCATGTATCTGTCTACTTACCTTTCTCTTCAGGGACCCAGAAGAAGAGCCCGAGGCTCCACGTAATGCCAGGGCTGGAAGAGGCTTTGGAGATCATCTCGCCTAGCCTTACTCTGTTATTGATTAGGAAACTGAGCTCCCAAAGGGCAAACAGTCCTGCCAGGTGCCTCTAGCCAGTGGGTAGCAGAGCCGTGCGGACACCAGAACAGAAGTATCTGATTCCAACCCTCACTTTTCCTAGAAAACCATGGACCTTTCTTGGTCATTGCTTTTCTGTGCTGCTTCATGAGGCTGTCTCTCTCTCATCCTCTGCTATATTCCCCAAGCCTAGTGTCTGGCCTAGGGAAGATGCTATAATGAGTTACTCTTACTGTTGTATATACCTGCTGCACTTGTGCCTAATCAGTTATCTTCACATTCTCTTATTAAATATTTTCAAGTTATAAAAATGAACACTGGATGTTCCCAGATAAAATACCAAAGTTCTCAATAAGAGTCTAAATGTAGAAGGCATTCAAGAACATGGATTGTGGGGAGGAGAGGGGATGGCCCCAGTTCCATAATTTATTAACTATGTGATCTTGGGAATTTTGCTCAACTTTTCTGACCCTCAGTTTCCTCATCGGTAAATTGGAGATATCACTGGACCCTATGTCATGGTGTTGTATAAATATTTAATCGGTCAATGTATATAAAATGTTTACTATGGTGCCTGGTACATAGTAAGGGCTAAATCCAGCCATAGCGCTCTGGATTTCAGAAGCAAAATAATGCTTCATCAGTCACACTGGAAGTCACAGCGTTAGGAACCCCTTGCCAGCTGCCAATCTGTAACAGTTAGAAATGGGTCACATGTAATGCATAAACCATAGGTCTGGAGTGAAGAAATTTGAGTTTGCACAGATTCTAAGAAGAAACTTTCTGCAGCATAAGGTGTGTTACCCTTGCATAGCAAAGTGGTTACTGAGATACTGAGGAGACAGGTTACTGAGCTGGGTCACTGCTAACGAATGCGATGGCAGGAGGGGTGTGTAGGCTGAAATCCCCACTGGGATTCTCTCCACAGGGTCCACATATTGACTAACCAGCTCAGAGTTTGCTGCAGATCTGTGGTGCAATGGCTTTCAGCAGTGTGTTTCAGTCTTCACCCAGAGAGCGTAGGAAACATATTTTTAGCCTGATTACTAAATGATGGAATGTGAGTTTGAAATGCACGCCTCCAAAGTTCACCAGAGGAACGAGACTGTGTGATTCTTACCGTCAGGAGGTGTGTTTTCTCCGCGTGTCCCTGGTTTTCAGAGTATCTCTGATTTTCAAACATTCTGCTCTCTTGTTCCATGAGTATAATTCTACTTGTCTGAGCAGATATGCTGATTTGTGAGGAAGCGGTTGGGAAAATATGGCCACCACAGAGCGATATAGAGATCACATCAAAGATACTTGGTGGTAGAGGAGGAAGTACGGCATATTGTCAGCAGGTGTGACTTCATCTTTTACCTCAGTAATGAGTCAGACTTCTTTCAGTTGCAAGTGACAGAAACTAACTGAAACTTGCATAGGCAAAAAGGGAGTTCCCTGGCTCTTGTAACTGAAAAGTCCAGGGGATTCATGGCTGGCTAGATACAGATTCTCGACCAGTGACCCAGCAAGCCCACATCTCTTACCTCCTCACTCTGGCTCCTCTGTGTGGCTTTTATTCTCAAGCAGGCTGCCCCTTTGGGTGACCTCAGCATCCCCTGCCAGGGGTTTCAGCAAAAGCTCTGAAAATTCTCTTTGGCTGGACCTGAGTCATTTTTCCCTCCCAAAACCTACCAGTCCCTTAAACTGTAAGGACTAGAAGACTCTTCAGAGGAAACTGAGGTATAGCTGTCAAAAAAGGAAGGCATGGATTCTGGACAGAGAAATGCAATAAATGCCTTACATCCTTTGCTTGTGTGTCAGGAATGTGTTTGCTGTCACTTCTTTCTGCCCAGTTTTCCTAGAATAAAATTCTCATGCCCACCATCGTCATCTACCCACAAGAGATCTGTCTCTCGCTCATGTATTCTGTTCATTTGCCTCCCTGCCCCTTTACTTTTCTGCCTTCAGGAAGAAGGATAGTGCCTTTAGCTGCAGGCGGCCAGGAAGAACTTCTTCTGAAATTTCCTGGGAAACATGTAGACGCAATTTTGCCACCATATGCAGCGTCTCTGGTAAACTGTAGAATGGGCCCTGGTCCATCTTAGTTCACCAGAGCAAGGACTCCAGGAGTGATTTGCTTGGCTCTGATTTGCAGTTTGCTTTTAGAGAGCTGAAGAGATAGGAGTTTGCACTTGAAGACTGCTACCCTTGCAGGGAGCAGTTTGCTTAATTAAACAAGAGGTGACAATGTTGTGTGTTGTGTACTTAGCACAGTAAGGTTCACAGTTCCGTACACAGTGGAAGAGCTCTGAGATTGACATGTCACGAGGTTTAGAGAGAACCTCAGACAGCAAAAAGGGACATTAATTTCAGATGTATGTTTTCATTCAGTACAACGCATCAGAGCCTCCTATAAGGTTTATTACAAAGAATTAGCATTTATTGACTGCTAAGTGTCAGACACTGGGCAGAACCCATTCACTCCCCCAAATACCCAACAGGGTGTTTATTATTCCCATTTTATACAAAAGGAAACTGAGGAACTCGAGGTTAACTGACTTGCCCTTGGTAACATAGCTGGACAGTGAGGGACCCTGGGCCCCAAGCTCTCTGACATCCTATATAGGTCTATGTAATGATCATTTTGGCTACTCAGAAATTATCCATGACTGGGTTTCTTGTTTGTTTGTTTTTAAGACTTTATTTTTATTTTATTTTATTTTTATTTTGTTTTTGCTGTACGCGGGCCTCTCACTCTTGTGGCCTGTCCCATTGTGGAGCACAGGCTCCGGATGCGCAGGCTCAGCAGCCATGGCCCATGGGCCCAGCTGCTCCGCGGCACGTGGGATCTTCCTGGACCAGGGCATGAACCCATGTCCCCTGCATCGGCAGGCGGACTCTCAACCACTGCACCACCAGGGAAGCCCTAAGACTTTATTTTTAGAACAGTTTTGGGTTAATCCCAAAATTAAGAGGAAAGTACAGAAATTTCCTACATGCTCCTTGCCCCATACACACATAAGCTCCACCCCCCAACCCATTGTCAGTATCCCCAGCCAGAGGTTACATTTGTTGTAACTGATGAACCTGCATTGACACATCACAATCACCCAGAGTCCATAGTTTACCTTAGGGCTCAATCTTGGTGTTATGCGTTCCATGGGTTTGGACAAATATATAATGACAAGTGTCCATCATTATGGTGTTGTCCAGAGTATTTTCATTGCCCTAGAAATCCTCCGCCTACTCATCCCTCCCCTGCTCCTTACTACCCCAGCAACCATTAAAATTTTTGTTTGCTTTGCCTTTTCTAGAATGTCATAGAGTAGGGACCACACAGTATGTAGCCTTCTCAGGTTGGCTTCTTTCACTTAGTGATATGCCTTTAAGGCTCCTCCATGTCTCTTCATGGCTTGATAGCTCATTTCCTTTTAGCACTAAATCATTTCCATTGTCTTGTTATTTCACAGTTTATTTATCCCTGTTCACCTACTTAAGGATATCTTGGTTGCTTCGAAGTTTTGGCAGTTATGCATAAAACTGCTGTAAACATCCATGTGTAGGATTTTCTGTGGCCATAAGTTTTCAACTCCTCTGGGTAAATACCAAGGAACATGATTGCTGGTTTGCCTGGTGGTAAGGGTAGGTTTAGTTTTGTAAGAAAACACCAAACTGCCTTCCAAAGCGGCTTCACCTCTCTTCGTTCCCAGCAGTGCATGCGAGTTCCTGTTGTTGCACATGCTCGCCAGCGTTTGGTGTTTTTAGTGTTCCAGATTTGGGCCATTCTAATAGGTGTGCTACTTGCCATTTAACATTTTTTCTTTAAATATGTATTTTATGACTTTTAAGTGCTAGCTGCTAGATGAGTGCAATGCTCGGAAGATTTTTGAGAAGTGACTCCCAGGTAGCACCTGAGGTGAAAAACAGTAGCTAAAACCTATTGCGTACTTACTAAGAGCCATGCCTCGTGTTAAGGGCTTCATGTTTTATTTCTCTTGTTCATTTAATTCTCATGTAACCTTCGTGAGTTAGATACCACTTCAGTTTAGAATAAGGAAACCAAGAGTCAGAGGGAAGACATTTGCTTAAGGGCTTCTAGTAAGTAAGTGACAGAGTTGAAGTTGAGTCCAGGCAGTTTGTCTTCACAGCCTTTGCCTTTGACCTCTGTGCCTCTCCACACCACGCCACACCATGCCACGCCACGCCACAGCAGATCCTGTCAGTCACTGCCAAGACCACGATGCCCTACTAGAACCCAATCAATTTTATGCTTAGTATTCCTCAGTTATTATTCAATAGTCTTTTCCTTTTTAAATTTTTTAAGGCCATCACCTATCAAAACATTAAGTAGTAGGTATTTCACTTTTAAATTCAGTTGCAAAAGAACAAAATTTTTGAAGAAGGAGATTTTGTCACTGAATAAAGTGACAGGATGCTCATTATCAATTCAGTAAATTTCCCTAGGTGGGTTGCAAGGGCCAGGCTCTGTGGTAGACACTGGAATGCGTGGTAAGATGCAGGCAGTGCCACAAGAATGTGCATAGTTTGGTGATAGGTATACAGATAAGTACAGGGAAATGTGTTGAGTTTTGAAGAACTAGAGGGAAGGCCAAGGTGCTCTGGGGACTTGGTCTCAGCTACCATGACAGCCAGTGAACTGGGTGTTCCCCAGAAGGTAATGGAAGTCTTGTCCTTTAGTTAAAGGGGTCAGATTTGAAGACTTGTGTGCTTAGTTAAGAATTTTTGGTTGGGAAAAAAAAAAAAAAGATAACAGAAATTTAAACAAATAGTTAATTAAGAGTTCAGCAGCATTGGTTCACTTGTCCCATGATATCGCCAGTGTCCCCTCTGTCTGCTCTACCATCTTAGTTTTTGGTATCTCATGTTCATGATTTTACTTCACTGTCACAAGTTGGCTGCGGTAGCACCATACAAAATCAAGGTAGGACGTGGATAAAGGCGTGGCAGTGAAAAAGCTCTTTTCCTGTAGTGGAACTCTCCTTCTGTTACCAAAAGGAAAACTTTCTCCAGGAGCCTGCCAGAAAAATTCCCTTTCCATCTCTTAGCCAGAATTGAGTCACATGATGACACTTAACTGCAGAGGAGGATGGGAAAGAAGCAAGTCTCCAGGTTTTCTCCAGCCTCTTTAGAGCAAGGTTAACAAAGGAGATAGAAATGGCTCTGTGTTATCTAACGAATAGTTTCTGCCACAGTGTGAAAGAGTGTGACACATTTGGAGCATTCCTAACCATACAAGTACTGTGACCAATGATTTGTGACCTTACGATCATTTAATTGGTCAGTGTGTTGGAGTTAATCATATAGAACTGGGTCACATGTTAGAGGATGGGAAATTCCTGCCCTGTTGCTTATGAGTTTTGAAAACTCTTCCCGGGGAAATTAACTGAGTAATAATTGGCTTATCTGTTTCCACTAGAGTTCAAATAAGGCAAAATATTTTTTTCATAACCTAGGACTGGACAGTATATCCCAAAATTACCTTCTAAAATTAACTGAACTTTTTAAAGCTTGTGTCAGTTATAGCTTATGTGCTATGGACAGCAGTAGCCATGTAATTTGTGAAGCTCAGTGGAAAAAAAAAAACAACGTAGGGCTCCTTGTTCAAAAATTATTAAGAATTTCAAGATGGCAGAGCAAAACACTAAGCGAAGCATGGGGCCCTGTGCGACTGCACAGATCACACATCTACAAAACTGACTCTGGCTGAGCGCAACTGGTTTGCTGCTGAAGCCTGAACTTGGGGGAGGCTGAGCTCAAGAGGTTGGCGACAGGTGTGGGATCTGCTCCTCATAAGGACAGCATGATGGTTGAATCCACACTTTTGAATAGGCCTGCTCTGTATTCTAATCCTAATGCTGCCACTTAATTGCTCAGTGATTTTAGAAACTTCTTTAGCCTTTCAAAGATTCAGTGTCCTCTTCTGTAAAAGGAAGATGATATCTCTTTCGTATATTACTGAAAGGAGTAAATTAAATGATAGATGTTATCTCCTTATCGTAGCACATCCCTGCTCTATGCTATACTCTGACCTCAGTGAAAGGCTGCCATGACCTGTGAATTTTGCTGATCCCAAAACTCAGTTTTACCATGTCAGACAGAGGATATTAGACTCTAGGAGGCAGATCCTTGCACATTAGACTCACCGGAGAATGATTTGTGAGTCAGAATGTCCATTTCTTCACATGTAAAGAATTGGCTGGACTTGGAATGACATCTAACATCTGCTCTTTTTTCAGAATCCAGTCTGGAAACGATGCTCAGATTAGTACACAGAATCAGTATTTTCTTCGGACGCATATGTCCTGACATTTCCGAGGCCAAATACGTGGAAATCTTTTAAATGTAGCCAAGGTTTCCTTTTTGTAGGACTTGGGAGAACCTGTTTAGGAGGTTTAGGAGTTCTGTGAATTCCCAAGGGGATTTCCAAACTCAGCCAAGCATGCATGATTGGATCAATGTGGGGATTCACTTTGGTAAGCAGTTAACATAAACAGGGTCATGTTTTGTATGTGAACACAGGCATGCGTAAACTACCGTCAGCCTGCCCAGTAGGAAAAATTAGCATTTGAAGCACCCTCAGCGAGAATCTAACCTCAGAGGCAGTTACTTAGAGCTTTTGAATGCGCCTCTTGTAATCTACACCATAGGATTTGTTAATTTGCAAAAGAGAAATAGAAATGCTTTTTTGATTGCTAGAGTTAGTGGTGTTCAGCTGTGTTACCGGCCAGAATGATGGCATGGCCCTACCACCCTTCCATGAATGAAGTATAGGGACCAGGGGAGCCAATCACCTAATCCTTTTGGTCCTCAAGGTCCTACACCCCCATTTCATGGAGGGCTCTGGCACTGGACACAGTCCTTTAGTGGATGGTCCAGCCACCAGAGGACAGCGGTCTCAGCCTGTCGTAGGCAGAGTGAACATTTTATGTAAGGAGCTTATGCAAGAACCTCAGGGCAGACTGAGACTTCCCAGAGCTTATAAGAAAAATGTGCATTTTCGTCTTGTGTGCTTGTTTGTTATTACACATATGTGTGTTTGGCAGGGTTTGGGCCTAGGCTTGCTTGCGTTAGGACTTCTTATTTGGCAGCAGGGATGTGAGGTGGAAACAGTCCAACCATTTTTTGTGGCCAAATGGGCTTAGGGCAGTTCGCCATGAAATACTTTCTTTGTGGTACAGTTCATGGAATTCGTGTTCTCAGGAACACACTTTGAGAAAGTGTGGAATTAACTTACAAGCAGAGGGTTAATTTCTTAGGTGATATTTCCATCAGTCTAGAATAGATGGGGACAGTTGATCTAGTTCTTTTCTGTTTGTATTTTGATTTTCCGATCTGGGATGTCATGTATAAGAAAAGTGTTGGGGAGACATCCCAATGAAATCTCATTTGATTTTGCATTTAACAGTCTACTTTTTTTTGAGAAGAGTAAAATAGAGGAAGGCTGGGGAAAACAAAAGACACGATCATTTCACCTGTGCACTCATAACGGATCTGTGGATGAGAAATGAAGCACTTTGGCATCATCAGGGTGTTTCTGTATGTTTAAGTGCTTTCTCTCGATGGAGTGACTTTTAGAGGACTGACTAAAAATTGCACTTTCAGAAGCATGATGCTGTGAGACACATCCTAAGATAGAAAGCCCTTTGTGGAGAGAAAATTCACTGCTTTCCTGTGGCATCTATAACCAGCACACATCTAGTTATCAAAAGGAGAGTGGCATGGAATAAACACAGTAGTTGACTTCTACCCAAATCCTTTTGAAAAGAGGAAGTGGAGCCTTTCTGCTCTTTGACACACAAAAGCACATTGCTTTATAATGGATTCCACAAAAGAAGCAAAATCCAAAGAAAGCAACATCTTTTTGCCCTAACCTACATACAATGTAAGTGAGATTCCAAGTACGCAAATGATGGGAGGAAAGAAATGCATGTTCACTACCCCGATTACTGGATATTGTGTAGAATATGAGTAGTAATTGCCCACAAGTTGGATGATTAATGTGCACCACTTTTGTTCTTCTTCCTCTTCTTCTTTAATATTTGGTCTCAGTCTAATCTTTATCTACTCTTTCTATGATTATTTCTCTTTCTGTAAAAGCTGGGTTGGTGTTCCAAGAACTGAATCCAACCCCCATCAAGCCCAAGCCATCAGGGTGAAATATAACAACAGGTCTCTTTATCTGGGCCGGTCGTCTCTTTTTAGACGTCAGTAAGTCTTTCTTTATATCCATCATGAGCTTGGTTTTGAAACCAAACCTGTCTCCATCCGTTTACTCTTGTGGTGCAGGTGTGAGTGGAATCAGTGCCATTTTAGAGCAATTTCTGTGAAGTGCAAGCTCCTGGAGCGACAAGCCTAGATGGGTACTCAGCCTCCCCCCACACACCCCCCACTCCACCCCTCCGACCAGATCCTTAGGATGTGTGAGTTTATCAGTCTATCCTCCCTCCTTCACTGTTAGGCAGGGACCTTGTTTAATTTTCTTTGTGTCTCAATCTCCCGCCACCTCTCTTCAGTGCCTGGGCCAGTGTTCTATCCAAGTAGGCTCTGAATGTTTGTTGGCTGTTTAAATACTTCTGGAGGACTGTTTAGGGTTCTGTTGAGGGGGCGGAAAAATGGCTTTGCTGGAGCCACACATGAGGGTGGAGGCTTCGTTCTACAGGCTGGAATGAAGTACAGTGGGAGGATGAAGGATGTTTGCAAAGCTGGGGGTGGAAGGCACTAGGGAGAAAAGAAATGCAGAAGGGAATTTTGTGTTCTGTCTTTGGAGTTAAATTCATCAAGACTGTAGAAACCTCAAGGCATCAAAAATGATACCACCTCATAAAAGTCTTGGACTAAACTCTCCAGTGTGGTAGTCAGCTGCATGTGGCTATGTAAATTTAAATTACCTGAAATTAAACAAAAATAAAAATTCAGTTCCTGAGTCACACTAGCTGTATTTCACATGCTCAGCAGCCACATGAAACTCATGACTGCTGTATAGGAGAGCAGAGATGTAGAAATTTCCATCATCTCAGAAAGCTCTGTTGGACAGCCCTGCTCTAGGAGATGGTAACATCTTCATTTTTTTTTCACTACTTGTTCATTCATCCTACAATATTAACTGAACACCTACATTTCCTGGCAGTACTCTGAGAAAAGCCTGAAACAGCTAAGAGCCTAGACCCTGGAGCAGTGGGTTCAACTGCTCACTTACTGTGGGACCTTGGACAAGTCAGTTAACCTCCCTGTGCTTTAGTTTAACCAGCTGTAAAATGAACATAATAAAATCATCTCATAGGGTTGTTATGAGGATTAAATGGGTGTGTATGTATATGTGTGTCTATGTAGATAAATTTATGTACGTGTGTATCTATATGAGTATATATATGTGTATGCACATATATGTATATATGGGTAGATACACATACACATTTATTTTTGTATGTATCTTAAATCACTTTCTGGCATGTATCCAGTGCTTGGTAGGAGGGAGCTCTTAGTAGTAGTAGCAGGTATTTATTACAGAGTGATGAACAAAACAACTATGGTTCCTGTTGTCCTGGAATTCACCATCAAGTGGGAGCAGCAGATGGTAAATCACTACACAAGTTAATAATTACAAACTATGTCAAGGATTGCAAAAGAAATGAATGAGATGAAGCAACAGAGAATAGTAATGGAAAAGCTACATAGAAAGCTTCTCATTTAAGCTAGAAAAAGAGGAGAAATGGCAGCCATGCAAAGGGAGAAGGAGAGAGAATGCTAGGCAGGGGAGAGTACACTATGAAAGAGGACAATGTGACTGTAACAGACCAGGCAATGGAGGGGCTCCAGCTACGGTTGGAAGAAGCAGTAAAATGCAGCCAACTCACACAAAGCTGAAGCCAGTGGTAAAGAGTGTGTGCCAGGGGAGAGGTATTAACATTATGTATAAACTGATCGCTCTGAGTTGTGGGAGGCACATATTGGAGGGGTAGCAGAAGCGAAAGTGGAGTCCATTGGAAGGCTATTTTAATAGACCAGGACCGGGGGGAGTGATGTAGATTCCGGCAGTAGGCATGGAAGTAGGGTGAGATGGGCAGTTTCTAGTTATAGTTGACAGAAAGAACCAATGAGATTCGCTGATGGATTACAAGTGGTTGATGAGAAGGAGGCATCAGGCTGATATTCAAGTTTTTACTTGACTCAGTCAGTGATAGTTTTATTTACCGAAATAAAGTAGACCTATAAAGAACGTTTTTGAGGAAGACTAACCAAATCTGCTTGATGACAAGCAGTGTGTTAGAGATGGAAGTCTGGTTTCCAGATGAAAGGCTGGTCTGAAAATAGGCACATGGGCATCATTAGCTTGTAGACGATATTTAAGAGGTTAGATAAGAGACTAACTTCTGGAATGATGGAGTGAGAAACACAGCAAACGTTCTCCCCAGTGAGACAACCATTTAACTGAAGAAGATTATATATATTCTCTGAAAAGTGTCTAAGGGCATACAGCAATTAGAGCAATATTCATTCAGGTAAATTTAGTAAATCTCGGTAAGAACGGTGAGAGAGAGTCTTTGACATTTGAGCCGTGACACCTCCCTCCCAGCTACATCTTTGGAATCACCACGGAAGGGGCAGGCTGCCAGCATTTTTCATCTTTCTCCAGAAGTCCCATGTTGCAGGAGCGTCATTCGGAGAGAACTGGGCCTCTGTTCCTCCACCTAGGAAATATCCATTAAATACAAATGAAAGTAGTAGAAGAGGAACAGAAGAACAAAGAGATTTGAGACAGAGAAAACCGAAAGCAAAGTGGCAGATGCAAATCCAACCATATTAGTAATATTGGTTATGGATGATACTAAAATGTGGATGATCACACAGTCCAACTGAAAGGCAGATTATCAGATTAGATTAAAAAAGTAATATCATCTAACTATGCTGTGTACAGGAGGCACTTTAGATTCAAAGATACGAATAGCTTGAAAGCAAAGGGATGGTAAAAGATACACCGTGGAAATAGCAGCCATGAGCAATGTGAAGTGGCTGTACTAATAGCGGACAAAATAGCCTTGAAAACAGGAGCTGGACATGGGGGAGACTATCCAAAAAGAAAGCAGTGCTAGAGAAGAACAGAGGGTTTGGGGTGGAACTTCGGGAATTCTCAAACTTAGAAGCAGACAAGAGGGGAAGGATCATGACAAGGAGACACCCAAGCTACAATATTTTTCCAGGCTCTTACAGATCATGCTATGGTATAAGCACACATACTAGAATCCTTCCGCATCAGCCCTAAGAATGCATGCAGTTGAACGGATCTTCTCACTCTTTTACCTGCCCCAATTTGACACATCAGGAAATGAAAGACTGAACAGTGACTTCCCCAAAGTCAGAGAAACATAGTAACAGAGCCAGAACTTAAAAGTTCACGTGTGTGTGTGTGTGGCTGTGTGTGTAGTGTGCATGTGTGTGTTTGTACACTCACCAATTCAGCTACATTACATTACATTACAGCATTAAGATACATTGTCTTAATTTTCCTTCTTCTCTCATATTCCCTAAGTCTTTATCTTGTGGTTAAAGATAAGGTGGACTTGTACAGTAGGGTTGCAGCCTGCTTTGAACCCTGATAGAAAGTTCTCAAGATTTAAAATCAACGAAGTGAAATTGGCTTGACTTGATATTAGCTGTATCTTTGTATGTGACTGGTTAGCTTCCCACAATCTTGGTTTCCTCATCTGTGAAATGGAGGGAGTCATACTCCAAGGAGGGGTATAATTATTAGGAATGAATGAGGAACACAGAATCCCTTAGAGCTTAGCTTGTATTTCAGGAGCCCATCAGATTGGTTTGGAATCCCTGGTCTGTCTCCAACCTTCTGGGGGCATCATAAAACATTCAAGGTGTAATATTTCTGCAGTGAGAACTTACCTCCACAGGTAGAAAGCAGCAATTTTGGAGAGTCCAGTGAGAACACCATGCTGTGTTTCAGATGCCAAAGAAGAGCCACCACAGAATTACCAGTTTCCAGTAACAATTATAACTATAATACAGGATTAATTAACATCTACCACGGAACTAACATACAACTACAGTCTTGACATGAAAACACCAGTGATCCTCTACTACCCAGAAAATTAAAGTGCTTGTTGGCATTTAAACATGCCATAACCTAAAATGGCTAAAGGCATTTAATAAATACCCTTATATGCTTTTTACTTGGGTAAACCATCTATAGTTCAGATCCTTTCATCCTCAGGAAGTCAGCGAGAGTTCAACATGAATAAACTTAATTTATATCCTTTATAACTGTCTCCACATTGTCCCCCTTGGTGTTCACTACGATGAGAATCTGACCCCAATGTTACCCCAGTAGAATCTGGCCAGTACGTTTAAAAAATCCGTTACGTATAGTACCACTTTTGGATTAACAGATCAATATCACAGCAAAGACACATTGAGCCAACTCTTCTCAGAATATGAGCAATGATATGGGAGAATATTAGGTAGTTTGGGAGACCATGGAACCCCCACTGGGGTTATACCATAGAGTCCCACGCAACTTGCCAATGCAGAGTGACCAGTTAGAGCCATTTTTCAGTTTTACTTAAGAAGTTTTTATTGGGTACTTCCTATTGCTGATACTATGGGAGATTAAGCTAAGCATTATGATACTTAGAACCCACAGTAGGTTATAGCATTGCACTGGACTCCAGAGTTAGAGTTAACCCATAGGTTCCATTTTCAGGCAACTGGAAAGAAGTTGCCATGCTCAGTCAGTGGAAGACAGAGATTTGGGTGGTACCGGATAGTTTTTTTTTTTAGTTGTTGTCAGTGGAAGAAAGAAAATTACAGATGGAATAGAAGTTTCTGCTTTCATGTTGAAGAGATTTTAAGATATGGAAAAGTCTATTTATTTAATTGAAGTATAGTTGATTTGCAATGTTGTGTTAATTTTTGCTGTACAGCAAAGTGACTCAGCTATACACATATATACATTCTCTTTAATACTCTTTTCCATTATGTTTTATCCCAGGATATTCAATATAGTTCCCTGTGCTATCCAGTAGGGCCTTGTTGTTTATCCATTTCATATGTAATAGTTTGCATCTACTAATCCCAAATTCCCAGTTCCTCCCTCCCCTCCCCTCCCTCCCCCTTGGCAACCACACGTGTGTTCTCTGTGTCTTTGAGTCTGTTTCTGTATCGTACTTCCATTTGTGGCATATTTTAGATTCCACATGTAAGTGGTATCATATGGTATTTGTCTTTCTCTTTCTGACTTACTTCACTTAATATGATAATCTCTAGTTGCATCCATGTTGCTGCAAATGCCATGATTTCATTCTTTTTTATGGCTGAGTAGTATTCCATTGTATATACGTGCCACATCTTCTTTATCCACTCATCTGTTGATGGACATTTAGGTTGTTTCCACGTCTTGGCTATTGTGAATAGTGCTGCTGTGAACATAGGGGTGCATGTATCTTTTTGAATTATAGTTTTGTCTGGATATACGCCCAGGAGTGGGATTGCAGGATCATATGTTAATTCTGTTTTTAGTTTTCTGAGGAACCTCCATACTGTTTTCCATAGTGGCTACACCAACTTATATTGCCACCAACAGTGCAGGAGGGTTCCCTTTACAGATACGGACAAGTCTAGAATAGTTAGGTACTGCACAGAGTGATCTTGACGCATTTGACAGTATTCTTCATAGAACACTATGAGTGAAGTAAAGTGGAGCTCTTAATGAAATTTCTTGGAGGAAATTGCCTCCTCTCAGTTTAGGTTGCCTAATGAAGGATAAGCAACATTGTCACTACTTAGAGAAGTAGAAGAAATTGAGAGGGTGAAGCAATAGAAAGAAAAGGTACTCAAATTTTATTTCCATTATTCGTAACGTTGCAATTTTAGGTGTTTTTCTATGGAGCTACTCAGCTCTTCAATTAAATCTGACAGCTGCTACTCAAAAAGTGAAAATAGAGGTACTGACATTTATAGGTAACATTTTTTCTCACCAAGAATATCTATCCTTACCTGTGTATGTTTTCTTCTTGTAAGTTAGCATTTGCAGTTTATTACTATTATATTTAAATAAATTATCCACTCTTTTTTTCAATGATATGAATCAGCTTACCACAGTGCATTTCTTTTTGGTATAAATAGAAGGAAGCAGAGTTGAATTTATTACAATCAATTTAGAAACAATTTATTTGGATTAGAGCCTAATCTTTCTTGAGTTTCCTTATTACATTGTAAGTCCTTTTTCCCTCAGATCTCTATTCATTAATACATTAAGCCAAAAATCATTATTAAGAGTCCTGCCTCATTATAAATGGCAAGAACTAGCTTTCCATGCTGTAGTTGTACACTGAAAATAGATTCTGGGGAAAGATAACATTTTCTTTAACAGCTCACATTTCAGGCAGTCAGCATCATATCATTATTGACAAGTGCCCAAATCAGAGCACCTACTGAACATGCCCATTCAACAAAGAGATTATTACATATTGGTTTTGAACAGTGGCCTTAAGAGCAAAAGTACATCATCTTCCCAAGTACTTTTCCCTCATCATTAACTAGTTATTCTTACCAATAACCTTATGACAGAGGCCATTATAAAGAAAGGAAGTAGAAGTGGAAAAAATTCTACAAAAAAGGGCTGTGTCAGAGGGTACACATTGCCAATGTCACATTCTGATGGGAGCAAGTGCCTTGCAATGATTTATCTCTTTTTGATGGTCAGTTACACCCCAGCATGACTGATCAGATCAATAATACTCCTTAAAGGAATCTGAGGCTGGGTTGAAGGTTAGAAACAAAATCTTTTCTTCTTCATTTCAGTCAAACCAATCAGCCACAGGCCTCCAAGGTGACAAAGTCGGCAGAGCTGTGGTGTCAGATGTTCCAATTGTCCTTCCAGAGAGGAAGATCATCCTTGGCCTCTTAGCATCACAGTCCCTTCTGCTTTAAAGGGAACATAATCCCTGGGTTCTTAACCTTGAGTTCGATCGTGGATTCCTCCAGGCATCCGAGTCAAGATACACATGGCACCTCTCTCTCCAAAAATATTTTTAAAAGCTTTCTGCTGTTAGAGCCCATTCACAAATCTTACCTTTGTCTTTTTTTTTAAGATTTATTATTTATTTATTTTTATATCTTATTATTTTTGGCTGCGTCGGGTCTTAGTTGTGGCATGCGGGATCTTCGTTGAGGCATGCGGGATCTGTTCATTGCAGTGCATGGACTTCTCTCTAGTTGTGGTGTGCGGGTTTTCTCTTCTCTAGTGGTAGCACGCAGGCTCCGGGGCGTGTGGGCTCTGTAATTGTGGCGCGAGGGCTTATTTGCCCCGAGGCATGTGGGATCTTAGTTCCCTGACCAGGGATGGAACCCGTGTCCCCTGCATTGTAAGGCGGATTCTTTACCACTGGACCACTAGGGAAGTCCCACCTTTGTCTTTTTAAGTGATAAAATAGAGACCCAAGAAAGTCAAGTTAAATACTCAAGTTCAACTAACTCCTAAGCTGGTCCTCTTCAAATCATTCATCACTGCCTCTTGAGAGGGCTGAGGTAACCTCAGGTCTTCCTCAGCTTTTCTTGGAAATGGTAGTGTTCTGATTCTTCAGCCCAGTTCATCCATTCAGCGGTATTGATTGAGCCATTCTATGTGTCAGGCACTGGCATTCGTCTCTTCCATATCACAGGTGTCAAAACTGAAGAAGAATCAAAACGGTGGTCTTATCTTTTGATCTGACCAGTTGGTAAAGCTCCAGAGGACATTCTTTTGCCTTTTCTTTTAATCAATGAAGGTAACAGACCTCTAAAACTGTTATAACTCTACCCAGAACCACTAATGTTTCTCCAGTGCTCCTAAGACCAAACCCATTCAGTGCCTAGTGTGGAAGGTCCATGCATACATGGGAAACCTATTTCCAGACCCCTTTTCTCAAGACAAACCATTCTACTCACTTTGTACCAAATCATTAAAAAAACAAAAACACAAACAGAAAACAAAACAAAAAAACCCCATACTGTTATTCATTCAAGCGATTCTCACGCAGAAATTCACTGTAGTTCTATTCATCCTTCAAGGCCTGCATAATATCACCCTTCCTCCCTGAACCCTATTCTGATTACCTAACTTAAAATCCCCCCCTTTCTCTTCTTAATTCCTACAGCTCATTTGGCTATGCCCAGCTGGGGGCTAATGGTTGATGGTCCTGTTTTATCTCTTCATGCATATATGACTTAGCACCAGTGAAAATTTAAGCTTATTGAGGACGACTAGCGTGTCTGTGGCTCATTATATACCCTCCCTCCCTTGATGGATTTGTTCAAATGAGAACTAGTAAAAATGGCCTCCCTTCAAAAGATTCCCAAAGTATTTCTATTTTTAGTAGTTGACTATTAACAGAAAGCCCAGTCCATCCACATATTGAAATCCTTGAATCTGCCTTGAGTATGGATTCCCTTGGCCAAGAATACTCTCACTTTTATTTTCTTCCAGAGTCCAGAAAACCTTGGAAGGCTGCCTTATGGGGTGATGGAATGAAAAACCAGACCAAACCAACCAGACATGGGCTCCTTCTATAAATGTACATTCCACAGCCCAAGACAGAGCATCTTCCATTTTAGCTGCTCAGCCCCCAAATGCCTCCTGGTTATAATTAAGGACTTCAAAGTCTCCCAAACACCCTTTTGGAAATGACTACCCCAAATACAAAATGATGTCCAGTCAGTTGTACATCATCACACAGCAGGGAGGGAGAGGCATGGAAAGCAGTCTTCAGCATATGGCCTAATCAGAAAGCCTGGTCTCTTGATGAGGATTTTTGTTTTCTCTCCGGTCGTCTTTCTAGCCACTGAATTCTCAAGTGGCCAATTTACTCCCTATTGGTAATCAGCTAGTTATTTTTACTCTCATTCTCTCTCTGGGACTGTCAAACTCTTTGGAACAATTCATCACCCAGGGCGGCCTAACCCTCCTGTGGCGGGAAGTGGGGGAGGGAAGCTATTATCCTGGAAAAGATAAGTAGAAAACTATTTCACCGTTTATATTTGGTTTTTAAACAATGATTTCCCCAATGAGGTAAGTCAAATAATGACACAACTGGGTAAGAGTGAAACAATGAAAGCTCCAAGGGTAAGTGCGTTAGGCAATGGAAACGCTTTCCGGCTGTGGTTTGTGACTCTGAAATCACTTGTTCTTAGATTGTCTTTACAACCCCACAAAGGAGCATCATCTTACATTCATGACTTACGTTTGCAGGAAGCTGCCTGTGTGGAAATTATAAACCCAGAAAGGAGAGTTTTAAATATGTACAACACATCGGTGGTTTTTTCAGGCAACTTTACCCCACTAACGAGAAGGAAGGTAGTCTTTGAAGGTTGTTTTGTCTGAGGCAGGAAAGCTTTTCCGCTGGTTCCCGCAGGTCTTCTCGATTACAGAATCTCACTTTAGTTTGTCCCTTGTTCCCTCGTCTTCCAGCTGTTGCTGTCTTTGTCTGTCTCCAGTGAAATCATTTCCAAACGCAGTTTTCGGGCTTCCATTTTTCTGAGTTCACCCCAGGTGCCATGGGAAAGTTGACCCCACTACTCTTGCAACTAAAACTCTGGTGTCAGTACATTTTCTAATGACTGGTGTCTAATTTGATCTCCTCTCAAATTTCCCTCAGTCCTTCAGAAAAACCTAATATCAATCCCTCAAGGCTGGCTGTGCTCACTGGTGCTAAAAGTTTACATTTCTGAAGTCTACGTTCCCCCTTAAGAAAGATGTTAGTGTGACACAAATTGGCATTTTCTTGGCACTTCCATTGCTTGAAGCAACCTCTTTATTCCTTGGGAGGAAGCTGAGCACTGAGCAGCCCTTCTCGCTATTTCCTTAGAGACTCTGAATTGGGGCAGCAGCAACGTGATCTGAATCTTGAAATGTTTATCTTCCTCCATCATTTTTCATGTCTCAGACCCTTTCTTGTGTCCTTTATGTTTCACATAAACATCCACATACGTAACTTAACTTTTAGGTGTGTCAATCTATAAGGAGAATTGAAAGAGACTGAGAAAGCACGTTTACATACCCCATATTGAGTTTGCTGCCTTTTCATCTGCTAATTCCCTCCACGCATGGCTGTTCGCACAATGGGTGATATCACCCAACAGCTGTCTGGATTGGAAACGAAAATGCTTGTAGAATTTTGGTCTTTTGTCTTACCTACTTACCTCTCTCTCTTTTCCAAGATACCAAAACCATACAAGAATGGTTGTCTGGCTTCAGTGAAACATTATTTCTGTGACTTTATATAAATTGTTTTACAGCTTATTCTCTTCATCTTTCATGGTAATTGTCCCTAACTCTAAATTTGCTTTCAAGAATCATTAACGGCGATGATACTGACATGAGCTCTTATAGTTGGTATTTGGTGAAACAGGAAAATTGTTTTTGTGAACATCGGTTTTTCCATCTGCCATGTGTGAGTAGGAAATGAGTGGAGAGAAGTGACCCTTTACCTGACCCGTGTCCCCAGGTTGACCTGAATGAGAACTTTAATATCTGACGTGGTGCATATTTCTTGATTAGCATCTGGATTGGCTGAACACAATGAGCAGGGATCTCTGTGCCTCCTTTTCCATAATTACTCTGGTTAGTTACTGATGTCCCTTGGTCCTACTCTGAAAACAGCAGGTTCCTCTCATCATCACCAAAAATTGCTTCATCACTAAAATCTTGATTTTTAAGACAAATCTGCTTTCCTACCTGTTCTTCCATTCTCTTTAGTCTCCATCCTTATCACAATATCCTGTTCCCTGCTTCTATCCTCTGTTTTGGGTCATTGTGTTAACTCTATTTATTCCCAAAGAAGTGTGCTCTTGGGAGAGTGAGAAAGCCTCCAGGGAGCAGCGATCCTAAAATCCACAGACTGCCAGCGGTTCACAATGTTATACAGACATTGCATACAACTCAACACATTTTCCTCAACTAAACACATCTATTTGACCAGCGCCCAGTTCAAGAAGAAGCATTTAGGAACTTTGCTAGCCACTTGACAGAATAATGTCTATTGAAACTAATAAGCAAATATTGGGACCTGTATTTTGCCTTTCTCTTTATTCCATTTTTAATCCTTCCTTTTTATTGTTTTTTTTTAATGTATCGACCAGTGAATGATTAGAAATAAATAGCCAAACAAAATGAAATCAAACAACAAAACGGGTCCTTTACCTCTGATTATTTGAGAAAAACCAATCTAGAGGACATAAGAGTCCTATCAGATTTTGTACGTGGTTATTTTCAGCTGCTAACTTCAGCGTACCTGTGAGAACCCCCCCTTCACATGAGGCCCCGCTGTCCTAGACAGTTAGGATAACACCCTACAAGGAGTTCACTCACCAGAACCTGTCTTCTATTATCAAAGCACCTTTCCTTGGATTTAGAGTTACCACAGTGTGTCTGTTCAGGGTCCTCAAGGTGTTGCTTTCTCTGGGGCCCCTGCCTTGCAGACATCGGGCTTGAATTTCACTAGGGTAAGTTTCCCTTCTTGGAGCCCAACCTCTCCTTTGAAGATGACAGCATGGTCTACACTATAGAAATGATTGTTCTGGTTCTAATATAGAAGCTGACACACAGGACTGGACTTTTCCTCCCCTCGTGCCAAAATTGTCTGCGGATGTCAAACTTTCCTGTTGTGAATAGGTACAGGCTGTGATGTGGCCACTCCAGGACTTCCAGTAGCGGTAAGAGGAAAATTACGAACCAACTCCCCTCAGAGAGGAAGTGCCTATTGAAAGAGCGGTCAGCCGGCGGCAAGCATGGTGGCTGCCTCCTTCCTACCGGGAATGGCCCCACCTCTGCAGCTGCCGACTCTCCCGTCTCAGGGTCTGTGAACTGGCATCCCACGAAGAGGCTTGGCACAGGCAGCATTGCACATATGCACACTTATCCCGCGAGCACTTTGGCAAAGAATCAGCTCCGTGCATTTCCCCGGAAGGCAGGATTTCCCTTGCTCATTGATGGTGTCTTCAGTTTACAACACATGCCTTGGAAATGGGACACATGTGATATTGTAAGCCTTCTACACATTCGAAGAGCAAATGACCCAAAGCTTATTTTCTACTTTTTTCCCCTTGTTCCAGAAGTTGATTGTTGGAATGGAAGAGGTAATACACGGGCAATACAGCTGGAAGGGCCCTCACAGATCAGCTGGCAAATCTCACTTTATAGATGCTGAAACGGAAGCCCAGAGAAGGCATGTGAATTGCCAAAGATAAGATTCAAACAACACAGAGTGGATTTTAGGGCTTTATGTTTTAATTTTGCTTTTGTTTCAGTAAACTATTGATGGAAATACAGTATACTTACAAAAAAGTCACAAATCATAACTAAAGCTCAACAGATTTTCTTCAACTAAGATACCCATGTAACCAGCACCCAGAGCAAGAAGCTAAGCATTTCTAGTACTCCCCAATGTCTCCATAATATAACATAGCCACTGCTCCCTCCCAAGGGTAACCACTATCCTGCCTTCTCGTATAATGTCTTGGTTTTGCCTGTTATTGAAGGTCATATAAATTGAATATGTAGTGTGCTATTCTTGTACCAGGCTTCCTTCATTCAACACTGTTTTGGTGAGATTTGTCCACTTTTTTGTGTATAGTTTCTTTTTGTTTTTTTCTTAAACATCTTTATTGGAGTATACTTGCTTTACAATGGTGTGCTAGTTTCTGCTGTATAACAAAGTGAATCAGCTATACATATACATATGTATAGGGAGTCTCCCTCCCTCCCTCCCTCCCTATCTCACCCCTGTAGGTAGTCACAAAGCACTGAGCTCATCTCCCTGTGCTATGCGGCTGCTTCCCACTAGCTATCTGTTTTACATTTGGTAGTGTATATCTGTCCATACCACTCTCTCACTTCGTCCCAGCTTACCCTTCCCTCTCCACATGTCCTCAAGTCCATTCCCTACATCTGCGTCTTTATTCCCGTCCTGCCCCTAGGTTCTTCAGAACCATTTTTTTTTTTTTTTTTTAGATTCCATATATATGTGTTAGCCTATGGTATTTGTTTTTCTCTTTCTGACTTACTTCACTCTGTATGACAGACTCTAGGTCTGTCCACCTCATTACAAATAACTCAATTTCGTTTCTTTTTATGGCTGAGTAATAGTCCATTGTATATATGTGCCACATCTTCTTTATCCATTCATCCGATGATGGACACTTAGGTTGTTTCCATCTCTGGGCTATTGTAAATAGAGCTGCAGTGAACATTTTGGTACATGACTCTTTTTTTTTTTTTTTTTTTTTGCGGTACGCGGGCCTCTCACTGTTGTGGCCTCTCCCTTGCGGAGCACAATCTCCGGACACGCAGGCTCATAGGCCATGGCTCATGGGCCCAGCCGCTCCGCGGCATGTGGGATCTTCCCAGACCGGGGCACGAACCCATGTCCCCTGCATCGGCAGGCAGACTCTCAACCACTGCGCCACCAGGGAAGCCCCATGACTCTTTTTGAATTATGGTTTTCTCAGGGTTTATGCCCAGTAGTGGGATTGCTGGATCATATGGTAGTTCTATTTGTAGTTTTTTAAGGAACCTCCATACTGTTCTCCACAGTGGCTGTATCAATTTACATTCCCACCAACAGTGCAAGAGGGTTCCCTCTTCTCCACACCATCTGCAGCATTTATTGTTTCTAGATTTTTTGATGATGGCCATTCTGACTGGTGTGAGATGATATCTCATTGTAGTTTTGATTTGCATTTCTCTAACGATTAATGATGTTGAGCATTCTTTCATGTGTTTGTTGGCAGTCTGTATATCTTCTTTGGAGAAACGTCTATTTAGGTCTTCTGCCCATTTTCAGATTGGGTTGTTTGTTTTTTTGTTATTGAGCTGCTTATAAATTTTGGAGATTAATCCTTTGTCAGTTGCTTCATTTGCAAATATTTTCTCCCATTCTGAGAGTTGTCTTTTGGTCTTGTTTATGGTTTCCTTTGCTGTGCAAAAGCTTTTAAGTTTCATTAGGTCCCATTTGTTTCTTTTTGTTTTTATTTCTATTTCTCTAGGAGGTGGGTCAAAAAGGATCTTCCTGTGATTTATGTCATAGAGTGTTCTGCCTATGTTTTCCTCTAAGAGTTTGATAGTTTCTGACCTTACATTTAGCTCTTTAATCCATTTTGAACTTATTTTTGTGTATGGTGTTAGGGAGTGATCTAATCTCATACTTTTACGTGTACCTGTCCAGTTTTCCCAGCACCACTTATTGAAGAGGCTCTCCTTTCTCCACTGTACATTCCTGCTTCCTTTATCAAAGATAAGGTGACCATATGTGCGTGGGTATATCTCTGGCCTTTCTATCCTGTTGCATTGATCTGTATTTCTGTTTTTGTGCCAGTACCATACTGTCTTGATTACTATAGTTTTGTAGTATAGTCTGAAGTCAGGGAGCCTGATTCCTCCAGCTCTGTTTTTCTTTCTCAAGATTGCTTTGGCTATTCGGGGTCTTTTGTGTTTCCATACAAATTGTGAAATTTTTTGTTCTCGTTCTGTGAAAAATGCCAGTGGTAGTTTGATAGGGATTGCATTGAATCTGTAGATTGCTTTGGGTAGTAGAGTCATTTTCAGAATGTTGATTCTTCCAATCCAAGAACATGGTATATCTCTCCATCTATTTGTATCATCTTTAATTTCTTTCATCAGTGTCTTATAATTTTCTGCATGCAGGTCTTTTGTCTCCTTAGGTAGGTTTATTCCTAGATATTTTATTCTTTTTGTTGCAGTGGTAAATGGGAGTGTTTTCTTGATTTCACTTTCAGATTTTTCATCGTTAGTGCATAGGAATGCCAGAGATTTCTGTGCATTAATTTTGTATCCTGCTGCTTTACCAAATTCATTGATTAGCTCTAGTAGTTTTCTGGTAGCATCTTTAGGATTCTCTATGTATAGTATCATGTCATCTGCCAACAGTGACAGCTTTACTTCTTCTTTCCTGATGTGGATTCCTTTTATTTCTTTTTCTTCTCTCATTGCTGTGGCTAAAACTTCCAAATTGTGTATAGTTTTAATGCATTGCTTTTAATTTCTGTATAGCATTCTTTTCTGTGAGTATAGTACATTATTTATCTTTTCAACTGTGGATAAACATTTAGGTAGTTTCCATTTTGGGGCTGTTATGACTAGTGCTGCTGAGACCATTTCTCTACATGTCTTTTGGTGAAGATATATATCATCAAATTGGGGTTGACTCATACTTTGTGCCTAATGATACTCTCAAAAAATGATAAGAAGGGGAATGAACCAACTTTGTGCAATTCTTTGTGCTGTGAGACATTGTCACCGCACCCCTGTCTGTGCCAGCTATCAAAAGGGGACCACTTGAGTAATTAAAGTAGCCACATGGCAGTCACCAGTACAGCATTTATGTTTGGGACTGTTTGCAAGGACTCTCAAAAGCCAAAATAAATAGTCATGACATTTTTGTTAATATAAAAATCTGTTCTTTAATTTGCTTTTGTTTTTACTTATTTTTATTTCCAGAGGTAATATATAAATACATTCTTGTTCTATAACATACCTCACAAAACAATAATGCTAGGATGAAGATGTCATGGTTGCAAGGATTTTTGTCTGTTTTTTGATCACAAGGCAGCATTAGTGCCTGGCATGGAAGGTGCCTGACATTATCTGTTGAATGAATGAATGATGGGTGGTACCCATGACCACTGCTCTCAAACCCTGGAGCTTCCCCAGAGGTAATCTAGTCTTTGAGTTTGATGTGTGTTTTTCCCTTCCTTTTTTTTTTTTTAATATATTGGTTTCGTGTGTGTGTGTGTGTGTGTGTGATAATATCATTGGATGATACCATGCTTTGTGGATTTTTAAAATTAAGAGTATGTCTTAAGCATTTTTTATTGGCAGTATATAGAGAAGATCTACCTTTTTAAGAGCTGTATAACATTCCATGGTATGGATTGTTACATTTCATCTATTGCTAATTTTTTGAGACCATGAATGATGGTGCAATGAGCATCCTTATAAATATGTAAAAATGTTTCTTGGTGGCCCCTTATGTAAAAGGGGCTTACTGGCTCACAGGTTGTGTACATTTTGAATACTTCCAAAATGGCCCGTCCAGTTCACACTGTCATCAGCAATCTTTCATCAATTTACACTTTCCTCAGCAGATGCTTACCTGCTTCCCCTCAACATTGCCATGATTGATATTATCAAACTTTGACGTTTTTCCCAAAATGATATGTGAAAAATGTCATTTAATTTGTGTTCCCATCCCTATTACTGGAGTTGGGCTTCTTTCCATATATTTGTTGATTAGGTTATGGTTTGATTGAAGCCTGCTGCAAAGAGCGAGTGTATAGTTGGAAATAATTTAGTGGGTGGATGAGACCTGCCAACCCCCCAGCAGGGCACCTTCTTTGGCCATGTTATTCCTTATCCTGGTCTTCAGACTGTAGGAATCCCAGACAATCCCTGGTTATATCTCTGCCCAAATGCTAAGGGTGTAAAGAAGTGACTTAACCATTTCTTCAACATCCTAGGGGATAAGCAGAATCTTGACCTGTCTAGTGTATTGATACAAAACAAAAGCATTTGGAGACTGGGTTTTCCAGTTAATTAGCCTAGTGCTTTCTCTTTATACCAGCAACTGCAAGGAGAAAAACAAGTTCTACTATGTGGCTGACCTATCTTTGCCACCAAAATAGGGTCTGAGTTCTGAAAAATGCTGTATGGGGTATGAGATTACAACTAAATGTGCAACGAGCATCAGTTTGTATTCCTGCATGTTGGGTTCATTACCCAACCAGTTCCTGACCAGCATTAAGGGCAGAGATTCTAGGGGTGAACTGTGCAGCTTTTAATCCTAGTCTCTGCTGGTTTGTAAGCTAGAGCATGTTTCTGAACCTCTGTTTCTCTGTTTCATTTTCTATGAAATAGAGCAAATAATAAAACTTACTTTGTAGAATCATCAACAGAATTAATTTATCAGTAAATGTAAGGTACATAACATAGAGCCTGGCACATACTAAATATTCAGTAAAGGTTACTATTATTATTAATAGGGTTAGCTTTGATTGGGTCAGAGATCAAGGTTTAAACTGGAGTTGAGAATATGTTCAAGTTCTTTTCTGCTCTTATACTGGGGAAGAAAGTCACTCTGGTGGGCCCTTCACATTCATCTACAGATGTACGCTCACATTGGGTAGAAGTCATGTTGGCCTCTGATGTTGATTTTATACACAGCTTCTTGCAGGTTTTTAGTCCAGAACATGCAAATGAGGAATATTTTTAACAGAAAGGCTCGCCAGACCACTAACTTGCCTATGAATTTTTACCTAATGCGTAAATTGATTCAAGTTTGCTCTGATCAGACCTTGGCCTCATGAGCCCTTGGCTGACATTTCTGTTTGAAACCTGACACCGTGCCAGAAAGTTTCTTCAGTTTGAATGAAATGAAATGGGGAACTTAATTCCAATAACAGATGGACCCAGCAGGGCCAGCAGTTGGTTCGGATTTTTATTGTCCCACAAGAACTTGGCTTCCTAGGCCATGACCCCAGACTTCTACACGTTCACCTCGCGTTCAGGATAGAATAACCAGAGGCTCACAGAGGGGTCATCTGGGTGGGATAAAGTCAAACTCCAGCTGCCTTTGTTCTCAGCTTCCTCAACGGCTCTTTGAGGTCCAGCCACTCTTGGTCTTGGGGATGAGGCTGATTTAATGCCAAGGCATCTGCTGGGTACCATTTGAGAAACGCTGGAACGATGCCCTCCTCACCACACTCATTCCAGAATGGGCCTTCCGTATGGAACTCCTATGAGAGAATTCTGAGATTAAGATGCATCCTTCGTTAGAATCTTCTTTCAAAATGCAAGTGTAGCTGGGGAGAATATTAAGCTATTATTGTTGCATCAGTCCCTCATTTATTCCTTCATTTACTTACTCCCCGCATATCTATGAGGACTTACCCAGTGCCTGACTATGGATGAAAGGGACAGTGGCTCACAGGGCAGACACAGTCCTTATGCCCTGCATCACCCAGTCAAATGGGGAGACAGACACTGGACAGGCAAGTACCTCAAAGTGTGATGAATGTAAAGGAGTCACCAGGAAGGGCCCTGAGGAACTCGGGGTTCAGTGTTTGGCCTTGACTCTGTGTGACCTGGATCATTGCTCCCTCTTCGTGAGCCTGCATGGTCATGGGGTGCCACCCTTGATGCTGCTCCCAATGACAGTTTTCCCTCTCGTAAGGCACCGGAGCACGCAGCCAGCTCAGGACTCCGGGGTAGTTTACGAAAGTCTCATTACGGTGTCCCTCTTAGGGTCTCTGCCACAGGTTCACAATGCAGGTGAGACCACCTTGTAATGATGCTTTTCTGTGCATTTCACCCTGGAGTAAACTGAAATCCAAGTTGAGACAGAAAGAGAGAGGAAAGAGGAGAAGGGGAAGGGGAGGGAGGAGGGGGAGGAAGGGGAAGAGAAGAGACAACAGTGACCCTGAGGAAACAGAGACACAGGAAGAAGCGAGAGACAGGTAGAGTGTGATCCTACTGTTCTTATTCCCAACGCAGCTAGTACCAAACACCCTTCCCCTGTCCAGGAGGAAAGTTTGACTCAGGGCAGTTGGGCTTGAGCTACACTTGGCATCATTCGCCAGCTCTGACCTTGTCAAGTCATTGACATTGACATTGCTTCAGTTTCCTCATTTACAAAAAGGGATTTAAATCACTGTATCCCATTCCCTGGGTGGTTTTGTCGCTTGAATGCGGTCGAACAAGTCAATACCCATCAACAGTGCTTTCAAAACATAAAAAATATGTTAAGGAATACTAGTTGTCATTGTTATATATACACATTCACTACGTGTATGTACAGTGGATGTAAATGACAGAATCTATACTTTTGAGTTGGCTTGGGGTCAAAGGGTGGACCGAGGCTGGAAACCTGGGTCTCCCCGAAAGAATGGATTCTAGCATTCTTCTCTGCTTCCTCATTATCTCCCAAGTGTATTTCCGTGACGCCCCTAACTTTTCAGAGCACTCACACATCAGCATTTCACTGTCTCAGTGGGTTTGTTACTGAGTGACCAAGGGTGCTCAAGTGACCCACCTCTTTCGGTCACAGATTTTGAAATGGATGTAACTTGACATGACTGCATTGCTATCCTCATGAGGCTGGAGGGGGATGGAATACATTGTAGGCTGGGAGACCTTCGTTCCACAAGCCACGTCCTCTTAAACCTCCGAGCTTCTCATCTCGATGGGAAAGAAAGTGCAGAGTGAGGGCGTGCCGTCAGACGTGAGGGGACATCACTGACGACAGCCACGCTTGCCAAGTTCAGAACAAGACTCTGTTAAGTTTATAAATGGTTCCCTCTAACACACCCTGAAAAGATGCTTCACCTCTGGCCTCTAGCGCCCAGGGTGCCACTCTTCCTCCAAGAAAGAGCAGCCCTCCTGGGGAGCTTCCAGAAACCATGCATTTCCTGACATTTGCAAAGGCTCTTCGGGAACTGCTTCTCTACGTCTGTCTGCTCCAACTACAAAGAAATGGATTTCAAAACCACGTGGGAAAAAACCGTGACATATGGGGCAGGTCAGCCACCCCCCCTGCAGTTGTGACACCCAGCATCACCAGGAGAGCACCCAGCTTCAGAGCAGCCCTGCCCCCGAGGGCAGCGCTGCAGGGTGACTTTCTCAAGTCGGGGGCTGGGCTCAGTGCTACTCCTCTCCTGCCACAGCCGCCAGCCTCCCCACACTCTTCAGCATCCTGGTTGTGAAAAGGGCAGGGGCCTTCGGAGCTGGAGGACCCGAGTTGAAACGCCAGCCTCATCACTTATTAACTGAATCATTTTGGACAATAGTTTTTACCTTCTCTGAGTCTCAATTTCCTCATCTGAAAAATGGAGATGATCTTCTTATAGGGTCAGTGTGAGGATTCAGTGAGACATTGTGGATAAATGCTTAGCACAGCCGCTGACACATAGCAGTGCTTCATCAGTAGTGGTTGCATTCACTGTGTCGTCCATCCATTCATTTTAGGGAGGCAGAATGAACATGGTATAATTTAGACCCTTTTCCTTCTTTCCTAATAGGTAACTTTATCACCGAGGCCTGTCCTCATCACCCTATTACAAATTGCAAACCTGTATCACGGACTCCCCTCCCCACACACCTCCAACCCCCTCCCCATCCTTTCTGCATATCATAGTTTTTTGGGGTTTTTTTTAGTATTTATTTTATTTGTCTGTGCCAGGTCTTAGTTGTGGCATGTGGGATCCTCGTTGCGGCACGTGGGATCTTTTTTTGTTGCGGCATGTGGGATCTTTTTTATTTTTAGTCGCAGTATGCGGGATCCTTAGTTGCAGCATGTGGGATCTAGTTCCCCAACCAGGGATGGAACCCGGGCCCCCCACATTGGGAGCATGGAGCCTCAACTGCTGGATCACCAGGGAAGTCCCACTACCCTAGTTTTTAGAGCACTATCACTTTCTTTTTTTCTTTTTAAAAAATTTTATTAAAGTATATTTGACTTACAGTGTTGTGTTAGTTTCTGCTGTACAGCAAAGTGATTCAGTTATCCTATCTATCTATTCTTTTTCATATTCTTTTCCATTATGGTTTATCCCAGGATATTGAATATAGTTTCCTCTGTTTACAGTAGGACCTTATTGTTTATCCATCCTGTATGTAATAGTTTGCATCTGCTAATCCCAAACTCCCTATCCTTCCCTCCCCCACTCTCCCTCCCCTTAGGCAACCACAAGTCTGTTCTCTGTGTCTGTGAGTCTGTTTCTATTACGTGGATAAGTTCATTTGTGTCGTATATTAGGTTCCACATATAGGTGATATCATATGGTATTTGTCTTTCTCTTTCTGACTTAACTTTACTTACTTTGATAATCTCTAGGTCCAACCATGTTGCTGCAAATGGCATGATTTCATTCTTTTTTCTGGCTGAGTAATATTCCATTGTGTAAATACGACATCTTCTTTATCCATTCATCTGTTGATGGACATTTAGGTTGCTATCATGTCTTGGCTATTGTGAATAGCCAAGCCAAGCCCTATGGGCACGGGGTGCATGTATCTTTTTGAATTAGAGTTTTGTCCAGATATATGCCAAGGAGTAGGATCGCTGGGTCATATGGTAGTTCTATTTTTAGTTTTTTAAGGGACCTCCATACTGTTTTCCATAATGGCTGCACCAATTTACATTCCCACAAGCAGTGTATGAGAGTTCCCTTTTCTCCACACCCTCTCTAGCATTTGTTATTTGTAGACTTTTTGGTTATGGCCATTCTGACCGGTGTGAGGTGGTACCTCATTGTACATAAACTCCCTTTTTGAACATTGAATACAAGATAATGAAGTTGATGCTGATGATATCTATAGCCGTTCATGGGACACTTACTCTGTGTTTTATATATGTTATCTCCAATCTCAGTAACTCTACAAGGTGCATTTTATTTTCCCCAATTTGTACGTAAGGAAGCCGAGGCTCAGAGAGGTTAGTTAACTTGTCCGAAGATGCCCGTCCAGCAGATGGCAGAACCAGGATTTGAATCCAGATTGTCTGAACTCCAGAGCCCAAATTCCTTCCATTCCCCAGGAGCTGAGTCATCTTGGGCAAGTACTTAAACTCTCAATGCCTTAACATTTCCCCCTGTGCAAAGAAGGCAACAAAAGTACCTAACCCAAAGTGTTGTTGCTTAGATTAACAGAAATAATTCATGTAAAATGCTTAGCGCAGTAATATTAGCTATGACATAGTTGTTTTTTATACCAGGGCTTCTCAAACATGTCTTAGAAGTACGCATCCCCTCTAAATAAGAAGTGGCAAATAATTTCTGCGTAGGCTGCAAGTGACATCTACCTCTCAGTGGTTTTCAGCACTTATTCGCAGGTTAAAGAGTCTGAGAAGTTCCACAGTAAAGAACCCAGTTACACTCTTCCCCAAACTAGAAGATATAGATATTTAAATCAGTTAATTCACCTAACATTTTAGTCCTCCCAAGAAAGAAAGGGGCCTTTTACGCCTGATTTGGAATGGAATTGCTTTGATAATCTCACCCTCCGTCAGCGTCGGGAAAAGGTCCTACTGGAGAAACATACCATTAAGAAGGACTTGCTTTGATACCGGCTGTTAATCCCATGGCCCAGCTTGACATTGTCTCTTAGCAACGTCCTGTCCTTTTCCCCTTTTCATTCTTGTGCCTCTAATGACATTTCCTCTCCTCTGGTTTCTCTTCAGGCTTTCACGGCCCCTTTAAGCCTCGTTTACACAGAGAGAAGCAGGAGCCGAAGGCCCTGCGCACATATTTATGTTAATAGTACCGAGGGGAGGAACAGCCTGTTCTGGGGGCTGCTTTCCAACTGTCACATAAATCAGTCCGAAAAAAAAAAAAAGTTACTATTTTCACAAAGACACTGCCAGAGCGGAACAGCAGGTCCTGGCGAGGCATCGTCTGTGCCTCCCTCCGGTTACGTGCACCCTCCGTAATGTCCCCCGCAACCCTCAGGAAGGGGCGGTGGGTGAAGATTTCATAGATGCAGAGGATTTCCAAGTCAGAAGGGACCTTTGAGATCATCTAGTACTAAATCACAATGAACCGTCTCGTAAATACCTCTGCTTGGGTCCTTTCCCCGGAGATTCTGGTGCTGTTGTTTGGAGGTGGAGCATAAGAGAGATTTTGAAAGCTTTCCAGGTGACTCTCGTGCGCATTGAGGAATGGAGTACTGATGCCATCACACGTCGTGCAGGGACTTAGTGATACGGCCGAGCCCTGACACCCAGCCGCGTTTTGTACCGTGATGTCACGCTGTCACTGAGTTCTGCGAACAGCAGCAGAGATACTAGACAGTGGTATGATTCGAGTTGTGCGTCCAAATCACGTGGGGAGCTCTTTGAAAGTTACTCCTCACACCCACCCGCCCTTGCTCTGCTTGGACCAGCTGAGTCAGAATCTCTTGGTGGAACCCCAGCACATAGATTCTGGAGAAAACCCTCGGTGGCAATTTCGATATATATCCCAGTGTAAAAAAAAATGCTAGTCTTATAGACCACTCATTTTAGAGTTAGAAAAACTAGTGCTTAGATCCAGGGCCCATCAAACACATCAAACGTGTTGTGTGTGTGGACAAGTTATGTGACCTCTCTGATCCTCAGTTTCTTCATCTGCAAAATGGGACTATACAGCTAACTCTCACTCATTCTTCAGTTTTGTGGTTCAAAAGCCATTTCTCCTTGGAAGTCAGGGCTGAGCTTTCCGACCAGTCCAGTCACTCACCCTCCCAGGATATGTCCTCACAAAGAGCACCAGAAACTTGTCCTTTGTACCACTGACCACAATTCACTGGTTCAGCAGTGTGAGACTGAACATGTGGTTTTTGAATGGGTGAATAAATCATTAATAGTGATTAAATACTCGTGTAATGGATTATCCACTCTCAGTCTCCACCACCAGTATTTAAGTTCAGTGAAATAAGAAGTCAAACTGTCTTGTCTACGGCTGCATCCACAGTGCCTGGTGTGAGGCTAGCACTCAATACACTTTGAGTAAACACACAAAGGGCTGAATACATGACGGGACAAGTGACTGATATATATGGAGCTGCTGGCTCACAGTGAACGTGCAACAACCATCAGCTGTTCTAATAATTATCATCAGAGAGGTCCAGTGTCTTGCCCAAAGACACACAGCAGAGCTGAGACCTGAACTCAGTCCTTTGGACTGCCAGCCTCATTTTTCATCCCTTATGTCAATCTGCCTTCCCTTTCACATTGAGGGGAGGGCATCTAGGAACTAATGGCAGGCTGGCTTTGCCCACTAGAATGAGCTGGAAACCCAGAGCTTCTTGCCCATTCCTAGCCTCCACCGATGCAGTCCATGCACACGCCTAGCCTCCACTGATGCAGTCCATGCACACGCCTAGCCTCCACTGATGCAGTCCATGCACACGCACACACACACACTTGCCGATGGTAATGACTATTGGCACGAAGCTCCTTGGTCCTCTCTTGAGAACGTTTTGGATCGTAAGCTCCTTGAGGGCAGTAACCATGGTTTTGGCTCCCCCGACACGATAGACCCATAGGAACTCTGCTGTTTGCTAATGACAGGTTGGTGGTGGCGACACTGTTTTGATCTCAGCACCAGTCAAATCATATGCATGGTGAGGCCAAACACCTGTGATGATTTCCAAATTTCCCCACTGGCCATCGTACTGTCTGGGATGTCGGGGCAGTTGGCACCTAGGGTGGAACTAGAGAGGAGGTGGAATTCACAGTATCAGCTGCTTAAGCACCACTGGGGAGGGGAGTTTCAGAGTAAGACTAGGGGAGAGTGTTTGGGGGAATGACTCTGAATGATCCCTTGTCTTCTACACCAGCATGGAAAGCAAGAACTTTTCAAATTTTCATTCTAGTAGATTTCATTAACTTAAAAGTTACTGTGAACCAGATACTATGCCAAGTGCTTTATAAACATAATTTCATTTAATTCTTTTGATTCCGAGGGGTTTCAGTCATCAGTGTCATTATCTTACACAGGTGAAAACTGAGGCTGAGAGTAATTTGCTAAAGGTCACAAACACCAGTACAAGGCAAGACCAGCACTGGAAGCAGTCCTAACTAATGATTCCTTAGTTCAGTCCACAAATATTTATTGAGCCCCACTATGTGCCATGTTTTCTAGCTGCAAGGAATATACAGTCGGCACTCCATATCTGCAGGTTTCACATCAGGGGACATGAAGAGCCGACTGTGTATTCGCTGTACTATGCCACTTTATATGACAGACTCGAGCATGCCTATAAACGTACAGGCATGATCTCTGCCCTCACGGAGGTAATGGATAAGAGAAAGAACTCCCGTTTTCCTGGGGTACAAAGACTTGAAGTGAGGGAGTATATTCAGCAAAGGCCCGCAGTGGGGAGAGAGAAGATGGCATGTTTAAAGAACTAAAATAAAGGAAGTATGGCTGAAACATAAAAGGAGAGAGGGGAGACGTGGAGAAACATGAGTTTAGAAGGGTAAATCTGGATCTGCCATGCAGGGCCTCCAAAGCCACGATAGGACATGGTAAGAACACTGGGGCGACTTCCCTGTTGGTCCAGTGGTTAAGACTCCACCTTCCAATGCAGGTGACATGGGTTCGATCCCTCTTTGGGGAACTAAGATCCCACATGCTGCGGGGCAGCTAACTACTGAGCCTTCGTGCTCTGGAGCCCGCATGCCACAACTAGAGAAAAGCACACCACAACTAGAGAGAAGCCCGTGTGCTGCAACTAAGACCCAGCGTAGCCCCAAAAAAAGGAACATTGGGAACCCACTGAAAGGTTTTGAGCAGGAAGTGACGTGATCAGGTTTGGGTTTTAGAAGGATTACTCTGGCTTACCCTGGGTGAAAAAAGTGTGTGTGTGGAGTAGGGTGTTGGAGGGATGCTTAATTTTTTTTATGCCTAATGCCGCGGTAACTGCACCATCTTCTTGGGGTGGACCCAAGGACAGTGGGAGAGGGAGGAGAGCAGGGGGATGTGATGTCAAACATGGCCATCCTTCACTGGGCATCTCGATGTATCAGGTGTGATGCTAAAAAGAGATGGCGCACGTGATTTCTGTGGTTGGCAGTGTTGTGAGATGGCCGCAAACAGTCCCCACTTCCTGGTTTTCACACCCCTGTGCAGTTCCCTCCCCTGGAGTGTGGACTGGACCTGGTGACTTCCTTCAAACAAATAGAATGAAGGAGAACTAGTGGGATGTCGCTGCCATGACTGGGTGACAGAAGACTGTCTTGCTGTGGCTCTCCCCTTTGCTTGCTCTGAGGTACCTTCCTCTATGAGTCTGTCTATAGCAGAGGAACTGAGGGCTCTCTGTAGTGCTCAGCCAGTGACGCCCGGAAGCCTCTCTTCCACCACCCGCAGGACCTTTAGCCTGGCAACAACCAGTGAGTGAGCTTGGAAGCAGATCCATCCCCAGCTGAGAGCACTGTGGCTCCCACCAGCAGTTTGACTGTAGCCTGTGAGAGAATCTAAAACAGAGGACCCTGTGAAGCTACGCCTGGTTTCCTGACCCTTAGAAACCATGAGAATGAGAAATGTGTGTGGTTTAAGCCACTCATTTGGGGGCTAATTTGTTGCACGGCAACATAGAGCTGAGACACTCTTACATGATGTCACAGAAGGCAAGTGAGGACACGGTATTGAGAAGGGGGAGTGACAAGCATCGTCAAATGTGGCAGGGAGAGCAAAGATAACCAAGAATGATAAGGAAAAAGAAAACACTGAATCTGACAAGGAAGCAATGCGAGGGACGCTGGGGTGGGGTGGGGAAGAAAGGGTAGCTTCAAGACTTCTATGATGTCCATATAGATCCTACATGATGCGACCAAATTTGAACTCAGTTACTGCTGCAGGCGGGAAGTATGACCTTTTGAGGATGAATAATGCAATCTGTTTTTGCTTTCTGTTTCTCATTCGAATTTGGGCCCCAATCCTATAATCCTGTGCTTCTAAAAACTCTCCTAAAGGCATCTATTAATGAATACAGCATCTGGCTTTACAGTGCTGACCCGAATTCCTCCTCCCCTTTCTCTGGATTCTGCTCCCACTGATGCACTCCCTGTGTCCGTAAAGTGCATCTTTTCTGCACACTACCTGTTGTCTTTGGAGCAGACTTGGGAACAAAATGAAAAACTGTATACACATGACCTGGGTGTGTGAAGTCAGAGTCTGAGTCAAGTCAAGTTCAAGTTCTTTCCTTGCTGGAGTTTCTTACCTATAAAAGACTCACAGACTGCCACATGACACTCCACGTCCTTGCCTTCTCTCCAGCTTAAACTGTTCCCGTTCAGTGCACAGCAGGAGAAATAAAGAGTTTGGAGTCCCCATTTTATTGCTGTGTGGCTTTGAGGAAGTGACTTAACCTTTCTGAGCCTCAGTTTCCTCTACTGCAAAATGGGAGCAGTAGTACCTCCCTCTTGGGGTTGTTTGCAGGAGGATGAAAGGAGTTGATGTAAATAGGGCACTGAGCGAGGTCTCAGCGTGAAGCCTTGCTGATGTGAGGAGCAGCTAACCTTCTCAAGCTTTCTCACCTGCCTGGCAAACCCAAAACCACTCTAGAGGCTACCAGGCCAGCTGCCTGAGATGTGTCAGAAACAGCCTGGGGAGGCAATTTGCTTTCAAAGAGAAATAGGCAGAAGGGAATAAAAACAAGGCAGCCAGCAGCGGGCCCAGCCCTGAGCCAGGATAATTTGGCACTTGGCGGCTTCGGCTTCGGCTTCGATGGCTAGAGGTGCGCCGCCCGGAGAGTGAGTCTCTGCAGGAGCTCACAAGCTCAGGACCATCCTGAAACCCCCATGTTGATAGGGAAGATCTGGCGGGGCTGCTGCTTGGCACCTGTACCTGCCTATTCAAAACCCAGAGTTGCCTGAAATTACCTTGCTCTGATTTTTTCATGCCACCGAGGCCCGCCCCTCCTCCTGGCAGGAGAGTTGGTTTTCTCTCTTTCATTCTCTTTCGAGGTGGGTGGAACAGATGCCGGGGCTGCCTGAGAAAAGTACGCAGGACACTAGCCAGCTGTTGCCAGCATGTAGTCACTACGAAACTTAGAAAACAACGCCGTGCCGGCTGCTAGCATGCGGGTTACAATACAGGAGTCTTCACCATGATATTTATTACTGTGTTTTCTTTCTGGAAGACAGTTTCTGGGGTTTTGGCACACAGATCCTGGCCTCCTACTTTGGAAGTTGATGTGCCTGGCTTCATTTCACTGTTCAGGTCCCAGGTCCCCTTCTCGGAGAGACCCACCCTGGTAACCCACTCTAAGCAGCCCCTTTGTCTCCATCCCCTGCAGAGTTACTTGCTAACTCAATAACCTGTTAAATTGCTTGCTAGCCCTATCTGACATTGTTCCCTTTGCCTAGATTTACACCAGTAAGTTGTCCATGCTCCCCACTAGAGTCCAGTTCAGTGTGGGCAGGAACTTCATCCAACCCCTTCATCTCCATATCTTTATCTACTCTATGTTGAAGGGATGATTCTTATCATCTCCATCTTACAGACGAAGAAACTGAGGTTCAAATAAATCAGAAGGGTTTCCCTAGGTCATAGAACTAGTTAGTGGTGGAATGAGAATTAAAATCAGGGAATATGAGTGTGCTTGTCAGTATAGTAGCCACAGGCCACATGTGGCTCTTGAGCCCTTGAATTGTGGCTTGTCCCAACTGTCATGTGCTCTAAGTGTAAAATGCATACTGGATTTGGAAGACTGAGTACAGAAAGTAAAAGAATATTAAAATATCGTTAATAATTTTTTATGTTGATTATATGATGAAATGATAGTCTTTGATATATTGGCTTAAATAAAATCAAATATTAAGATTAATTTCACCTGTTTCCTTTTTTAAAGTTTTTATTGGCGTATAGTTGCTTTACAACGTTGTGTTACTTTCTGCTGTACAGCAAAGTGAATCAGCTATACGTATACATACATCCCCTCCTTTTTGGATTTCCTTCCCATTTAGGTCACCACAGAGCATTGAGTAGAGTTCCCTGTGCTATACAGTAGGTTCTCATCAGTTACCTGTTTTATACATAGTAGTATATATATGTCAATCCCAATCTCCCAGTTCATCCCACCCCCCGCTTCCCCCCTTGGTGTTCATATATTTGTTCTCTACATCTGTGTCTCTATTCTGCTTTGCAAATAGGTTCATCTGTACCATTTTTCTAGATTCTACATATAAGCGATATCATACAATACTTGTTTTTCTCTTTCTGACTTACTTCACTCTGTATGACAGTCTTTAGATCCATCCAAGTCTCCACAAATGGCACAATTTCGGTCCTTTTTATGGCTGAATAATATGCCGTTGTATGTAGGTACCACATCTTCTTTATCCATTCCTCTGTTGATGGACATTTAGGTTGCTTCCATGTCCTGGCTGTTGTAAATAGTGCTGCAATGAACTTTGGGGTGCATGTAACTTTTGGAATTACGGTTTTCTCAGGTTATATGCCCAGTAGTGGGATTTCTGGGTTGTATGGTGGTTCTATTTTTAGTTTTTTAAGGAAACTCCATACTGTTCTCCATAGTGGCTGTATCAATTTACATTCCCACCAGCAGTGTAAGAGGGTTCCCTTTTCTCCATGCCCTCTCCAGCACCTGTTTCTTTTTATTTCCTAAAATGTGGCTACTAGAAGTTTTAAATTATATATGCGGCTCAAGTTGTATTTCCAGTGGACTGCCTTAGTCTATACTCTTTTTTATGGAAGTATAGTTGATTTACAAAATTGTGTTAGTTTAGGTCAGTACTTTTAATCACGTCACATAGAAGAACTGAAGTATTAGTAGACATGATATATTGTCACTATCAGTGCTAATAATAACACTAAAATTCAGTCATCCAATTTAGAATTCCCTCTTCTATTTTCTAAAGTTCGTTTGTGGTGGGATGAATTGGGAGATTGGGATTGATATATATACCCTAATATGTATAAAACAGATAACTAATAAGAACCTGCTGTATTAAATAAATAAATAAGATTTAAAAAATAATGAAGTTCGTTTGTCAAAAAAACAGTTGCCCTTTTATTTACCTACATATATTAGGTGCCTACTCTATGCAGACCACTGTGCGAGGTGCTTCTTAATGCAGTCAGAGCCTGCATGAATCAGGAAGTGACAGAAACCCAGCCTGAACTACCAAAGGAATAAGAGAGGGTGATTAGCTCAAAGAATCCTGGGTATCTCACAGATCTGAAGAAAGAGCTGAATGAACAGTGTCAGGAATGGGACTCCAAATCTACTCTTTCCCTCTCTCAGTTCTACCTCTTTCTGAGTGTTGGCTGCTTTTCCTCAATCAGCTTCCTTCCATGGCTAGAGGCAGATTTCATGGCGGCTTCCAAGCTCACTTCTTCCCAGCTTCATCACCAGAGTCAAAGGACTGCCTCTGTATCAACTCCAAAAAGGACTCTCATTGGCTTAAATTGATCACGTGTGGCTCTCTCAGGCCAATCACAGGTGGCACGTGATGATTGGCCCAGCTGGGTCACATGCTCATCCATATAAACTGATTGGCATCCCCATTCCAACCAAAAGCTGGAAAAGGAATATTTCTGAAATTAAAGGGCGATTCTTTTGTGATGAAGGGATGTATGCTGAGCAGATAGACAAACGCATAGTGCCTTTCTGGGTGTCACTGTCTTCTCTGTGGAAATGAATTTGAGAAATGATAAAAATCTCTGTAAAAATGAAGATGAAAAAACTGGTACTAAAGGTCCGAGATATTAGAGAAATTTTACAGAAAATTAAAATGGGAATAGAAGTCTTTTGTGGGTGGTATAAGGGGAGTATATAAGCCGACTCAAACATAAATATCCCTTTAAAAGTACCTGCCATTGTCTCTTGTGACCATCTATGTTCCAGACATAGCCCTGAATGCAGTGAAGCCGGACTAATAAATGGACTCCACCTCGCATCACTGTTGGAATATTGCTGCTCATTTGTTGAGTACTCACAGTGCAGAACAGAGAATTAAAAACAGTTCTGGTCTACTAGACAAACAGTCTCATTCAGGGAATATTTTCTGTTGAACGACATGCCCCTGAAAAATCCACTTGTGCTCAAAACGTCTTCCTTTTTCTTAGAGAAGAGGCTTGGTCCCTACACAAACACACACACATACACACACACACACACACACACACACAGTGTGCCTCCTCTTCATTAGGGGTTCAGCCCCTCCCCCCTTTCAGCTTTATGCTATAAAGCTGTCAGCTTATTGTCATCTCATACCACCACCTCCAACGTCCGATAGCAGAGCCTTCCTTTGTCACTTCGTCATGGAAGTCACGTTTGGACACATTTCATTAAAATTGAGAAAATTGGGCTTCAGGACTGGAAGCATAATTAGAGTTGAATATGCAGACACTAAAGAGACCTTGGAGTAAGTTATAAGGCAGTCCATCCATGCCCAGAGAACCCTGTGGATGGCTTGAAATACATACATACCAACATCTCTACTGACTTCATAGAAAGAGATTTTTAAAAGTATGTGCTCACATTCATTTTTCACTCTTTCCTATATTTTTGGAAAGATGTAGTAGGAGTTTCCCCTCTTGCTCTCTTTCTGACCGCTTAGTTTCACGAAGACAAAGAGGTGAAATTCTAACTTTTCAGCTCGGATGGAAGGGTCTTGTCCAAACTATAGGGGCAGAGAGAGCTGCTGTTTGCTATGCATGCCTGAAGCATTATGCAAATAAGAGTCAGGTTTCTTGGCTAGCAAGACCATGTTTGGGGGAAAAAGACTGGGGAGAGGGGTTGTCTCAGGGGGTAGCTCAGGCCTGGTGTACAGTCTTTGTCCTCATCATATTCTTAGGAAACCTCTGCGCTGTGTTTCCACTAGCTCACCTACAGTGGGTCACGGAGGCCAAAGATAGGTGGGCCCAAGAGACAACGCTTATATAAAAATTTAAATAAGTTCCCTTTAGAGGTCTGGTTTGGTTAGACAAAACCCAGAGAGTTTTGTCTGGAGCAGTTCTCATTACACAGTTTTTCTGATTTGAAGCAAACGATGCTTTACACAAATAATTAAAAATTAGTTCTCTAATGTATGTAGCCTCTTTGGAATGAAGATCAATGGAGACATTTTTTAAAAGTGGAGACTGGGGGTTGGGGGACACGTTTTCCTCCCTGGAAGCTTTCATGTTTAATTAAATCTGTAAATTAAATATTTTTCCCCTTCTCATTTTAAATCCCAGCCAACTGGTATCTTGGCTTTCTGGCACAAGAGACGAATCTACATGTCTAGCTTTGCAGGTAATGGTGACTCACTGTTGTAACCCAATGGGAGGGAAGAAAACAGACACAAAAAAGCTCTCCTCCTTACTGCAGAACACAGAATGCCATTTCTGGAACAGTTAGTAATTTCTAGTTAAACACTGCCAGTTTTATCTTAAAGGAACCGTGACATGGTTTTGCTTTTGCTTATTTCTGATGTTTATATCTGAGGTTATTTCAGAGCATAGAAAGGAAATGAAGTTGATCATCCGTACAAACAGAGTATCCCTTTGTAATGATTTGCCTGCGTAAAAGGATGGCTTTGATGTCACTGGTCGTGAGATTTCAATCCCCACGTCACAATATTTCTTGAACTGCTCAGTTTAATTTTAGGCATTGAAAGGAACCAGAGCTTTTGGCAGTAAAATTCCCAGTTATATTTTCTGTCCTAATTCTGATGTTTTTCCTACGCTGTGACATATAGAGATGTTTTCTTCTCCTAAGATGTGCCCCAAAACTTTGCCTTGATGCGTTGGGTGTCTGGAAAACAACTTGAGTGTCTTTAACCAGAACTGAAAGAAGAAATAATTTGGTATTAAGCGATGAAAGCTTTTCTCCTAATAATCAAGCCCCGAGTCAAATGAATCAGAGTTCTCAGTAACTTCCCAAGTATCCACCAGGCAGTTCACGATTCGGAGGACCCGATCATGTGCCCGCCTCACGGCCTTTGCACATGCTGTCCCTCTACTTCCAACTCCCTCCTGCTCATTCTTTCTCTGGACCTCTCCTGCTCATCATTTCCCGGTTTAATATAACTTCTCTGATACTTCCTGGTTAATTTTAGTCCCTGTGATTTTTCTTGTGAAAAAATTATAATTCCTTAATCAGGTAAATCTTCAGTGGGACAGGCAGTGTTAGATAAGGGGAGCTACAGGGCCTAGCACTGTGTCTGAGACATAGCAGGCACCTTGTAAATATTTTATTGAAGGAATCAATCCATTCACTGAGACTCCATTTAAATCTGGGGCAGAGGGTGCCAGGCTTAGAAATAATTGAGAATTAGGTCGCAAATAGAGCCACACATGTTAGAGGTCCAACTGTCTATCCCTGCATCAGACAGGGCTGTAGCTGGTCTTGTGATTATAAAACTTCCAACGTATAACCCAGGCTTTGATAAGTTCTGCTAAGAGTCTCATCTCTGGTCCATTGCTTCCAGTGGGTTCTAAACACTCTCCGTATATATTGGTGCCAATGGTAGCTGGCCTTGAAGACGGCCCCCAACAATCCTCAGCTCCTCTTCTTCTCTCTGTGTATTTGCCCCCCACATCGAATCAAGGCTTGCCTATGCTCACTTCTTGGCTAGTGTGTGAGTCTGAGGCTAGGTATAAAAGGCATTATAGCTCCTGCCTTAGTCTTCGAACAACTTGCTTTGGCCAAATCCAGCCATTGTGGTAGAGGATGCACAAGCAGCCCTTTGGAAAGGTCCATGGTGGGAGGGACTGTGGAAAGGGATGGGGGCCTCTGCGAGCGTCCTTTGTAGCCACTGGGATAAGCCACCTGGGAAACGGATCCCCCATCCCCAGAGTTACTGAAGAACACTAAGCTCAGGGCTTCATTGACACAAGCAGAAACTGAAATACAATACAGGTGCATTCAAATGTTTCCTGCCTTGTCAACCTGTTCAAAACATAGAAAAACAAAAAAGTTATTTTTACTCCTCAGATGTTGGTGGAAAAATTCATTCCATGAATACTCATTGCAAGTGGAGTAATGCAATAAATCCCTTATTCTCTCTATATTCAGTTAAAATCAGCTTCTCGGATTAATTGACCGGTTCAAAAGCCTCAGTCCAATTAACAAGGCCCATCCTTATATTTTTCACAATTGTTTTCTAATGCTCGGAATACTTGCGCTAAAGGTGGCCATATAAATCCTTCTTCATTTGGTGTGTTGGCTCTAAAATTTTCCTTCAAGATACATTTCTATTTTAGCAGACTTCAGCCACCTCATGTGTAGTCCACACACAGACATGGACAGAGGAGTAAACTTTACCTTCATGGAAGACAACACAGGGCACCTTATTCCACCAGAAATGGTGGACAGTGGGTCACATCTGCTCTTGGCATGATAAGTACTAGGTGTCATGTCACTGCCTTACACCCTGTGCATTTTATCCCATTTTGTATCGCTGAGCACTTCTATCCTCTTTTTCATTTTCATTCTTTTTACCAAGTGGTCTTTCATTCTTGCCATTGAGGCTTGCCTTGGCAGGGGACATCTGCTTCTTTGTCAAGGATGTCGTGGCCACCCTGGTCCGTTTTAGACCCACATTATACTCCAAGCTTCAGGGCCAGAAGTCATTTGATTTTTAAAATAGTTTTATCTTTATTTTCTCATAAAAGCAATGCATGCTCATGGGAAAGATAAATACCAAATGATACAGAAATACATAAAGCAGAAAAAAAATCATTGTCTTTTATGGTTAAGAGTTTATGGTCCACATCTTTTATAGCTTTTATGTTTATTTTTTTCCTTTTTTTGAGTAAGTATATATGTATAAAGGAAATGTTTTATATAAATGGGATTGTTTAATGAACAGTATCATGTAACCTAAAAAAAATCTGAGGAACATATTGTGGACATATTTAGACGATAGCTATGACTCCTATGTATGGAGTTATTTAGGAACCAGACTCTGCGCTAAGCACTTTACACGAATTATCTCACAGAATTCTCAGAACAACACTGTGAAACAAGTGCTATTAATGTGCCCATTTTATAGATAGGGAGACTGTGACTTAGTGAAAGTACGTGACTGGCCTGAGGCCACACAGCTAATAGGAGATGAGTTCAGATTCAGTCTCCACAGTCAGACTTTAACGTCTTAGCTCTTAGCTGCTACCCCCCTCCATGTCTTCAAATCCAACTCTCTCATTCTTTATCATGTGCGTGGTACTCATTCCCTTCAACCTTGCTACCTTGCTACCCTGTCCATCTGCTCTAGAACTTGTCTTATTTCCCCTTCTTCTCCTGTGTTCCCCCCTCTAGTGACCATCACCCTTGACCACCTTCCCAAGCTTGTTACATCCCTGCTTTATTTGTGGGCTCTGAATAACACTTCCCTTCTCTCAAGGTGTGTTTTGACCCTGATAAATTGGTTCTATGCTGATTTGGGCAAGGATGGATGGAGTTTGGGGGCTTAATGCATTTGGGGTTTCTGTTTGTGAGGTCTGCAAGTTCTGTTATCTTAGAAATTGGCACGCTTAAAGAAAAACGTTCCCTTTTCTTTCCCTCTCCTACTCTAATTTTGATTCTGCTCATTCCTAACTGGGTTCACGGTCTCTTCCTGAACTTTCACTAACAATGCTTTGGGTGTGTCCAGGCAGCTCTGAAATTCTTCTCCCAAGAAAGAGAAAGAAAAAAAGCATCTTTATATGTGGGCTAGAGGGGGTTGGTAGGGGAGCTGGGGCACAAAGAGGTGAACCATCTGGGCTTGGTTTGAGGACCGGGAAGCCAGGCTAATGACCAGTTGCTCTTGTAAATCTGTACCATGTCATGATCCGAGGGCACTCGCAGCCTCCAACCAGTCATTATGCCTGTGAGAGCTTGCTGTCTGAGCATGAAACCTAGCCCCTTGGAGAGAAGGCAGGCTTCCAGGCCTCCCTGTTGGCACAGAGTAGAGTGCCATTTTCCTCCCGTGGTAAGCAGCAGACCACCACGGCAGCATCAAGACTTTGGAAATGGTGGCGTTGCAACTGGCTTGGTGGCAGAGTGCCCCAGGCTCTTTACATGGCATCCTCTCTTTATCAGTGGCAGTTGCGCTGCAGCCTCTGAACCGTCACATCTCAGATGAACTTCATTTCTAGGAGTTACCAAACAGTCTTTGGAAAGTAACATTGACCACACAACATGCAGAGTTGACTCTTTTTTCACTGTAGCCATTAAGATAAAGGCTAAACAGCAGGAAGAGGTGATGTAGGAGTAGCCAATAAGCAGGACATTGAATGCCAACAGTATTGACCAGTAATGGCTGCCCAGAGTAATGTGTGTGGAGAAGGATTCTGTGGTCATTTCTAGGCTCTGAAGGGAAAGAGCTCCATGATCAACTAGTAATGTCTGCAGTGGGCAAGGGAAAGAGCATGGTAGCATAAGCATCATGTATTTGTCCTGAGAATAAATGGTAGAATAATTTAAGACTGCAGTGGAGGCTCAGGTCTGCCACTTTCTAACTGAAGTTAATCCTGGTGCAATTGACTTAATTCTCAGAGCCTCAGTGTTCCCATATATACAATGGGAATTTTACCTCTTGGATATTTTTTGGAGTGGCGAAATTCTTATCTAGGTATCTGGAACATTAAAACTTCTCAATAAATGGAAATTATCCAGACTTATTACTGAGGGTCGTGGTACCACAGAAGTATTACTGGGGCCAAGGGAAAAAGCAAGTATGTGTGATGATACTATTGCTAAATTTAATGGTGATTTTGAAGATGCTTTCCCCTTCTATCTTTTCTTTTGCTGCTGACTGGTTTTATTGTGCTAGGTGACAGTGCCTTGAGTTTTCAGGTGTGTCCTGCTGTTGATATAAATTGGGGTCAGACTCCAAACTCCCACCTGTTTTCTTCATTATACAACCTGATATGCAGTAAGATGACTCTCATACCCTAGTGACCAGAATGTGATGCTCCACCTTGTTCTTTTTCTTTTTTATTTGTGGGCCCTTGGGCAAATTATTTAATGGTGCCGAGACTCAGTTTCCTCATTAATAAATGGGCGTAATATATACTCTACAGGATTTTCATGAGGTTCCATTTAGATAACTTTTGTGAGTTACAGAGTCACTTATTTTAAGGTTTTATTAACATATCAAAATTATTGTTCTGTTCATGCACTTAGCTTCTGAATTTAGGTGGGCTCGAGGAACTTAAAAACAAATGTCAAAATGACCTGAAAAAAACAATAATGATAGGATTTACTACTTTCTGAGGTCTACTTGGTACCAGAAACTAGATTCGTTTCTACCTCATCTTATTTCAGAAAAAGAATGAATAGTTTAAAATATTGGTACATCCCAAATATTGCATGGGACATACTTATAATTAAAAATTATTTGTTGTTTATTTAAAATCAAACTTAACTAGGCACCTTTTTTTAACTAATTAGATTAGAGTTGCTGAGAGTACTAAGTGTTAATAAATATAAACTACAGGTGACCCTTGAACAACCCAGTGGGGGCAGTGGGTTTAGGGGCACCAACCACCCACACAGTGGAAAATGACGTATAAATTTGTAGTCAGCCCTCTGTATCCAAAGTTCCATATCTGTGGATTCAGCCAACCTTGAAACACGTAGTAGTATAGTGTGTATTTATTGAAAAGAATTGGCATATATATGAATAAAATGGATAAAAAAAAAGAATCCACTTGCCAATGCAGGGGACACGGGTTCGAGCCCTGGTCCAGGAAGATCCCACATGCCACAGAGCAGCTAAGCCCATGTGCCACAATTACTGAGCCCACATGCCACAACTACTGAAGCCCACATGCCTAGAGCCCGTGCTCTGCAACAAGAGAAGCCACCGCCATGAGAAGCCCGTGCGCTGCAACTAAAGAAAGCCCATGCACAGCAATGAAGACCCAGCACAGCCAAAAATAAATAAATAAACTTATAAATAAAATAAAATGCACAATTAATAAAAGGAAATAATCTCACAAAAAAAAAAAGAGAAGAATCGGCACATAAGTGAACCTGCATAGTTCGAACCCCTGTTGTTCAAGGTCCAACTGTACTTAGAAGAGCTATGCTTACATCTAAGTGCTCAATAAATATTAGCAGTTAGAGAGACAATGCAATATAAAGGTATGGAGGGCATGCTCTGGAGCCAGATTTCCTGCACCGAATCCCAACTGGGCTGCTTGTTAGCTGGGTGGCCTTGGATAAGGTACTCTGTCCCTGCATGACTCGGTCGCCTCGTCTGTAAAGTGAGAATGACAGCCTCTTTCTCATAGGACTGTTGTGTCACTGAGTTCATACACGTGAAGGTTTTGGAATGGCATCCAAAACAGAGAAAGTGGTCAAAAATGTCAGCTATGAGGATATTATGGTCATTGCTATTGGACTCTAACATTTGAGTATTAATGCTTATTGTAATAAAGGTATGTGTATCTGCTATCCACCAAAAAGGTCTCAGGCAGCTATGCAAGTGTTGCCTCATCCCCCTTGCACAGAGATATATCTAAGATCAGAGAAGTTGCTAATTTCCCTAAGGTCACACAGCCAGAACTGTGGTTCAAACCCCTGACTCTCTGACCTTATGGCTGAATAACTTTCCACTCCTTGAGCAACTGAGATCTGTGATCTATAGAGTGGAGAAAATGGCTATAAATTATAACAGTAACACCATCTGTTAGATGTATGAAGACTCTATAAATTTGAGAGAACATTATCTGAATTATAATAATGTTATATTTTATTATTTATATTTAGTTAAAAATCTACATAGTCTAAAGTATATTATCTGTTTTGTTCTTCCTCACAGCCTGTGAGGTGGGCAGAGCAGGTTTGATTGCCACCACTAGGCAGAGGAGGGAAGTTAGAATCCAGGAAAGCCGGGTGACTTGCTCAGAGTCACCCAGCAGAATAAGACGTAGCGGGTACGACCATCATCCTCAGTTTTCAAAACCCATGTTTGTTTTCTGACCCGTGGCACTTCCCTCATTATAAACACATTCCTCCGTTAGAGCTTCCAACATGGTCTGCTTTGGTTTTTATTAAATTAAGTGTTGCGTCCACATCCAAAGACAACTCGAGTGTTCTGTCTTATAAAAATTCCCCCTGCATTGGATTTTTCTTTCCCGTTTATCTCTAAGATAATAAAAACAAATAATTCACAAATCCAGGGGAGAGATTAGCAAAACAAACTTTGCTGTTATTTTTGAGCTATAAGCAGAGCAAGCAAGCACCATAATTGCTAGCAAATGTTCTGCAGCCTATATTATCTCATCAGCTAATTAGACAGCTAAGGCCACGGCACCCCACATTTTCTTTAGGAATCACAGGTATAATTCCCACCATGTTATTACAGCGTTTTCAGTTTTCAATTACACTCCAAATGCTTATTTGGCAGTCAGACATATTCTGTGCATCTCTTTTTGGATTCCTGAAACTACTGCCCATGCGGCACGTCTCCAGACCATCGTTAATATACAATATGCTCATCCTTGAATTTCTTTCCACTTAAAAAAAAACAGTAAGATGTTTATGGAAAATGCTGGGTTTGGGGATTTTAAAAGGAAAGTGCTTTGAAAGACCAGGCAGGAGTCCAAGCTGACCTAAGGCCAAAGTCTCAATCAAAGCTGATGGTCTCCAGCCCAGCGGTATAGAACTGAGCTTGGAAGGAACTGCCAATCTGTGGATGTCACAGGATAGCCCCTTGCCCTCTGAAATACCTTCCCCGGGGGGGCAGAAGGGTGACAGGGTGTGGGTGGGGACCACAGAAGTTCCTCTCTTCTTTCTCAGAAAGACTTAGATGCTAGTCACAGGCACTACCTTTTGCAACAGGATCAGGAAGGGAAAAAGTATTAGAATTTGTAGATTAAGTCACATTTTCAGTTTTTTAAGGGTATGCAGAGAGTCTGAGAGGAAGAAAAAAAAGCTTGGAAGGATATACACATGAATAGAAATGTGGTTATTGCTGGTGGTTGGTCAAAATTATTTCACTTATAAGTAAGAGAATCTCATCTGAAACTAGTTTAAGTGAAAAAATACGCAACAAGAAGCATATCGGCTTGTATGACTTTTTGGCCCATATACAGAGGTCATAGTTTCGGGTGTCACTGGATCCAGGTCTTCTAACTGTCGTTGCGGATATCTTATTTCCCACCCTTTTTTCTCCCTATCCAGAAAGCTAGAATCTGCTTTCTTCTCTATTCTTCACCATAGGAATCTTCAAACATATTAATCATAAATCTCACGGGTCCCAGAAGAAAAGAGCATCTTTCAGTAGCTTCAACTGAAGTCCCAGGGGACCATCTGCCTGGTCCACTGGCCCATGCCTGTGGCAGGGTCAGCTCTGTGCAAACCACATGGATGGAGAGAATTACTGTGCAGTTGGGAGAGTTGGTCCTTCAAAGGGAGGGGTGTAGGGAGATAAAAATCATATGTCCCTTACTCTGTGATGTTCATCTGCTTTTTGTTAGACTACTTTTTCTAAATAATTTTTAATGAACCTATATTACTTTAGGATAAGATTTAAAAGCTTTGTTTTGAAGCATACTGTGATGAAAAGGAAAGGAATCTGAGAGATCCTAAGCACCCAGGAGACTTTACACTTTTAATACCCCTAGCGCCCTCCCAAGGAAATGGATGCTAGTAAATTGCCGGTTTGTCCATGAGAGGCTGCCACCCAGAGTAAGTGGGACCAGAGAGAATCACCCTAGCCTAAAAATAAAAGTAGCACCGTTCCGTCTATGTATGTTAAGTCATTGAGTTTTCACAAAATCCATACTGTTAATATCTACCTGTCACAGATGGGGAAACTGAAGCAACGTGCCCAAGGTAAGTGCAAGAGTTGATCTTCACACCCAAACAGAGCATCTGCCTAGGGACAGGTTAAAAACAAGATCCTGAGAGAAGGACCCAGATGTAGAGGGAACAGCAGAGGCAAAAGGCGAAGGTAGCGAGGGTGGGAGAGAGAAACTTCTGAGAGCACATGCAAACACCCAGCACTCAGAGCTGCTGTTATCCTGAGAGATGAGTGGCTCTTGGTCCAGCTCTTCGTGAGCTGTTTTCCTGTCCTGCTCACTTCCCCATGTCTCTTGATGATAAATGCTCCATCGCTTGACATAGGGTCACCTCTTCCTCAGTGTCAAAATGCCTGACTCACAGGTGTGTCGGGGAGGCATATGGTCCTGCCTGCCGCTGGCTGGCGCAGTTCACCACCACCAAGCCAGAGAAAGCCAGTGAGCTCATTAATTTCTCTTACCCTCGCGCTCCTGAAGTTCTCTGTTTGGATGTCTCTTTTGACACTGATTTCATTCTGCCTGTTATTACCAGGAGTGGTCAGTGTTTCTTTCCCTTTCAGTGCTCAGTAACCACTTGTGAAACAGAATTGAGCTTTGTCCTGGCTCCGGAAGGATGCTCCTCTGTATGACAGAGCCCTCTCTTATGATGGCCCTGTCCCCAGAGGTCAGGAGCTTGGCCCCTTCTTCCCTTACTTATCCTGGCCCTCACTGTACCAGAGAGTGAAGAACCAGCCTTCTCTTATCATTCAAGGCTACGTGCACTTCTGCGACAGACCCTCCAATATCATCCTCAAGGGCCAGGCCTGGGCAAGCCTGTGGCTCTAAATGGCATTCCAGAAGGGGACCACCCTGGGAGATGGCTGGAGGGGCTGGCTTGAGGGCACAGGTGAGATCGGATGGTGTAGACTCAGCTGACTTCCAACAAGAAGTGGGTCCTAGGGACACTGTACTGTTTCTTTATAGTATTGCTTTTGGAGACTAGGACACAAGGCCTTTGAAGAACAGGCAGACGTTCATTCAGCCTTTAGGGACTGGTTTTAATTTGTGAGGCCGCGTGAGATCTTGGTGGGAGATGCTGGAGAATGGGATGAAACCATTAGGATGGCTGCCTGGAGACAGAACTCGATGAGTTTCTTTAGGTATCTCCGAAATCAAGGAACATGGGAGCATCATTTTATATTCAGCCAACGTTCTCTGATGCCTTTGGAGGCTATTTCCTTAAGAACAAGGAAGTGGATGGGGAAATATACCAAATGTCCACTCAACAAGCTCCAGCTGGGGCCTTCTTCATCAGCCTTCCCTAGTCACGCTTGATACTCTGGGCCCCTCTTCCAGGTCCTCAAATAGCCCAGTCTTATGCCCGTCTCAGGACCTTTGTCCTTGCTGTTTCCTCCTCCTGAGATGCCCTTCCTTATATTACATTGAATCAAGGAGGCGTCAGCTCATATTTCACCTCCTCAGAGACACCATTTTGGATCGCTCAACCTAAAGCAATCCTCCTCTGGCTGCCCTTTCTCCCATTATCCTCTTTAATGTCTTCATAACTCTCTCTACCATGTACAATTATTTCCTCTATTGGTTTATTGACACTGCATTGTCTGACTTTGCTAGATGTAAGAGTTCCATAAAAGTGGGGTCCTGGGATCTGTCTGTCTTTGTGTCTGTATCTCTATATGACAAACTCTAGCAGGTTTTGGAAGTAGCCTATCATCACCACCCACAGGACACAGTTTGCCCTGCCCTGTGCTCTTGGCTGTGGGAAAGATGACTTCTCTCTTTCACAGACAGACCAAGTTAGAACCTGATTCTAAGTTTGGCTCCTCAGAAGGCTCTTCGATGTAGCATCTCAGTAGTTACGAGTTTCCAAGGCTATTTTTGCTGAACCTTGAAATTTATATGTTTGGCACTTGGTGGCATTTACAGGAATTCCCTTTGGAGTTTTACCAGCTATAGCATAGCATTGGCTCAGTTTGTTGAGCTAAATGATAGCTCTTGGAATTCGTTGAACTGCTTGAAATCCCAATTTTGGATTTCTGTTCTCCTAATTTTGTTCCTTAAGAGCTGCTTCCACCAGGCATTAATGGGTGTCCTGTATGAAAAATAAGAAGGTAGAGGGGGCATCTGGACAGCAGACACTGTAATGTCCCGTTCATCTCCCCCGGCACTGAACAGTTTCCATGCGCAGCAATCTGAGTGCTGTGCTGCATGCACCTGCTACTCTCTGCCTGGCCTCATTCTCTGGATGTCATGCAGGGCAGGCTGAAAGTGCCAGGGAGTTAGCGACCCTGGGAGCAGCCCTCATTTATGTTGGATGAGTGTTGGTGGGTAAATATCCAGCTCCCTCACTCCTGAGATGGGTCACCTCTGAGGCATCTTCCCATCAGTCCCCAGCAAGGTTGAGCCCCAGCTGCCCACAGGGGTACATCTGCCCATGAATGCACCCTGGATGGGCCTCCTTCCCTTTCCATCTTGCTTGCCATCTCCTCTCCTGATGCTTTCTTTGAATTCAGCTCCCAAATAAAACTGCTTGCACTTAAATTCTTATCTCAGGATCTGTTTTTGGTGCAATCTAATCCAAGACAGCATTCTATGGCTAAACATGGTCAAATAAACTTAGGAACTGAAGAAAGTTAAATAGAATATTTTTTCCCCCTGCAGGACCTCTTGGCTTCTCTAATGTGCTAATGTGCCTTGTGAATTTCAAGACAAGGGTTGCTGCAGCATTTCCTTTATTTATTTGGCCACAGAGACTAAGGCAATGGTGCCCCTTTATACCAGGAAGTGTGTGGAATCAGTGAGCCTTAGAACAACACACTTTAGGATCATTTATCCCCTTCCTCCATCCTGACCCCCCCATGGCAGGAGAAGCTCAATGGCTGAGACCTGGCATGTTCACATTTTGGCTTGGTGACTGTGGGTTTAAAGCTTCATGTTGTCAAAAAAGTGGTATGGATGTAACAGCACTCCCTCCTCAGCCATCTGCACACTCTCTTGGCAAAAATAGTGTGCACAGATTCAAGCATCTGTTCTAAAAGGAACATTAAAACAGACAAGGCTTTCCAAATGCTTCCTTCCCAGGGTTACTCACCCGAAGTTCTACAATTTATCTGGGCAATTTCAGTCATCTCTTGTCCCTCCTCTTTGTCATGCAGAAAGCCACAGAATTAGAAATGAGCTGAAGGGAACTGAGTATACTGATGGTTAAAGAATTGAAAATGATGTGTCATTAATGAGTCCATTATTCACACTGTGGGGTGGGATACAGATGTGAGGGTATCCTGGCACCTCAGTGTAGCAGGTGAGCTGGATATTGAACCCACAGTTACAGAAAGAATGAATCCTCCTAAGTACTCTAAAGGAAAATGTAGGTTCCCAAGAGAGTGTATAATGTAGTGCCAGGAAGGCTTCCTGGAATAAGTGGCATTTAGGGGGAGACATTAAAGAGTGAAGAGTAGGGGCGAGAGTTGGCAGTGGTGCTAAGGCTGGGAGTGAGAAAGAGCCAGGCATTAAGGGAACTGCCTAGGGGGATCAGACCTCCGACAGCGAGCGGAGAAGGGTGGGAACTCAATCTGGTGAAATGGACACAGGCCAGATCAAGCTCATGTATTTGCTTTGTGAGATTAAATAGCAAACATTCCTTAGCCTCTGTATTCTCATCAGCAAAGTAGGAACAATAATAGTAATTGCCAAATGGGGTTCTAGGATTAAGTGAAATTAATACATGTAAAGCCCTTAGTAAAGTTCTTGCTACACAGCACATGTGTAATAAATGTTATCATACTATTTACATGTTTTTTTGTGGTTTTTTTTTCCCGGTACACGGGCCTCTCGCTGTTGTGGCCTCTCCCGTTGCGGAGCACAGGCTCCGGACGTGTAGGCTCCGACGCGCAGGCTCAGCGGCCATGGCTCACGGGCCCAGCCGCTCCGCGGCATGTGGGATCTTCCCGGACCAGGGCACAAACCCATGTCCCCTGCATCGGCAGGTGGACTCTCAACCACTGCGCCACCAGGGAAGCCCTATTTACGTATTGTTGATGCTAAGTCAGTTGGTTAGCGAGAGAACCAGGATTCAAGCTCAGGTCTTTTTTGCTGGAGTCTTCCCTATGAACTGCAGAGATGTATTTCCTGGTTCGATTTTACACAGTGCTCCTCAGAGAGGATTCTGTGGGTTACTAGGTGACATTCGAAGATGAGGTTTTTGAAAATATTTAGGAAATAAGTATATAGGACAATAGTCACAAGATTTTTAGTAAGAAAGTGCATTCTGCAAAATTTTGTACACCATTATCCCACCTAATATTTAAAACATTTAGAAGAAAACTAGGTTTTTAAAAATAAAAATGGTGGGGCTTCCCTGATGGCGTAGTGGTTGGGAATCTGCCAGCCAATGCAGGGGACACGGGTTTGAGCCCTGGTCCTGGAGGGATCCCACATGCCGCAGAGCAACTAGACCCGTGCGCCACAGCTACTGAGCCCGTGATCCACAACTACTGAAGCCCACGCGCCTAGAGCCCGTGCTCCGCAACAAGAGAAGCCACCGCAATGAGAAGCCTGCGCGCCAAAACAAACAGTAGCCCCCGCTCACCGCAACTAGAGAAAGCCCGCGCATAGCAACAAAGACCCAACACAGCCAAAAATAACTAAATAAAATTAAATAAATAAATAAAAATAAAAATGGTAAAGGATTGTTAGATGATGGAAGTGTGAGTGATGTTCTAAGTAAATTTACCTTAATAGCTTTTATAACTGTCCCCCCGAAAAGTAAAAAAACCTGGTGAAGTTCCAAGTTTTCTTCCTGGCTCCAATCTTAGGAACTACTCATTTCCCTATTTCTGAAAAAAAAGTTATATGTGTAGGATGCACATCCTACCAGGAATTGACTCAAAAGACTATTAATCAAGCTCGAAAAGGAGTTAAAACTGGTTGACTCTGCATCCGGGTCCACTTGAAAAAGGAAAGGGATGCTTTCCTGCTCTCAGGGGGAAGTCAATGCAAAAGTAGAGGAGTGGTCCACTTGCAGTCTTGGCGGTCACAGCAGTGCTCAGAACATCAGTGGGTCAAATGGCTGGCACAAAAAAGAGTAACTGGGTTGGCTTCCTTGCCTCTCTTAGTGGCTTAGCTCAAACGCTTGAGGCGTTTTCCACAGTGCATTGGACACGGAGCTAGGCTTAGATAACACCTTGGATTATTAATGAAATCCTGTATGTACCTGTTCTGAAAATGAAAATCCTGTGTTGTCCCAGAGAGAAAGTATGAGCACCAAGGTCCTATGTTTCCCTTTAGAAAGGTGTTAGCCACAAACTTGACACCAGACTCAACAAAAGCATTCCTCAGGATTTGCCAGGAACACAAGAGCACATGATCCCTCCAGGATTTGAAGTCCATCTTCAAGCCTCCATCCATTCTTCCTCTATGCACATACATCAACAGATCGAAATGTGCCCCAGACTTACACATTCTGTGAGCTGAAAAGATGATTGGCAAAGGAACGTCAGCGGTATTGAGTCAGAATGTTGATGTAGCACATGTAGCTTTAATTCGGATTAGGATACTCTAGCTGAAAAGAAAATTGTGTAATCTTGCCAGATTTCCACACCCCCCCAACACACACGAAAAATATTTAGCTGGAGTTGCCCAGCCTTTGTTCCCAAACAGTATCTTCCGTAGCATCTGAAGGTGTATTCCGATGGACAGTCATTTATTACATGCTCTTAGGTGTCCTATATTGCAAAGGCGTGCCTCAAAGGGGAGAAACTGCTCATTTTTCTAGCAAGCAGACTCTTGGCAAACATTTCTGAGGTAAATCAGGATTTATTTGAAGCTTAAGATAGAGGATGTGGATGCCAGCTGGTACTGGTGTGAGTGAAAACTCTTAAGTAAAACAGAGCCGACCTCATAGAGTGTAAGGCGCACGCTTTGGCAGATTATTACACCATCTGTCACTTGGGGACATTTGAATAATGTCTTTCGTAGGAAACTGGGGAAGTTACGGGCCTCTTTTCGAAGGTCTCGGTTCTGAAAGAACAGGCTCGCGAGGCATTCATTGATTTCAGAAGGTGGACCCTCAGGAGACAGAAAAGGTGTGCTCAAATCCTCAAAAACTCATAATCTCGATCAGCAACCATGATCAATCACTGCATTAAAATAATAAATAGGGCTTCCCTGGTGGCGCAGTGGTTGAGAGTCCGCCTGCCGATGCAGGGGACACGGGTTCGTGCCCCGGTCTGGGAAGATCCCACATGCCGCGGAGCGGCTGGGCCCGTGAGCCATGACCGCTGAGCCTGTGCGTCCGGAGCCTGTGCTCCACAATGGGAGAGGCCACAACAGTGAGAGGCCCGCATACTGCAAAATAAATAAATAAATAAATAGCGGGCTATTTCCATGTGTTGGTGTAGGAAGCATCTGCACAATGGTAGCCTCAATGCCTGGGACTCTAGAATTCCAGGACACACCTACTGGAGTTCTATTTTGAAGGTCTCAGATATTTTGAGAGAGATAGAAAGTACTTAGTGAGGACTGATATCCGTAGTCACGTCCCGGGAGTGCCCGGATTTAGACTCTAAAGCACCATGTTGCCTATATTCTTTCCGTGATGTACCCTTCCTTTCTTTCCCTCCTGGATGACTCTCTTCTACCGTTTAGGATTCTCCAAGGCAAAGCTGAGTGTAGCATCCTCATTTACCCTTGGCATCCCCTGCCTCTCTCGATGACAGCCCCATCGTCATTATGTGGCTGCCTCCCCACTAGACTGTGAGTACTTTGATGTCAGGGAACAAGTCTTATTCATCTTTGTACCCATAGTACCTGTCTCCGTAGCCAGCACAGAGTAGACCCTGAAATGGATCTGGTGGTGAGGAATTGGAAAAGGAGAGAGACTTCTCCAGGATCTTAATCCATTTCTTATCTGTTAATTCACAAGTCTTTCTTTTAATGTGTGTCGACCTGAAGAACAATGAGAGATATTTGATTTTCTGGTAACATTTTGAAATAAAGTTCAGGGATCACCTGGTAAAGTTTTTGAAAGCCAGTAAGGGGCAGTAGTACAGCAATACATTTATATAATGTGCTGTGAGAGGAAAAAGTACATTTTATGTGGGCTTCCTGCTATAAACAGTGTAGTGGTTAAGAGTGTGGGTTTGGGTGGAGGTCAGAATACCTGGCTTGGATCCTGTGACCTTATACAAATCATTTAAGCTCTCTGAACTTTTAGTATCATTCTTTATAAAATAGGGATGATATATTCATCTCATGGGATCATTGTTTTAGCTAAACAAATTAACGTGTGTGGGACTTCCCTGGTGGCGCAGTGGTTAAGAATCCGCCTGCCAATGCAGGGGACGCGGGTTTGAGCCCCGGTCCGGGAAGATCCCACATGCCACGGAGCAGCTAAGCCCGTGCGCCACAACTACTGAGCCTGCGCTCTAGAGTCCACAAGCCACAACTACTGAGCCCCCAAGCCACAATTACTGAAGCCCGCGCACCAAAGCCTGTGCTCCGCAGCAAGAGAAGCCACCTCCATGAGAAGCCCGCGCACTGCAACAAAAACCCAATGCAGCCAAAAAAAAAAAAAAATTAATGTATGTGAACTGCTTAACTAGGTACATGGCAACTAGTAAGTGCTTAAAAAAGGTTAGCCATTCTAATTATTAACCAATAATATATGTTTAGCATTTGGTAGTTAAATAGGTTCAATCTAAAAGTACTTATATTCGACCCAACAAAACTTTCCCTGCGTGCCTATTGTGTTCTGTGGTTGGCTGTGCACAGGAGACTGGATTTAGGAAGATGAATGGTCCTGTTGCTGTAAAACCAAAAGGGAAGCAAATAATTGAAACGTGGTATCATATGCGCTATTGGTAGAGTCATTAACAAGGTGCTGTGGGAGAGATGTTAGAGATTTCTTAGTGTTGGTTATGGTCGATTACTGGAGAGTGACTGCTTTGAAATGCTGTGTTGAGAAGGATTTTGAGGCTAAATCCAGTTTCTTTGGGAAAGAGCACCGTTGTCAGTTAGCAATGTCTGCCAGAGGTGGAAGTGAGAGGATTATGGTTCACGTGCCACACTTTGATCATTACAACTTTACCTGCTAAAGAAAGGATAACAGGGAAGATATTCAAGAGGAGCAGACATTTGCATTCTACAGCATTACATATTCCTGAGTTGAGCTAAGGAGTAATATCAAAAAAGCAGACACTCCTGGGTTTAAACCTAGGCTTTGCTCCTTGTATGAGTTACTAAGCATTTTTAAGCCTCATGGACCACAGAGGTGAAATGGAGGTAATAATACATCCTTATTGTGCAGATTAAATGTGAAAACACCTAGCAAAGAGGCCAGTGCTCATCAGGGACTTAACGAATGATATTACTGTTATAATGATTATGGACTTCCTAAAGTACCTTAGTATGATGACATCTCAGCTTTGCTTTCTTCTCACTCAAGTGAAAGACTCATCAAACTTGAAAGTGCAAGAAGATGGTTAAGTATTTTTATCTCATTAAAACAGCCACCCAGTGAGCAAGACATGAGGAAAGGAGTGAATAACTTGCTTGCTTTCTTTCACAAAGTTTAGTGACACAGTCCTCACTCTCAAAGATTACCTTTTCAAGCACATCTTGTCCTTTTAGCAGGTGGACTCTGTGAGAGCAGGGATTATGTCTCACATGAGTTCTGTAGATCCTCGAATACACACTGTGGGTGCTTAGTTAGTGAACAAGATAAAAAAGCCCAAGAAAATAAGATGAGTGTCAAAAGGATTTCATTTAGGGGATAAGAGTTGTGAAAACATGAAAATTCAAATACTTGATGCTGGCATATTCCCTACCAAGCTTATTCCTCATGTAATCATTCTTTTTCAGCATCACAGGTAATAGAACAAACCCATATATTTGAAAAATATGTGTATTTCAACCACTGAGAAATATGTCATTTTATGTACCATGCAAATAAACCTTATATTACAGAGTAGTTCTAATATATTGACATTGGGAGCTTACTCTGTGCTTGATAGTGCTGTGAACTTGAGCTGCATTACATCATGTGTGCTTGTCCACAATCCTTTGACATACATACTGCTATCTTCCAGAAATTATAGATGACAAAGTTGAGGTTTAAATTAATTTCAAGGATTTGAAGTTAGGAATTTCTGACTCCAAAGCCTAAGCCTTTTCCCCCTTATCCTTGGGGTCTGCAATCTCCCCAAATGTCTGTAGTTTCAGTGTTTGTAAAGGAAGCATTTTAAAGTATGTATGTGGTTTTAAAAACTCAACAGTTTTCTTCATATGGATCTCACTATATCTGTGAGGTGTGTATTCAATTCAGACTTTTATGTATAAGGTTTCGTTCAAGCAGAGCACACCTGGGGTTACTCACAAAGTATGGATATGAGGTATCTAGCAAACTGATTATACCTCACAGACACTTCATAAATGATGACTATAAATATGAATGAATAATCAATTGAATGAAAACATTTTGTATAGTACATACTACTATGCAAATATTATCATTTCCAATAACTCTGCTGTTTTCTAATGTTCTTAACCACCCCATTATTTCACAACGTTTTCTGGAACTTAGCTCATTATTATCAGTGCATTATCAGCTCTGTGTGAGTATCTGAGCACATAATGTGTCCAAAGTGATGACAGGCCCTCTGATTTTTAGAGGTGTGGATCACTTCCTTTTTGGTTAGGTGAACAATACTTTTGAAAATTAGTTGACCTGTATAAATGGATGTATTACTTCTCAGCAGTACAGCCTTAATTACTTAATTTCAAAATCTATTGTCTACCATAAAAGGAAATTTCAGGGTACCATGAGTGGAGATCAGAGATTCCAAATAAATAAAATCCACAGCTGCCTTATCAAGTCAGATGCTTACAAAAATATGTGGTCTGAAAACATGGAGGCAATATACATTACCTAATTAAACACAAATGTGACAGAGTCAGTAACGTGGGGTAATAGATGTTTCAACTTTCACAAAGAAAAAAGTCAACCGTGATTCTTAGTTCATTTCCGACTCAAGGATAAGTGTTGAAATCCCTTTGTGTCTTTTCTCTGTGTCAAAAAGCAGTTGTGTTTCATTCTAAGTATGTGGTTATCTTGGATACTTGGCATGGTCTGGGAATATGGTATTCTAATTAATCCAGTGTAAAGTTTCTATAGGTACCCTTTGTGGATGATCAAGTGTCATAGTGGTTGAATGCAATGTAACATGAAAAAAATGTTTCTTGAGGATTCTGGTTTTGGTTAAGATGGACTAAGCATGTGCCACCTCTTCCTAATAAGCTTTGCACAGTGCAAGGCACGGAGCCAGTGCTTGGCCAACACAGGTAACTTGAACAGATGCTAGTTTCTCTGGTTATCTGCCCCTACCTCCACCATCATAAATATATATTAAACTGTCCCAGCACCTTCAGTCAGGTCTCCTGGATGTAAAGTGACAAAGGAGACTAGGAGGGGAGGGGAGGAAGGACATACCAACAGTGAATGTTTCTAGGGAGGCAAGAGAAGAGTTATGAATTCATGGTGTGGCACAGCCTGGAATCACAAGCCAAGGAAATTCAAGTGTGGGAACGACCTCCATAGGGTGAGGGTGTTTCCGGAAGTCTTCCTGAAAGGGCTTGAATGTGAATTTCCTAATTGGGTGTTTTTCAAACTGTGGGTTGTGACCTGAGGGTCAGGAAATCACTGTGGTGAGTCATGACCAGATTTTTTTTTTAATGAAATAGAATGAAACCAAATGGACAATAGCAGAGTGTATTACTGGCTCACAGCATATAATGTATTTCTTTCTGAGGATTGTGATCCAGAGAAGTTTGAAACACATTGCCCTATCCTGAGGCTTGTGAGAGGTTGCTCTACGCCTGTGATTCGAGTCCATCAGCCACTGTTGAAGATGGTCTTCTGTTCTGCTAGGGATGGAGAACATGGTACAACTTTCCCATCCTTGAAGAAATCGCCCTTCATCTTTCTGTTATGTCTGTTTCTATGGGGCAGTGTTTTATATGGAGACACAAGCTAACATATATGTAATCCAGGCTCAGTACTACCAGGCAGCTGAAACACATGGTCAACATTTAATTCTCACCTAATCTCCTTCTGACCTTATCAGAACCCAACAAGGCCAGGTTCATCATTTCCTTTGTACTGATGAGAAAACTGAGGGTCAAGATGAACGTATTACTAGTCACTTGCCAGGAAGTGGCTGAGCTGGATTTGAGCTCACTCTCTTCTGCCTCTGATGCTAGTCTAAAACCCTCTGTGCTACTGCAGATAGTCCTTTCTTTTAACTTGGAATTTTTGTCATGGAATTATATATTCCACTTAACCAGAGCATAGGCAGTCAGTCTCCATTTTGTGCCCTTCACAGTGAATCCTTAAGTTTGTGCCAGATTATTTCCCCAAATTTTTATTGTGGTAAAATATATATAACATAAAATTTGCCATTTTAATCATTTTAAGTGGAAATGTCAGCGGTATTAAACATATTCGTAATGTTGTGCTACCATCACCACCATCCGTCTCCAGAACTCTTTTCATCGACCCATTGAAAAATACACCCCATGTTGTTTCTATGAATTTGGCTACGCTAAGTTCCTCTTATAAGTAGCATCATACTGTATTTGACTTTTTGTGACTAGCTTATTTCACTTAACATAATGTCCTCACGTTTCATCCATGTTGTAGCGTGTGTCAGAATTTCCTTCCTTCTTAAGGCTGAATAATACTCAATCGTATGAATATACCACATTTTGTTTATCCACTCATCTGTCAGTGAACTCTTGGGTTGTTTCCATGTTTCAACTATTGTGAATAATGCTGCCATGAACATGGGAGTACCCATCTCTTTGAGACCCTGCTTTTGGTTCTTTTGGGAATATAACCACAAGTGGGATTGCACAGTTACTCTACCACAGTAACTCTACCATTTTACATTTCCACCAACAGTGCACAAGGGTTCCAATTTCTCCATTTCTTCACCAACACATTGCTTTTTACATTTTTTGATAGTAGCCCTCCTTATGGGTTTGAGGTGGCATATTGTAGTTTCGGTTTGCCTTTCCCTAATGGTTAGTGATACTGAACATCTTTTCATGTGCATGTTGGTCATTTGTATATCTTCTGTGGAGAAGTGTCTATTCAGATCCTTGCTCTATTTTGAATCAGGTTTTTGTTTCTTTGTTTGTCTTTTGCAGTTCAGTTTTAGGAGTTCTATATAGATCCTACATATTAATCCCTAATCAAATATATGATTTGCTAATATTTTCTCCCATTCTGTGGGTTGCTTTTTTATTCTGTTGACATTGTCTTTTTTTTTTTTTTTTTTGCGGTCCGCAGGCCTCTCACTGTTGTGGCCTCTCCCGTTGTGAAGCACAGGCTCCGGACGCGCAGGCCCAGCAGCCATGGCTCGTGGGCCCAGCCACTCCGCAGCATGTGGGATCTTCCCGGCCCGGGGCACGAACCCGTGTCCCCTGCATCGCCAGGCGGACTCTCAACCACTGCGCCACCAGGGAAGCCCCCGACATTGTCTTTTGATGCACTAAATTTTCTAATTTCCATGAATTCCAGTTATTTTTTCAGTTGCTACCTTTGCTTTTAGTGTCATATCCAAGAAATCATTGCCAAATCCAATACCATGACGCTTTTGTCCTATGTTTCCTTCTAAGAGTTTTATAGTCTTAGGTCTTTGATCCATTTCTGAGTTAATTTTTGTATGTGGTATTAAGAGTCCAATTTTATCCTCTTGGCTGTGGACATCCAGTTTTGCCAGCACCATTTGTTGAGAAGACTGTCCTTTTCCCATTGAATGGTCTTGGCACCCTTACTGAAAATCATGCAAATAGTTTTTTTGGGGTTTTGTTTGTTTGTTTTTGCAGTACGCGGGCCTCTCAGTGTTGTGGCCTCTCCCGTTGCGGAGCACAGGCTCCGGACGCGCAGGCTCAGCGGCCATGGCTCACGGTCCCAGCCGCTTCGCGGCATGTGGGATCTTCCCAGACTGGGGCATGAACCCGTGTCCTCTGCCTTGGCAGGCGGACTCTCAACCACTGGGCCACCAGGGAAGCCCCATGCAAATAGTTTTTAAGCTAAGTTTGTAATGCAGCAGTATGGATTTGGAATGTCATTAGCATTGCCTAGTAAGACTGAATAACTTTCTGTTTTCTATCTTTGGAGGCTTTGAAATTCCCATGTTATATTTTAGAAGAACAGAGCTATGCATTTCCTAGTTTCAAATCTAAAGTGTTGTTTTCTCATCTCAGTTCCATCTCTTGGGTCTGTCATCTATCTCTCTTCAGCTTCACTGTCATCACACAGTCCATGCCACCATCGTCTCTTGCCAGACAACCTGTAATAGCTTCCCAGCTGGTCTCTTCAATTTGGTCTCTTCTGATTTTTTTTTGAAATGCACATTCCATCAATCCACTGCTCATAATATTTCAATGGCTTCTCTTTGCTCTTACAATAAACACCATATTTGTTAGGCCGACTATGTGTTGCCGTAGTTCTGACCTCCCTCTCCTCTCCAGCTTCATTTTGTACCATGCTCTTTGCTCTTATCACCATGCAGGCCTCCTTTCAGTTCCTCTGAGATACGTTCTTCCCTCCTTTCACGGGGCCTTTGCACATGCTATTCCTCTGCCAGCATCACTCCAAACTAATCCCCTGTTCCCGTTATCTGAAGAACTCCTGTCCATCCATCAGATCCCCACTGATTTTGTTAGCTCCCAATGGAAAATTTCCCTGTCCTCCTTGCAGACAATTAACCATTATATGATCTCCAAGCACCCTGAGTCTTTACTTCGTAACATCTTCCTTGTAATTTTACATTTATTAATGTGGTTCTCTGGCTGATGGTTTTGTCCCCCACTGGACCATTAGCTCCATAAGGGAAAGAACTGTGTGTCTATCTTTTGCCCCCAGGGCCTTGACCAGTGTCCGGCTCATAGAGTAGGACATTAAGCATCCAACTTACTTGACCTCTTTAGAAGCAGGTGTTCATATTTGGCCAAAAGTCTCAACTCAGAGGGAGGTGATCAAGGCAGACCTCTGAGGGATTAAAGAGTCAGGTTTAGCAGTAAGAAGAGCTTTCTGAGTATAAATGTTGATGTCTCAGAGCCCTGGTATTTATGGTTTCTCCTTTATTTGGTCTGGACACAAGACATTCCTCCATCTTCATTGGGTACCATCGTTTCCTTGTTTAGGAGTTTAATTAAATCTGCACCTAACATGCTACAAACAGCTGGGGGGAAGAGCGGTGTCTGGTTTATGGCTTGGAGGGAAATGTTAACCGTGCAGAGCTTCGTAGCCCCAGGATTTACTATGTGTATAATTCTTCGATGGATTTGCATAGGCCTCCATTAGCCTAGTCCCAACTTCATGCTGTCTCCCTGGCTATCTGTTTCCCAAGGGATCTAGGGTAGACAGTATTAAAAAAAAGAACAAAAAACAGAGATAAGACTTCTCCATCAGCAAAAGTATCTTTTCCAGGCAAGCCTCTTATCCCAGCAACCACTGGGGTATGTTGAGGGGATATTATTAACAATAATGGTAATAGTAGTAATAAGGATAGCAATTACTATTTTAGCACTTCTTGACCTTTTGTTATGTGCTAAATGCTTTGCCTGCATTATCTTCCTTAATATTCCCAACCACCCAAGGAAGGACTCTATTTTACCCTGGAGTAAACTAAAACTTAGAGAAATCAAGCTCTTTCCTTAGGACCACACATGAAGCAACAGGTGGTGAAGGGATTTGAAACTGGGTGGATGATCTTCCAGTCCCTTTGCTCTTGAGCACCGTTTTATCTGCCCTTTTTTAGAACTTAATCATTCCTTTAGTAAATCTTTTCTTTTTAGGCATTTATTGTGTGATGGGCACTGGGGGTCCAAAGCAAGATAAGTTATAGATGGTCCCTTCCCTGGAGAAGTTCAGCACCCAGTGGGGGCCATATCAACCTTATCCCCTCCTTGCTGACATTGATTGAACACTTACTGGAAACCAGTTCTGAGCTAAGCCCTGCACCTGTGATAGTCTCAGAACTCTCCCCAGGTAGGTGCTATTATCATACCCTTTTTACAGGTAAGACAACGAAGGCCCAAGAGAAAGTACATTGCCCAAGGGCCCACCACCAGGAATCCACTGGCTGGGATAGGGCTTCAAGTTTATTTGACTTTGTCAGATGTCTGTGCCTTTCACTACAACCCTGAATTGCAGAAATATGGAGAATGCACGCACAGGGGAGCCTGCAGGGCACTTTGAGAGTTCAGGGCAGGATGTACTTAATTCTGTCTAGAGAAGCCAGAGAAGGCTTCCTGAGGAATATTAGATCTAGAGAAGAAGAAAATGTAGGTTTTGGTTGAGTAACTGTGTCCTCTGCCTTCCTGCTTAAATATATTCCACATCTGGCAACAAGTGAGATTGGAAGGAAGTGAAAGCCAACGGGGAGACATTCCTAGAAGACACATTCGTGTTCCACATAGAGAACTTTCTGATAATTTTTCCAGACTAGGAGTAGAAGGGACTGTTGGGAAGCAGTGAGTTCCCTACCACGGAGGTTTAAAGGAGGCCAACGATCCACGAGGGGGATATTCAGGTACTAGATTGACAGTCAGATGAGGTCAAGGGTACCCAATTTAGTTGTGCATAAAAATTGGCAGGTGACGTGTTTAAACACCAGTTCTTGGGCCTTTCCTATACACGTTCTGATTCAGTGGGTCAAGATAGGGTCCCAGGCATCTGCATTTTTAACAAGCTCCCCAGCTGATGCTGAAGGATCTGGTCATGGTGAAGTCACACTGCCACAAATGCACTAGGTGACCTTTAAAAATCCTCCAGTACTGAGGTTCTCTAAACAGTGTTTCCTAGTGTGTATCTCACAGACCATTCAGTCTGTAATGGGAGTTGATAAACGTTTTCCTTCAAACAACAGATAGTGAAGGATTTCGGTTTTGTAGGCCTTAGGGTGTCTGTCACTACTCAAATTACTGTGTAGTCTGAAAGCAGCCATAGATAATATATAAATAAATGCGTGTGGCTGTGTTACCATAAAATTTTATTTACAGAAATAGGCAGTAGACCAGATTTGGCCTACAGGCTGTATGTTGCTGACCCCTGGCCTACAAAAATTAGTGCTATGTAAAAATGAGCTTGTGAAAAGCTACAGACCGTATCTCTTCATGAATAATCGTAGTGCATAGTAGCATCTTAAAAGCTCTGAGCAGGCCTGAGAAGTAAAGAGATTTGTTTAGTTTTGATTGACCCAGAATTTCTCAAATTCTTTTCACCGAAGGACCTTCTTACTATATAACACTCCCACACCCTTAGAACTGGCGTTCCAGAGAACACATTAGGAGAAGCACTCGTTCACATCTTACAAGTGGGCAATGTACATTACAGTTTGAATAGATTGTCCTCTGAGAGTTTAGGAAGACATTTTCCCTAAAATACTTCTTCACCCAGATCACTGTTGCCTAAACTTAACCTCTTTAAGCTTGGCTTAGGGTGCTGTACCCTGACTAAAATGAAGACACTCCCAATGTAAATGGGCTTGTCAGGTTCCTTCCTCAGGAAGGTGGTTTTGAATGCAAGTGATGGGGCAGAAGGCATGGCGTTATTTGGAAGGGGTCAAAGAAAAGACATCTTGGAAAGGAAGAAGGAGCAGATAGGGGTGGAAACAATCATAGCATGAGTTCTTAAATACTTGCTGTATGCCTATCACTATACCAAGGCCTTTAGATCTGTGGTTCTCAACTGGGGGCAGTTTTGCCTCCCAAGTGACCTTTGGCAATGTCTGGAGACATTTCTGATTGTCAGGACTGAGGGTAGGGGATATTGTATTGGCATCTACTGGAGGCCAGGGATGCTGCTAAACATCCCACAGTGCACAAGGTAACCTCCCCCCCTAGTGGTATTATTTGTACATTTAAGAAATGAGGAAAATGAGGCAAAGACAAATGTATCTTTCATTCTGACTTTCCGTAGTTAGTGACGTTGTGAGCCCACACTCTTAAAAGCTTACATTCAACCGCCTGTGGCAAAGACAGCTTTCACTTCCTTAGCCACATAGCCCATGACTCCAAGAGGTCTTCCCACAGATCCTTCACAGCACGGTCCCCTTTTGCTCCCCCATTCCCTTTCATTTTCTGCTCTTGATACCTTACTTAGGTAACATCCAACTCTATCCATCCTCTAAAAATATATCTCCGACAACCACCGAGACACCCCTTATTTAAGCGTTGAATGGCCAGCCTGACCATTTATGATCAGTTAGGTTTGTGACACCAGGCAAATGATTTGGACCTATTGGTTTTGGTTTCATCATCTGTAAAGGGAAATGATAACAACATGTGCCCTTCCTCCCTTGATTCATTTCGACTCAAACCTAAGCTACTGGCTCAGGATTCTGCTTGGAACGTTGAGGGATCTAGAGAATGCACAACCCCCCAGTGAGAGTATGCTGAGCGGCTGGGATCTTTAAGAAGGAGGCACATTTCTTGTGTTTTATGAGCCTGCCCAGCTCCAGTCTTTCTAGCAGCCTACAAGAATGCTGCGGAGTGTGAGAGCAGGCTTAAGAGGGTCTGGACAATATCATGAAAGGGCAGTTGTTACCCCAATATTTGGCCCGGGGATACGAAGGGCTAGAAGTGCATGCACGGTAGTACATTACAACATTGAAGGTTAAAAGTTCCTAGACAGAGCTCTCTCCAAGAGGGCAACTGGGGTGAACATGACCGGGACTTGCGAGGAGACCTCCTTAGGGCCCGGCACTACGAGTTATCCTCCTTTCGGGTAATTAAGAAACATGAAGCCCTTGTACTGTATTTTTATCACTGCTAAATCGAGCAGTCAATTCAGACAGTCCATGAATAAGGAGGTTGTTTCTGGGAAGACGATACCCCATGGATTATCATTAAGCATTGAAACCAATACTCAGAAAATAAAAACAGTGCAATGGCATGAATATTCAAGATGGCGCATCGTGATGAGGTGTGAATATAGCAGAGCCACAAAGTGTGGTCCTGGAAGATGGGCTTTCCCTTTAGTCTCTCTCATCTTCTGCTTCTTTTAGAGATGTCAGCCCTTTGTTCTCTCTCCGTCTCTACTGACTCTGGCTATTCAATTATTTCACAGTAAGAGAAGATACTCCTTGAATTGGAAACGACAGAGACTCCACAATTGTAATGAAACTTTCTTTTCAGAATCTCAGATCCTCATGGAAATGAGTGATTGTTGAACACTGGGCTCTTGGTACTCACAAATACTAGGAATTAAATAGTCTAATAAGAAATGCATGTCCCATAAATGGCCATTCCCCATCTTCCCAACCGTTAACAAAATAAATAGTGTGATGTCAGTGTGGTTTGAGGTTATCTGACTGGGGGATGAACAGAGGACATTAAGGCACATGCCCAGGGAGACTCACGGAGGCTGAGCAGTGCTTATGAAAAAAGAAGTGAGGTTGTTCAGTTATTTCATAGCAAGGGATATGTCATACGTTATGGATATCTGTGATAAGTCATATTTTACTTGGCTCCTCTATTAAATCTCATTCCTTTTTTCTTTCTGTAAGTCCTTTCTCTATAGAGTTTCTTGAACAGCAATAAGGGGAGTACAAAGACCTATAATTTGGAAGAGATAAAACCTGACGATCATATCTTGGCTCTGCCTCTAATTAGCTGGGTGGTTGTGGACCGATCACGTAGCTTTCCTGGGTCTTAGTTTTCTTAACAGTTCAATAAGGAAATATTACTTATCTCATTGGATTCTTTTGTGAAATAAAGAAAATGATGTATGTTAAGTGCCTAGAATACATCAGGCACTCAAAAATGCTAACAGTTATTCTCAGTCAAATAGAAATGAAATTATATCGATGCTCCGGTGAAATCGCTCTATTAAAGATACCTAACCGCTCCCCTTGAAGAAGGAGAGCTGTTCCCTGTACCTGGTAACGAGCAGCAGACGTAAATGATGAGAATTTCAACTTGTCATTTTTTTCTAGGTGGACCTCTCATCATTCCAAGTTGGAAGATATAGTGCAAAAGAAAAAAGAAAGAAATCAGGAGCCTTATAGTAAACAGATTTACAAGAATCCAAATTGGATTGTAGATAAATTATTGTTAAAAGAATTCTTGTAAACACAGGGTTAACAGTCCTTAGAAGGGTAGTCGATCTGTTTCATGTTATCATTTCTTGGTTTCTTAAACCCAGTGACTCAAGCTGGGCTGCCCTCTTAGCCTGGGAAATCCCTAAAGCGGAAACTGGGGGGGGGGCGGAGGAGGGGAAAGAGCCCCTTTGTGATTTTCTCAAAATGAATCACTAGTGATTAGAGCCAGTTCAATCTTGGATTCGTTCAACTAAGTCACCTTGAAAAGTGGAAGCACCTTTGACTTTCCCTTTTCCTTTCTTTGTTCTCTAGCCAGCCACACCCCCCTGGGCCCACCACAGCCCCTCACCTCTTACACAAAGACCTTCAGAACTGGGGGGTTTCAGCTGCCTCCTGGGGGAGAGCCCTCTGCAACCTCCCCCTCCATCCCCACCCTCCAGTCTCTTCCGGTAGGTGCTGGTTGACTCAGTTTTCCCTTTGGGCAATTTTCGAGTTTTGCTTTTCCTCTTGCAGTAAATCCGCCCCCCACCCCACCACTCCCCCCCCGCCGCCCCCCCCCCGCCGCCCCCCATAGCTAGCTCCTTGTTCCTTGGAGTTAGCAAATGCCTGGGTGGGTAAAACCACTCCTCACGGTAAAGGAGGCTCTGAGAGTCCTTGGTTAATTGCGCTAAAGGCAATGGCCGCTCTTTGCACATGCCTAAGTAAGCTTTTATGCTGACTAGAACAGCCGGGAAGATGACAGAGCAACAAAAAAAGGCATCCGGTGGGCTTAGATTGGGGTAGGCTCCTGTGACGGTATATTTGTACCACTTGGGGATGTGGTGGGAGAAGAGGAGTTGTGATCTTCTTTCCCCTCTTCCTGCTTTCCCTCTGTTCCAGGCAGCAGAAAAGATAGTGTTTTAAGGAGGCAAAGCTGATTCTGGGACAGAATTTTTTAATGCAGTTCTGCATGATTTGATTCAGCAAACCATGCGTGAGCCTCAAGTCCGGGGGTTGTGGAGCTGAGTTAGTTCCTGTCCCTGCCTCCTAGGCAGGGAGATGCCTATGTTACAAAACACCTACCTTTTCCAAATGTCAGTCTTGTGCTCAAAAATACTGACTGAATGAACGCACCCCACCTTCACAGATTTTGCTCTAAAACCATAGCAAGGGGGACTCACTATTCTTATCTCACTCACTATTTTTCTTTAAACTGACTTTCTGTCTCTGTTTTTCGCTTAGCCTCATCCTAATCAATACATTGTGAAATCCTGGGTCTGATATATTAATTACATTGTTACAAATGCACATTAAAATAAATGCATGAACAAGTGAACCTGTTCCTCCATGTACCACATACCCAGTGCGCCTCACATATCCTCTGCAGTGGGTAGACCACCCATGGGGAATCACTGCCATATGATGCGCTGCATGTAGATACATGGCAGTGGTCTTTGCAGAGGCTATCCCATGAAGTTGGGGAGGAGGAGGGCGGCAAGAGAGGTAGAAAGTGGGGGACAGAGGACTTCTCTGCAGGTTCTGGGCTGAGATTCAAAACATAAATGGGAGTGTGCTAGGGAGTCCTGGGGAAAAGGGGCTCCAGACAGAAGGAGCAGAGAGTACTAAACTTAAAGTATTAGGGAAAGGAGTAAGGAAAAGGGTAAAAGATTGATTGAAGCATTCATTCGACAAATATTTCATTTCAAACCACATATCTGTTTGTTAGTTTTCCACATGGTTTGTTCTGGGAGGATCCACTAGGAAGTGCGATAAATGGTGTTGCTCACAATCTAGTTATACAGGCAACACGCACATACGCAGATCCAGGAATCATCAGGCAAGCATCCTTAGAGTGTACAATTAAGGACCAAAATAGCAGCACTGATAAGTTACTTACTGTGAGGTCAGAGGAGAAATTTCTGCAGATAGCACTGGATGAGAAGGGCTTCCTGAAATTGACGGACTGGGAAGAATGGGGTAGATTTGGAGACTGGAGGAAACAGTTCAGATAGGAGAAATAGGTCAGGAGGGACAGCTGCGGTGCCAGGGACATATTCAACCTGTCTCCACCCCTCGGCTTCTAGACTGAAGGTGGGTGCAGCTGTAATCCAGATTCTTAACCCACTGCCTTGGATGGATGTTAAGAGGTCTGTGACTCTCCAGACGTTGATGCAAATGTTTTTGTGAATTCATGTGTGTGTTTTTCAGGGGAGAGTATTTCTAGTTTTCATCTGGTGCTCCAAAGAGTAACACAGAGTTGCTCAGGGGCTTTGGCAAATCTATTGATGTGCCTTTATTTTGTTGTTTCTTTAAATCTTGCTCTTTTTTTTTTTCTTTACATAGAGAATCCAGTTTTCACAAACTTGAAGGGAAACAAAATTTTTCAGAGTGATTAGGTTAACTTGCCCAAGGTCACTTGGTGGAATCAAGCCTCCCCAGTGAGGTCAGACTCTAAGGCCCACCCATGCACTTAACCACCACGATATGCTTCTCAGTCACTCTTCCCATGGAGCAAATCTGCCCAGGGCCTGGCTGGCAGTCTCACCTCTACTGTGAGGGCTTATGATATTCTCAGCTTGTGAAACAACCCCTCCGAGTGACAGGCCCTGGTCACTGACCTTGGCTTGAGTGTTAATTTTGTCCTTTTGACACCTGATTTTACTAATCATCATACTCTACTTGTAAGACCCAGTCCTTTGGAAACTGCAGAAAGAAAGCATGCTTTAAATACCTTCAGTACAGCCTGTCTTTTTAACGTGATATTTCACTTCAATAGCTACACAGGAACCCTGTGTTCAAAAACAGCCATTTAAAAATCACCATTTAAAATCAGTATTTATCTGAACCTGCTTGCAAATGCACTGCTTAGACATAATTAACTCCTTTTTCTTTTTATCACACAAAAGTAGAGAGATTATAACCAAGCCCCATGTTCTGATCTTCTCATTTCATTTGTGAACACATGACCATTCCTGTTTCCTCTTAGCCCCAATACCCACTGTCCCCATCTGGGATTATTTTGAAGCAAATTCCACATATCATATAATTTCATCCTTAAATATTTCAGCATTATACAGAATTTTAAATAGACTGTTATAAATAGTATAGGCCACTTGCCAGGTCATGGAAAAGTCTTGTGCTATATACAATGGCGTGTGAAAGGGTTTTATTTAAACAGGGCTTCTCTGGAACATTTCTGTCTGATAATTTCTGTTGGTTGAAGGTCTCTTTGATAATGCAGTCTATCGCACTTTCGAGAATCGTTGCTGTGAAGTACAGTTTTAGTCAATTCAATAAATATGGACAGTCAGTTCTGCTCTAAGACATGTTTTGAACACATGGATTTGTTCTAGTGCCATTGATATATTAGGGAATAATTTGGATATAGTCAAATTTCATGTTAGCTTATGCAAGATTTCGTCCCCCAAAAAACACTTGACGAGCATTAGAAAACTGTCCCGCGCTGAACTGGGCTGTGTGGGAATACACAAAATACACACACACACACACACACACACACCCCCTCAGACATCCACCAGCTACCTTGGTTCACTCCACATGTTATGAGCCACACCATCCACATCTAGAGCTTTCCATCCAGTTTTAGATAACCCTGCTTCCACCACTTCATAATTGCTCACAAGCTGAGACCCTTCCAACACCCATTTCCACAGGCAATGACAGGTCTTTTTCAAGGCAAAGTGTATATTTATTGCAGTTATTTATGCATTTTTTTCACCAATTAACATAGGTAAAACAGTGTTTCTGTTTTTATTAGATTCGTATTCTTTTTTTTTAATGTATTGCTGACAAGGTTTTGAGTGTTGTACCTCTAACCCAGGGTTGCTCAACCTTGTTACTCTTGGCATTTGGGGCTGGGTCATTTTGTGCCCTGGGGGCTGTGCAGGGGAGGGAATTTAGCAACAACCCTGCCCTCCACCTACTAGACTCCAGTAGCACCACCTCCTCTCCTGCCCACCCCCTCCCACTTGTGACAAAAATGTTTGTAGACATTGCCAAGTGTTCCCTGGGGAGAGGGGCAAAATTACATGAGATTTCGAGATTTTATGAGTAACTGAGAGCCTCTGCTGTAGCCCCATTTCCCATGAGCCCTGTGGTATTCCTTGCGCTACTTTGCATTGCATGATAATTTTTAGGATCATGTATGTCCTGTCACAGCAGAACTGTTATACATCTGAAATGAGTGTCTCCATGTGAGTCCTCATGCTGATGCTATTTATGGTAGGCTGTTGGATTCCATTCACTGCATTGAGTTCAAAATGTAAATTCCAGAATTAAGGGAGTCATTGACTTCTAACAGTGTCTTTACTTTGAAAGTACATAGAACTTGAACCATACAGCATCTTACGACATAAATAATAGTAACAGCAGCAGCTACCATTTTTCAGATATTCCTTAAGAACCAGGCACTGTGCTGTAAGCATTATATTCAGGGTCCCATTTAACCTTCACAAGAAGCCATTCTGGGAGCCACTGTCTGTCACGCCCTTTAGCAGGAGAGAGTTCTCAGAATGGAGTGTGAGTCCCTGAGGAATGGGGTGATTTGCCTGAGGTCAGCCATATAGGAGAAGGATGAGAAACATCAGTACACGGCACCTCTAACTCTGAAGTCTGTGTTCTCGTGCCTCTGGAGCCTCCTTGCTTAAGGATATCAGAGGCTGTTTACTGAGCACGTGCTCCGTTTATCAATGTCATGACTGTAACCTTGATAGCGCAGCAAATAGCTGAAAAGCCAAAGTGCTCAAACAAAGGGGCTGAACTCAGTAAAAATGATCTCACATTCCTACACTGAAGCCTATGCTAACATTAGATATAAAGATGTAGAAAAAGAATTATATGGAGGCATCTTCATGCTTTGTTTATCCAACAGATTGTGTGTGTGTTTCCACACAGCAAAATACTGGAAAGGTGTTACACCAAATCAGAAGGTGCCATTATTATCCCCGTTTGCTAGGATTACCAAAGATTTCTGGCCTCATCATTTTGCTTTAACCATATTTTAACAACTTTCACTTACTTTTTGGATTCAAAGCCTATCTTCTTTGACTATCATTCATCAGGAGGAAACCTGAACAGGACCTGCTACATTTTCTCAATCAGCAGTTCCAGAAAGGGTCGCCTGATCATGAGTACCAGCAGCCCCTAAGGGATAACCTTTACCACCATGCTGTGCCTTCTTTGCTTTTACCATTTGTCCTAGGGTTCTGTCTGTCCTTTTTTTTTTTTTTTAGTGCAGTCTTTAGCGCTTGTTATCATTGGTGGATTTGTTTATTGGTTTGGTTGCTCTCTTTTTTCTTTCTTTCTTTTTTTCAATTTTGTATTACTTTTTTATTTTTAATAATAGTTTTTTCATTTTTTACTTTAATAACTTTATTTTACTTTATTTTATTTATTTATTTATTTTTCTCCTTTTTCATCGTAGCCATGTGGCAGACAGGGTCTTGGTGCTCCGGCCGGGTGTCAGGCCTGTGCCTCTGAGGTGGGAGAGCCGAGTTCAGGATATTGGTCCACCAGGGTCCAATAATTTCAAACGGGTCCAGGTAATATCAAATGGCAAAAGCTCTCCCAGAGACCTCCATCTCAACGCTAAGACCCAGCTCCACTCAACGACCAGCAAGCTACAGTGCTGTACACCCTATGCCAAACAACTAGTAAGACAGGAAAAAAAAAAACACCCATTAGCAGAGAGGCTGCCTAAAATCATAATAAGGTCACAGGCACCCCAAAACACACCACTGGATATGGCCCTGCCCACCAGAAAGACAAGATCCAGCCTCATCCTCCAGAACACAGGCACTGGTCCCCTCCACCAGGAAGCCTACACAACCCACTGAACCAACCTTAGCCACTGGGGGCAGACACCGAAAACAACGGGAACTACAAACCTGCAGCCTGCAAAAACGAGACCCCAAACACAGTAAGTTAAGCAAAGTGAGAAGACAGAGAAACACACAGCAGATGAAGGAACAAGGTAAAAACCCACCAGACCAAACAAAGGAAGAGGAAATAGACAGTCTACCTGAAAAAGAATTCAGAGTAATGATAGTAAAGATGATCCAAAATCTTGGAAATAGAATGGAGAAAATACAAGAAATGTTTAACAAGGACCTAGAAGAACTAAAGAGCAAACAAGCAATGATGAACAACACAATAAATGAAATTAAAAATTCTCTAGAAGGAATCAATAGCAGAATAACTGAGGCAGAAGAATGGATAAATGACCTGGAAGATAAAATAGTGGAAATAACTACCGCAGAGAGGAATAAAGAAAAAAGAATGAAAAGAATTGAGGACAGTCTCAGAGACCTCTGGGACAATATTAAATGCACCAACATTCGAATTATAGAGGTTCCAGAAGAAGAAGAGAAAAAGAAAGGGACTGAGAAAATATCTGAAGAGATTATAGTTGAAAACTTCCCTAATATGGGAAAGGAAATAGTCAGTCAAGCCCAGGAAGGGCAGAGAGTCCCATACAGGATAAATCCAAGGAGAAACACGCCAAGACACATATTAATCAAACTATCAAAAATTAAATACAAAGAAAAAATATTTAAGTCAGCAAGGGAAAAACAACAAATAACATACAAGGGAATCCCCATAAGGTTAACAGCTGATCTTTCAGCAGGAACTCTGCAAGCCAGAAGGGAGTGGCAGGCCACATTTAAAGTGATGAAAGGGAAAAACCTACAACCAAGAATACTCTACCCAGCAAGGATCTCATTTGGATTCTGCAGAGAAATTTAAACCTTTACAGACAAGCAAAACCTAAGAGAATTCAGCACTACCAAACGAGCTTTACAACAAATGCTAAAGGAACTTCTCTAGGCAGGAAGCACAAGAGAAGGAAAAGACCTACAATAACAAATCCAAAACAATTAAGAAAATGGTAATAGCAACATACATATTGATAACTACCTTAAATGTAAATGGATTAAATGCTCCAACCAAAAGACATAGACTGGCTGAATGGATACAAAAACAAGACCCGTATATATGCTGTCTACAAGAGACCCACTTCAGACCTAGAGACACATACAGACTGAAAGTGAGTGGATGGAAAAAGATATTCCATGCAAATGGAAATCAAAAGAAAGCTGGAGTAGCAGTTCTCATATCAGATAAAACAGAGTTTGAAATAAAGACTATTACAGGAGACAAAGAAGGGCACTACATAATGATCAAGGGATCCATCCAAGAAAAAGATATAACAATTGTAAATATTTATGCACCCAACATAGGAGCACCTCAATACATAAGGCAAATGCTAACAGCCATAAAAAGGGAAATCGACAGGGACGCAGTCATAGTAGGGGACTTTAACACCCCACTTTCACCAATGGACAGATCATCCAAAATGAAAATAAATAAGGAAACACAAGCTTTAAATGATACATTAAAAAAGATGGACTTAATTGATATTTATAGGACACTCCATCCAAAAACAACAGAATATACTTTCTTCTCAAGTTCTCATGGAATGTTCTCCAGGATAGATCATATCCTGGGTCACAAATGAAGCCTTGGTAAATTCAAGAAAATTGAAATTGTATCAAGTATCTTTTCCGACCACAATGCTATGAGACTAGATATCAATTACAGGAAAAAATCTGTAAAAAATACAAATACATGGAGGCTAAACAATATGCTACTAAATAACCAAGAGATCACTGAAGAAATCAAAAAATACCTAGAAACAAATGACAATGAAAACATGATGACCCAAAACCTATGGGATGCAGCAAAAGCAGTTCTAAGAGGGAAGTTTGTAGCAGTACAGTCCTACCTTAAGAAACAAGAAACATCTCAAATAAACCTAACCTTACACCTAAAGCAATTAGAGAAAGAAGGACAAAAATGGTTCTGAAGAACCTAGGGGCTGGACAGGAATAAAGACACAGACGTAGAGAATGGACTTGAGGACATGGGGAGGGGGAAGGGTAAGCTGGCATGAAGTGAGAGAGTGGCATGGACAGATATGGACTTACCAAATGTAATATAGATAGCTTGTAGGAAGCAGCCACATGGCACAGGGAGATCAGCTCCAAGATTTGTGTCCACCTAGAGGGGTGGGGTAGGGAGGGTGGGAGGGAGATGCAAGAGGGAGGAGATATGGGGATATATGTACACATATGGCTGATGCACCTTGTTTTACAGCAGAAACTAACACACCATCGCAAAGCAATTATACTCCAATAAAGATGTTTGAAAAAATTAAATAAAAACTTTCAGCCATAAACATGTATTACATATATATTTATATTATTTCATATGTATTTCATTATATATATTAAAATACATATAATATATATAAATATATAATATATATAAAACATGATTTTAAGGAACAAAGTGAAGACCAAGATAGCACAAGAGGTAATAAAAGGGGAACCAGACACTAGTGGGTTCAAGCTGGATTAAATTCTAGAGTATAGAAAGGACTTGCAGATGTGATTACCAAACCACTGTCAGCAATCTTAGAGAAATCAGAAACCGGGAGCCAGGCCAGGGAACTGGAGACAGGAATATGTTATTCCAGTTTTCAAAAATGAGAAAAATGTGGATTCAAAAAACTAGAAGGCAGTGGATGTAGCACTGGAACCCGATCATTAAACACACCCTGTATGAACATCCAGGAAAGGCAGCGCAGCCAGCAATGGCTGAGAGCCTGCAGAAGCTCAGGTCACACTGGCCTAACTTTATTTCCTCTTTCAGTTGTTTGTTTTTGATCGATCAGTAAAGTACTCCGGGTATCACGCACTTCGATTCCGACAAGAGCATTTGATAAACAGACGTGTGTTTTTCGTCGTGGAAAGCATGGGCTAGATGATAATTTGATGAGTTGAGTTCCCAGCTAACTGAATTATCCGTACTAACTACCAGTGGCTGTAGATTACTTGAGTAAGGTGCTGGGCTAAGCACCTGAACACACAAGCTCGTCGGATGTATGCCGTGGTTATTCCTCTTCCCAGAGATGGGGAAATGGAATCTTGGAGAAGCTGTCCTTTTCTTGAAGATATGTAGTATGTAAATAGCAGAGTTGGGATTGGTGCTTTTAACTACCGCTCCATATTGCTTTCTTAGTAAATAAACAGGGATGGAAATGTGAGGGCTGCAGTTGCAAGCTATGGGTCTTTAGCTCATGCAGTATATTGATCAATGACTCCTAAGAGACTGAAGAACTGACAGTTGTCAGATTCCAGATGACATATAGCTGGCGTTAGCCACCCCTGTCTTCAGTGCAGCTTCCTGTCTGATTGCAGGGATGGTCTCTTCAGTGGGTGGGGCTGGGAAAGAGGACCATAGAGGCATGGGCATGGGTAGAAACCATACTCCAATCCGCTTTTTCCAAAAACGTATTTGCTAAGGTCACCATGAAGTTCAGTCCTTTTAGTACTTTCCATGGACATTTGGCCTGAATAAGAAACAGGCTTTTGGCCTATATATTTCCTCAGTTCTTTCAGCTGCAAATAAATCTCTGGCCAAAAAAAGAAAAAAATTCCTCTGGCTCTGAAAATAAAAGATTTATTTCTTTTTAAACTTTCCCCCAAAAGTACTTCGTTATGGAACTTAGAAAGAAGGAAAAAGCAAGAAAGAGAAAGGGGGAAGAGGGGGGAGCAGGGAAGAAAGAAAGAAGAGGGGAAGGAGGTGAAGAAAAAAGAAGTAGGGAAAAAGGAAAGGAGAGAAAGAAAGAATGAGAAAAAGAAACATTTTCTTTGTGTGATAAAATCAGATTTCTTTTTACGGCATCAGGGGAAAACGAAAGGGGTTACAGTTTCCCCCCCTGTTTGGTCTGGGTGCAGTGTAAACAAGCCATCCCCCCACCTGGCCCCCAGGAGGCTGTGAATCTCAGCGGAGCCTGAGAGCCTGCTTGGCCAAACTGCCCCGAACCCCACGGGGGCCCCTGCTTGCTGAGTCAGCAGGAGCGACCAGGAGACTTTGTTTCCCATTTTTATTCATCTGAGTGCCAAATAGAGTATGCAGGTGAAGGGTGTTGTCCTGGAACAATCAAGGACAGCTCCGATTAGGAAATGGGGACACAGTTCTCAGATGCTTCCTGACTCTGCAGAGTTGAGCTTGTGGTGAGATTATTCTTAGCCTGCCTTAGGAAATGTGCACCATGAAGATCTGGCCAGGCTCATAACCCAGGGCTTCTGTTCTTCTGGGCTTTATTTTCTTCTGTGTCAAGAATGTATCCTGGGGGCTTCCCTGGTGGCGCAGTGGTTAAGAATCCGCCTGCCATTGCAGGGCAGATGGGTTCGAGCCCTGGTCCAGGAAGATCCCACATGCGGCGGAGCAACTAAGCCCGTGCGCCACAACTACTGAGCCTGCACTCTAGAGCCCATGAGCCACAGCTGCTGAGCCCACGTGCCATAACTACTAAAGCCCGCGCGCCTAGAGCCTGTGCTCCGCAATAAAAGAAGCCACTGAAGTGAGAAGCCTGCATACTGAAATGAAGAGTAGCCCCCGCTCACCGCAACTAGAGAAAGCCCGCGTGCAACAATGAAGACCCAACGCAGCCAAAAATAAATAAATAAGTAAATTTGTTTTAAAAATCTTTAAAAAAACAAAAAAAGAATATATCCTGGCATATTCATATCAGTGAAATGTGCTGCTGTCATTAAAAAAAGATGATGTAGGCTACAGGACAATAGTACTTGGCAGGGACAGATGCCTACCAGTATTGTTTACAGGAGCTCAAGTGTAATAAGACACAGATAATATCAATTATCTCTAGGTGGTAGGCTTGCAGGTGATTTTTTAATTTTTATATTTTTCTGTATTGTTTATTTTTTATACTCATAATTATAGCTGTGCGTTGAATATATGGAGGGTTTCCTACGTGGTGGGTACAATGCCAAGTATTTCATGAATCATCTCATGGGCTCTGTGCGAGAGACCTGTGAAGCAGGTACTATTAGCATCCTCATTTTATTGATGACGTAACGTAATTAAGTCCCATGCCCAAGGTTACGCAAGTCAGGAAGTGCCAAAAAATGGGACTGAAATCCGTAACCCACACTAAAGCCCGTTCTCTTAAGCACCACATGACATTCTTTTTCTGCAAACAGTCATGAAAATGTATCCTGATAATTGGTTAAATCAATTTCTGAAGAAAATGCAGCTATTTAAAATCAATTGGTTGACAATTGATGATGGAACAAAATGTTCCTGATATTCCATTATGTGAGAATGCATTTTACAGGTATCATTCCATTGCGTGCACTTGCGTGCCCACGTACGCCCCTAGGAAACAAATATCTTTGCTGATATGTTAACTGCGACTTTCAGTGTTGGGATGGGGATCATTTTAGACTCTTTTGATTTTTAGTGGTTTAAAATTTTTCTATAATAGCAGGTAACACTTTTGTAGTAAGGAAAGAAGGACAGCAGCCTCTCCACCTGCCTTTCTGACACCCAGTGCAGCCGCCTGACCACCTCCCTGCCCCATGTCTTTTGCCAACTTCTGGGATAATAGTGCGTCTTTCCCTTCTCTCTCCCCTGGGACCTGCCACTCCATGGGCTTTAACCTTCTTTGGCTAAAACCTGAGCTGGTGCCTTAGAGACAAGAAACAGAAACTGGCAGATAACCTGTCCCCTGAGTTTCCCATCTCTGTTTTGTTTGCACCCTAGGGCAGCTCACAGAGGTCAGAATCTGGCTTGTCGAAAGGGGCTTGTTAGAGATAAAGACTCTTGACTCCCAGGGCTCAGGGGACAGGGTGTGGCCACTGGACAGCTGGAAGTTTAAAAACCATGTCAAGATTTCTGCAAAGGCCTCCATGAGAAGCAGCTGGAAAATGTCTCTCACACCGGAAGGGGAGACCATGTACTAGACAAGGGGACTCAGTGTAAAGCAGGTGCCCTGCCCTGACATGCTATGAACCTTTGCCTGAAATTCATTCATTCATTCATTCATTCATTCAAGAACACTTATTGAGTGCCTTCTATATGCAAGATACAGTTCCAGATTCTTGGGAGGCAGCAGATAACAAAACTGACCAAGGTCCTTGTCCCTGTAACACTTAACATTCTAACCCTTCCGCCATCTGCCTGCTTAGAGAACACCAGCTCATGCTTTCAGACCAGAATTTTAGGCTCAACCTAGAGAGCTGTATGATCATCTAGGGAAAAGGGTTACGCACACTTTTCTCAGGTTCCATTATATTTTATTGGCACTTATTTTCCTATTATATAACTTATTGTACATGTATTTGCTTATATGTAATGTAATTGTTTGTTTATGTGTCTTTCTCAAAAACCATGAGCTTGAGACACCTGGGTTCAAATCCATTTTTTCACCGCTCAAATAGCTGCATGACACCGGGTCAGTTACTTAAATTTAGTTTTTACTTAACCCAGTTTTTTCACCTGTATCATAGGGACATTAATGTCTAACTCAAAAGATTGTTGTGGCGTTTACAAGAGCAATGAAGACCTGTTCATACAAAAACATGTATGTGAATATTTATAGCATCTTTATTCATAAGGATCCAAAACTGGAGGCAAGCCGTATGCCTTTTTTTTTAATAAAGATGTTGGGGGTAGGAGTTTATTAATTAATTAATTTATTTTTGCTGTGTTGGGTCTTCGTTTCTGTGCGAGGGCTTTCTCTAGTTGTGGCAAGCGGGGGCCACTCTTCATTGCGGTGTGCAGGCCTCTCACTATCGCGGCCTCTCTTGTTGTGGAGCACAGGCTCCAGACGCGCAGGCTCAGTAATTGTGGCTCACGGGCCTAGTTGCTCCGCGGCATGTGGGATCCTCCCAGACCAGGGCTCAAACCCATGTCCCCTGAATTAGCAGGCAGATTCTCAACCACTGCGCCACCAGGGAAACTCCCAAGCTGTATGCCTTTTGACTGATGAATGGATCATCAAACTGTGCTACATTTGGACTATGGAATACTACACAACAATAAAAAAGTTGATACAGGAAACAACATAGGTGAACATCCAACATATTATGGTTTTTTTAATGTTTTTTTTTAAGTATACAATTTAACATGTTTATTATATTCATGGAGTTGTGTATCCATCACTACAATCACTTTTAGAACATTTCAGTATGCTCCACCACAAAAAACTGGCACCTTTTAGCTCTCATCCCCCACCAAATCTCCATTCCCCCATTCTTAGGGAATCGACTTTGTGTTTCTATAGATTTCTCTATTCTGGGCGTTTCACATAAATGGAGTCAAACAGTGTATGGCTTTTTGTTATTGGCGTCTTTAGGTTAGCATATTCTCAAGCTTCACTCACATTGTTGCATGTATCAGTACTCTTTCCCTTTTATTCCTGAATAATAGTCCACTGTATTGATATACAACACTTTTCCATTCATCTGTTGATAGACATTTAGGTTGTTTTTTTTGTCTTTTATAACTAATACACATTTATATACAAGTTTCTTGTTTTTAGTTTTCAGAATATATATATGTAGGCCTTCCCTGGTAGCACAGTGGTTAAGAATCCGCCTGCCAGTTCAGGGGACACGGGCTCGAGCCCTGGTCTGGGAAGATCACACTTGCCGCGGAGCAACTAAGCCCGTGCGCCACAACTACTGAGCCTGCGCTCTAGAGCCCATGAGCCGCAACTACTAAGCCTGTGTGCCACAACTACTGAAGCCCACATGCCTAGAGCCCATGCTCCGCAGCAAAGATAAGCCACCACAACAAGAAGCCCGTGCACCGCAACAAAGAGTAGCCCCCACTCGCCACAACTAGAGAAAGTCCACGCATACAACGGAGACCCAATGCAGCCAAAAATAAATAAAAATTAATTTAAAAAAGAATATATATGTATATACATATATCTATATATATATATCTGAATCACTTAACTGTACACCTGAAACTAACACAACATTGTAAATCAACTATACTTCAATTAAAAAAAAGATATAACACCAAAACACCGGCAGCAATGCAAACGATACACTGAAAATGAAAAAAGACTGAACACATTATGTTAAGTGAAAGAAGCCAGAATCAAAAGGCTACATACTGTGTAATTACATTTATATGACATCCTGCAAAAGGCAAAACACAGTGACAGGACAAAGAGCAGTGGTTGACGGGGGCTGAAGTGAGGGGAGGGGATGGCTACAAATGGATGAAAAGGAACTTTTTGAGATAATGTACTATTATCTTTATAGTGGTGGTTACACAACTGTATTCGTTGGTCCGAACTCATAGAATGGTACATCATAGAACTGTGTTAAATGGATGGATGGATGGAAGGAAAAGAGGAAGGAAGAAAAGATGCTCAACTTAAAACTTCAGGGGATCTAATGCCTCTGAACCTTTCCAATAGAAAATAGAAACCAGTGAATAAATTCTTCTCCACCACTGTGCATGGCCTCCCAAAACGTAATCCCACAAGAACTTGATACCATGTGTTAGCCAACTCAGTAATGCCCCCTCCCATTTGCTTTCACTCCTTCCTTACAGCATTCCAGTCTTCCTCACTTCTGCTTCTCCGCGTTGCACTCCCTGATAAAATAAGACAACAGCTTTTGCTCCAGGCTTTGCTTTCAAAGGAACTAAGGATAAAACACGAGGCATGGCATGTAACTAGGTTCTTGCCAAGAGAAATGGGAGCAGAGATGGTATGCGCTGCCTTTGGTTCTGGGCTCTCAGCCTTTGGGCATGCTCTCCTTCATTCTCCCTCTTCTGCTTCCTGTGAGTTGGAGCCCGACTACAATCTTGATTCAAATATGTAGACAAATTTGACCGCCTGTGAGATGGTGGCACAACCACATGGAAGGAACTTTTTGGTTCCTGGACGACCCTGTGGAGAAAAGATCCTGCCAACCTGGACAAATCATGTCAGAACTGTTAGGTGAGAAAGAAAATAAGCTCTGTATTCTTTAAACCACAGTATTTGGCGGGGTGAGTGGGGGGTCCCCTTTGTTACAGCAACATAACCTTTGCCTAAATGAATATGGGGGAATAATATGGTTTCTCAAGTACTCTCCGTGACGGTGACTCTTCTGAAAACATGGTGAGCACACATATTATCACTGAAATTGTGACACTTTTAAGGGTAAAGGAGGGGCTATTAATAATGATTTGGGGGTGATAGGAGTAAAGTAGTCTCCCTGTTTGTAAGCAACGTCAAACCTCTTCTAAGAAGATACTCAGTATATACTTTATCAAGTATATATATAAACTATGTAAAGTTTTGTACCTTTATTACTAGGATCGGGATGAAGGATGGAGAGTGGCATTAACATTAATAGTATCTGGTCAAGTGATGGTGGTTATCTGGAAAGTTCTGATCTTTGTGTATAGAGTATGTATGGAATCTCCATTCCCAGGGGAATATGGATGTGGCTGGCAATCAGCAGCCCTGGAGATCCATGTACGTTGGCATCTTAGGTGAGCCTAGGGGGATCGCCAACATTTCTGTTTAATGAATATAAGGAACCAGGAGTATCTTCATTTGGATTTGAGTGGGGAGGAGCCTGTAAGGCGGGCCTGAAAATTCACAGGTGGATGGATATGAGGAGAGGGACATGAGGCTGCCCCTGGTCCAGTCTCACATACTGGATCTGAAAACTCTAGAGCCCTTTTCAGACAGTCTTTGAGACACAGCAGCTCCAGAGTGTTGTATTAGGGCCCATTTGACAAAGTGCTGTTTGAGTTTAAAAGAAGGGCATTGTTCCTATAACTGGAACTTGACTAAGTGAAAATGGCAGGAAATTCAAGGAGCTGCACTGCCCCATGGGTAAGTGCAGAGTTGACAGCTGGGTGAACAGAGCTCAAGTCTATCCGCGCTGCTCCTTTCTCCTTGCTCTCCTTTTCTTTTTTAAGGTGCTAGACAGGCTTCCAGAAAAATCAAGCCATCAGGTCAATATACAAAGAAGATATGCCCTTGAAATGATTTTTATCACATAAAAATAGGGGAATGGCTTTCGAGCCCTCTTCATGAGGACTAAACCCTTACCTACACCATTTTCCTTCCATTGCAAACCCTGTTGCTGGGCAAATTAGGATTATCATCAAATCCTGCATCCCTCAATTTGACCTCTTATCCACTACTTTTTGTTTTGTTGTTTCCCAGTACCTTCCTGGACTATTATCCCTACGTGAGGCGATGTAATGTGAGATTGGGCTTACATCAGGCTAGTTAAATTTCAGGCAGGCTAGTAGCCACAGAAAATGTTAAAGGCCACATTATTCAAGTTATAAAGGAGTTAGTTGGAGAGAGGAAATGTTAACATTCAGATGCAAGATATTGTAAAACCATAATCTGCCAAATAAAACTGTTTCCTTGGAGCTAAATAAATATTCTCCCAGGGGCGGACCTGAGGCATCAGACAGCTGCATCTATTTATGGTTTCCCCTGTGTTTCCCTCTCTCCTCTGAGTCAAGCAGCTCTACAGAAAGCAACGGCAGTTTCTTTATAAAGCCTCCCTTTTCCCAGCAAGGGACACGAGTAGTGCAAGAGTGAAACAGCGAGCCAGCTGCCATTGAAATGTTCCAACCATCTGCTCCTTCCTTATTTTTTTTTTACTCTGTACGCATTTAAATGTCCTTCCTTATTTATGTGTTTGTAGAGAGCAGATGGAATTATCATCATCATCATCATCATATTCCACACACTGAACACCTACTATATTCTAAGCACCATGGTAGTAACTTTATATAAATTATCTCATGTCAACCTCACAAAGCTTTGATAAAGTGTAAGTTTTACTGTCCTATTTTACTGATGGTGAAACTGAGGCTTAGAAAGATTAAGAGATTCGCCAAAGGCCCCATAGCTGATGAGTGGGATGTTCTGAACCTTAAGCCTTTCTCTTTCGAAAGAAATGTGTAAAGTGCCGATAAACCTTCAGAAAAGTTATGAAGTGGGTGCAAGTATGTTTAGCGTCTTTTCAGCTCCCTCTTTTCAAACCGTCAGAATACCCTACTCCTCTGGACCACCTTTCCCAAAACTGTCAGCGATCCCAACAGTTCCAAAAGCATCCTTTCTTGTACCATTTGTTTGAATATGGGTCTCGTAGAAAGCAAGACAGTTGAAACATCCAACGAAATAAAGCTCTGAAGGCTGAATTTCAGACCATTCGAGCACGGAACGGGGGAGGTGTCTGTAGGTCGGTGGGCCTCCCCGAGGCTCCTTTGGTGACGCCAGATAGTTAGCTGCTACTCTGAAAACTTTAACAGCCCTGTGCCCTCAGCAATGTCAAGTACATATGCAAGACTTCCCAAGATAGGCTACCTATCGAACTTTTCAGTTTATTAAAACCAGAACAACAGCACACATTCTTTAAGGCCATTGCTATGATCCTATAATATTTTGAAGGGGAAGACAAGCCCAATTTTTTCAGAACAATAGAGTAGGAAAGATCCAGATCCCTGACTTTGTTATGATTAAGTGAAGAGAGTGCTTGTTTTCTAGCAAATAAAAATGTGTTCTTTGGATAGTCTTCTTCCTCCAGTCCCAGGGATATGCCTTCAGTCTGCTGTTGAAAATCTAAAGCATTCCAGTTGGAAGAACAGTAGACTTTTCTCTTGTTGGATGACTCTGAGTAGAATTTGGACAATGATTGTTCTGCTTCCAGAAAGTCCCTGGGGAGCAGAGAGAGAGGAAGGGGCCTTGGAAACTGAGCCAGGTGTTAGCCATCTCCTCAGGGGGCCCTCTTCTGCCAGGCCATGAAATCCCAGGCCTGGAACAGACCCCACTGACTTTTTCCAAAGTTTGATCTTTATTAGAGAGGCAGAGGCCAGGGATTTTTCCATGCACAGTTCTTCAGCTCCGGAATTCTGGATCTGACCTTCTGGTGCAAGAGAACTTGCATATCCCAACCGTGAAGACATGGTGTGACTGTAAAGCATTGAGTTGTTTTTCTTTCCACAGCCTTTTTCTCATTTCCAGAAAGAGAGGTTGAATAAGAGGGGTATTTGGGATGTTATTTGGCTTAGAAGCAAGTTTGTAGAAAAGAATGTCACCCTAGGGGTTTTCCATGTTAGGTAAATTTTTCTCCTTTGCTAAATGAATAATGTTTTAATATGGAACTGGCCCTTCATTTAGACAACTTAGATGCATGAATGCCCACCCCTTCTTTCTCTCAAAGCAAATGGATTCTTTTCACCTACTAGGAGGATGGCTTAAAACAAGTAAACATTTGGGTGGTCTGTTGATACTCACAGAGCACATTTGAAATTAACTAATTTGCCTTCAGTGAGAAACAGGTTCAAAGAGCTGGAGCTTTGAAATCAAGTAGCACAAGTTGTCTTTGTATATCCTCTGACTTGCTTAGGTTGTTGTTTCAATGGCAGCGTTTACTAATGAAGGGAAGGACATTGCCAGAAGGAGGGACAGAAGGCCAGGATGGGTCTCATACAGAGTGAATTTTAAACATCAGGAGTAAATAGGCAAATTAATCTGTTTTAAGAACCAGGTTCTTAAAACATAGTTATTCTCTCTCTATTCCCTCAGAGTTCTTGTTTGCCCATCTCTGCAGCACAGCCTTTTAGGCTGCATCTGGGGCTCCTTGGTCAGCTAGTTTCAAGTTGGGTTCAGCTAGAGAATGACACTGACAAGAAAATCAGAGGCAGGAGAGAGAAATCAGGGAGGGTATCTCTACCCTCTTCCCTTATTGTTTTGTCAACTCCGCTCTGGTGGAGCCTAAGCCTTACTTCGTTAGCCCACGGGATGGTTGTCTGAGTCAGCTTGGGCTATCATAACACGTTACCACAGACTGGGTGACCTAAACAATAGACATTTCTTTTCTGGAGGCTGGGAAGTTCAAGATCAAGGCACTGGCAACACTGGTGTCTGGTGAGGGAGCACTTCCTCGTTTGCAGACGACTGTCTTCTCATTGTATCTTCACATGGCCAAGAGCAGAGAGAGAAGCAAGCTCCCCTTTCTGTTCTTTTTTCTTAAATTAATTTTTATTGGAGTATAGTTGATTTATAATGTTGTGTTTATGCTGTACAGCACAGTAAATCAGTTATACATATACATATATCCACTCTCTTTTAGATTCTCTTCCCATATAGGTCATTACAGAGTATCGGGTAGAGTTCCCTGTGCTATTCAGTAGGTCCGTTATCTATTTTATATATAATAGTGTGTATATGTCAATCCCAATCTCCCAGTTTATCCCCCTCCCCTTTCCGCCTTGGTAACCATAAGTTTGTTTTCTAAATCTGTGACTCTATTCCTGTTTTTTAAATAGGTTCATTTGTACCATTTTTTTTAGAGTCCACATATAAGCGATATCATGTGATATTTGTCTTTCGACTTACTTCACTCAGCATGACAATCTCTCGGTCCATCCATGTTGCTGCAAATAGCTGTATTTCATTCTTTTTTATGGCTGAGTCACATTCCATTGTATGTATGTACCACGTCTTCTTTATCCATTCATCTGTTGATGAACATTTAGATTGCTTCCATGTCTTGGCTATTGTAAATAGTGCTGCAATGAACATTGGGGTGCATGTATCTTTTTGAAGTATGGTTTTCTTCAGATATATGCCCAGGACTGGGGTTACTGGGTCATACGGTAGCTCTATTTTTAGTTTTTTAAGGAACCCCTTCTGTTCTCAGAAGGGCACTCATCTCATTCATGCGTGTTCCACCCACATGACCCAGTACCACTGGGGGTTAGGATTTCAGCATAGGAATTTAGAGGGGTACAACATTCAGTCCATAGGAATGGTCATGAATGCTTAGGTTTGCTAGTCTCTGGGTGCTTTACCACTGCTTGTTTCATCAAACCCACACCTTCCTCCTTTAACACCTTATCATTATGGCCAACTTCGGGAGTAATGGTGCATCCTATTTATTGCCAGAATCCTGATAAATAACACAACTGTCTTTTACTCAATAAGCCTAAGAAATACTAGGAATTAACCTCCTTATAATCACCCAGAGTTGGTTCAGGCATAATAACAATGAGATCCAGCACTTATTAAATGCTTTCCATGCTCCCATGTACTATGCTAAGCGCCATACATGAAGAATTCCAGGAAGTAGAGACTGGACAGTTTTCTCGATACAATAGGCCATAGGGGGCAGAAACCATTTATAGGGAACTTATGGCCAAAGCCTATTTAAGTCTAAGGAAAGTGACCCTTGAAGTAATAATATTAAATATTAATTTTATTAATACTGCATATTAATAAAAATAATATCAAATGATCCTTTAAGGGCACTGGATAAACGTAGGTAAGGAGACTATTTTCACAAAAACTCCTCTTTGCTTAATACCTACTGCAAATATCTTTCCATTAACTGTCATGGGATCAAAAGACTTAATATCTGTCTATTCTTCTCTGAGGAATCCACAGGTGCACATGATGATGTCCCACACCACCATCTGCCATGCGCAGGGCAGTAGAGCCTTGGTTATACGCTTCCCCAGGGATGGGGGTGAGGGATTTCCATGCTCCCAGGGAGACTCTGGGCTACTTTGGGTTTTGACCCTCATAAGATTGGCTCTTTGTGGCTGAGTTTGCTCATGAGTTTCCCCTCTCTGGGGTCCACTCTCTTCTAATGGGTAAATTGCTTCAAATGTACGTATTCTGATAGAAGAAAGAGGAAGCGAAAGAAGTTAGGATGGGGCAGAAGATGGAGAGGATTGGTGTGACTCTGTCATGCATGGAGTCTTTGTTCTTTTCTCCTTTCTTTTACCAAAACTAATTGTCCAAACTGAAAGTTCTGGTAAGTTGTTGGGTCACGTTTGGACACTGTTTGGGTGGTATTGGTGTTGGTGTTAGTGGTATTTGTATGTTTGTGCGAGCGTGTGTGTATTTTGTCTGACACTCTTGATTTCTCAGAGTCAACTAAAATTAGGTTTAACAGCTTTTCCTAGTAGTGTTTAGGAAGATTGCACCCCATAGCCTGTTATCTGTCACAGATGCCAGACTTTCGTCCTTTGCAATCCTGATCGTACACTGAGCTTACCAAGAAGGAAAAGTCAAGATACATGTGAAACATTTCGACTGGAAGAATGTGAGAGGAAGTTATGTTCAAATTAAAATGAAATAAATCACAGATAAGAGGGTAGAATTCACATGAATTTTCAAAATCACTTGGGAGGTATTAATGTTGCATTTTCTACTAGTAACTGTATGAAATGCTCCTAGGTGTCCCAGGCATGATAACAGTACCAGCTAACATTTATCGAGTCCTTACTGTGTAAGGACATTATCTAATTTAACCATTATGCCAGCCCTATGATCTACTTGTTATGAGTTTCATTTTACAGATGAGGAAACTGAGGCTCAGGGAAATTGAATAATTTGCCTGAGGTCACACAGCTAGTACGTGACAGAATGCTGAGTTAATACTAAATACTAACTTGCCTCCCTGTATATGCAACTTCTGTTTTAGTTTTATTTTAAATTATGTAGTTCTATGTGCTCATTAACCACCCCCCAAAAGAATCAAACCATACAGTATTATACGAAGTAAAAAGGGAAAAGTTTCCATCTTCCGCAACTTTTTTTCTTTTCTATTTTGTTTCTACTTCCTTCTTGTATATTATCCTGGCGGTAGCTTCTGCAGACCTTGACCAAGATCTTCTCGGCCTATACTCGTAATCTCTATGCTGTCATGCTGCATTGTTGGAAAAGCTGTGACACATTTACATAAATTTTGCCAAGAGAACAATCTGCCCAATATTTAACTTAGACCGTATTTAAATCAAATTCTTACTGAGTGCATCTGTTCAGTCCCTTTGTCAGAGTACAATTCCTTAAAAGTTAGAAATATAATACTTTCAAATGTAGAGTGGGTAAATGTCAAGGAATTCTCTAACTCAATAACAAGGGACACAGCAGAATGGCAAAGGTGATCCAAGGGAGGATATAAAAACCGATATATATTTAGTCAATTAAAAAAATGCTGGAACAAGATTGAAAATTTAGAAATAAAGCTGATTAATTTCCTTCAGAGCAATAAAATCATAACTTGTAGAGTTATCTGTTATTCTGGATGAAAATTATTTGCATCTCTAGGAAGCAAAAACTATTTGAAATGTATCAGTCTTCTATCACCTGACATCTAATTTTACAGAGTCTGAGCTCTAATTAACAGTAAATTTTAAGGCAATGTTACTTTCCCTTAGAACAGCTGTCCGACAGAACTTTATGCCATGATGGAAGTGTTCTTCATCTGGGCTAATACAGTACCCACTAGCCTCATGTTGCCATTGAACATACGAAATGTGGTTAGAGTGACCAAAGAACTGACTTTTGAATATAATTTTAATTCAAATTTGACTTGAAATAGTCATATGTGGCTAGTCGCTACCATATTGAACAGTGCAGCCCTGGAGCTTCCAATGACCCTTAGGTGGGCTCATTAGAACAGTTAGTATGACTTTGAAAGGGCTCACGGTAATTTTTTTGCCTTATTTCTAAGTTTGGGGGCATTTTTCTCAATGCCTTTGTCCCTCCTACACTTCCCTCCATCAACCTTTATTTTTCTTTCTTTGCTGTGAGGAGCTGGAAGGGACCGCTCTGTTTGGTGCCCGCTGATGGCCCCCGTCCAGTTCTCAGATGAGACTGATGGCCCCTCTGAGGACTGAAGACGCAGTCCCCTGGCACGGCAGTCAGGAGGGACGTGCACGCAGCTGCGGTCTAAGAGAGCTGACGTGTTCTCCCGCCAAGCTGAGGAGTAAATGTCACGAGAAAAGCCCTTGAAAATGGTTCTCATCCCCTTTCTCCATCACAGTCAGTCCAGAATGAACTGTTCTTAAGTGTTGAATTTTAATGTTCTTCACGGTGGAGAAAAGCTTCTGGTAAGGGGATTTCAAGGTAAATAGGTTGCTAGTATTTAATTGATGATCAGTAAAATTCCCAGACCCATCTTTCATAAAGGAAATGGGCTCATGTAACCTTAAAAAAAAGGAAGAATATTATCTTTATGATAAGGTGATGCAAGAGTGGTTTTTGTTGATTTATTTTGGAAGAGCTATTTGTAAAATGATAGAGATTTTAAAAAGAGAGAGAGAGAGAAGCCTCTGTTGGTCCCTGGTATACCTTACTTAGCAGGGGAGAATGAAGTTGATTCTATGTTAGAAAAAGTTAACTGCTATGCGTTTCTGGTTGTCTCAAAGCATTTTCACCTCCCTTAAGTTAACAGCCCCTCACTGGTAACTCCTAAAGACTTTAACAATCCGTAGATGGAATTAATGACTTCTTCGTTGTTCCCCTTTTGGTGCCTCCTCAGCATCAGGACCTAATAAGCAGTAATGTCTGGGGTGCTCTGTACTGTAGCGTGCCTTGGTGTGCTGCCCTGGATTTGCTCGTAATCTCTCTTAGGGAATTCAAGGCACAGGGATTCAGAGATTGGAATCATTTTGCCAGCCCTGGCAACCTCTGTCACTCTGATTTCTTTAATCTTCCCATCTTTTTTATTTCCCCAGATAACTGAAGACTTTATTGGAAGGTCAAGTAAACTTTGCTGTAAATCACTAGAGGATCCAGAAAAGGAAAGGTAAAAAGGGAATCCTGACCGCTCTCAAATAGTCTTGAAATTTACCCTTTTAATTTTTTAAGCCCCTTGTACTTAAAAAGGCTTATAGAAACATATATAACTTATGTAAACCAGAATATCCATTGATTTCTTAAACTAACTGAAAGGTAGCTAGAAATGGGTTTATTGTCTCACTGCTGTGTTCAAAAGCTTTCTGAAGTGTATGCTCACCTTCCTGCCTTATTTGTTACAGTAAACATGATGAATCATGTATTTCTTTTAATATCATACCCTATACTATGCCTGTAACTCATCATTTTCCACTTGAGTTCTCACCATCATTTACCTTTTTGGGTATCGGACAGGACACTGAGTTGAATGTTCCTATACTTTGAAGCTATTGCCTTGAATACATTGGGTGAATCTTTTGAAATCAATTTGCATTATCATCTTGTTTTGTTTTTCAATCCAACCAAGGTTTATTGAGTGTTTACTATGAGCCAGGCATTGTTCTAAGTGCTTTAAGTGAAGGGTCTCTTTTAATGCTCTCAATATTGAGTTACTGGTAGTTTTTCTCCTTAATAAAGAGGAAGAAACTAAAGTTCAGAAAGTCAGTGACTTATTCAGGGTTACTCAACTAGTAAGTATTGAAACCATGACTCAAACCTAGGCGTGTTTATCTGTACAAACTTGCTCACGGCTCACAAAGTCTCCATGTCTATTCCCAGCTCTGAGTGTTACCGACTAAACAGTTGTTTGACCTTTCCAGGCACTTGTGTTCTTATTGGAAAAATGAGGATAATAATATCTCTCTTCCAAGGTTGGGGTACTGAGACTTGTAAGAAGTACTAAGTACATGTAATGTGTTATTATTTTAATATGTTCATTAGTAACTTCTCTAGTGAGTTGGATTCCAATTAATTGATATGTCATGCTTAGATCATAGGTGGGGAATCTCACTGTCCACCATAGGGAAGAAATTGGTTTAAGACCTCCTGGCTTTGGACTTGATCCAATGTGGCCTAGTGATTGAATTACCACAAAGAGTTCAATTAAAGGTGGTTTGGTTAATGAAATGGCCAACCCCTGCGCCTAGTACTGGTCCCAGTTTCAAGTTTCTTGCTTGTTTCACAAAGTGTGCAAACATTTGGTAATCTAAATAATTCTCTCTTTAGTATTTGAGACTGTCTGTTATATTGTTTGGTTTTTATCTGTTTAGGTGGGCTATGGAGCAAAATTAGTATGACTTTGAAGGGGCTCACGGTAATCTTTTTGCCTTCTATCAAGTTTGGGTCATTTTTCCAGACACTTTCCTCTCCTACATTTTTTATTTTTATCCCAACTATTGGGATAGTCTTTCTACATTTGAAAGGGACTTTTTATGATTTGGGAGTCTCTATTCTGACACAGAGCCAAAAAAGAGCAAAATAGACTAAATAAAGATCAATTCTATATTGGTCTTGTGTTCTTTGGAAACTAATGAAATGTGCCACCAAGCAGAGAGGCGCCGTTAAAGAAACAACCTTGCCTTCTAAGAGTAGCCTCGGTAGGGTGACGTGTTTCTTTGAGAGGCATTCAAAATTTCAAGGAATTGTTCCACACAGTATTGGTATTTAACTTGACATTTTCTTCTTCTATTAAAAAAAAAAATCCTTTCCTGGCTTGTTTAAGGAGAAATGAAGAGAAAATGATTAAGTCACTTGGAGCTGAACTTCCAGGCAGCTTTGCTGAATATTCATGATGTGTAGTTTCTAAATCTCTCTGAAATGGAATTCGACAGAGCCATCAGACTTCATCATCTAAGAGGCAAATCATTCAAACATATCCACAGACATTATCAGAGAATACCACCCTTACCTCATGCCTTCCCCCGTGAGCCACTTTTGAAGATAAGATGGTAAAGTCTGCACTAGCAAATAACTTACCATTGGCTAGAGGATACTGAAAGTTGCTACCTATATAAACATTTGTACAAAGATGAAAAGGAGATGCCTGGGACTGGTTGGGTGCTGGGGAACCACTGCAAGCTAAAGCAGATTCTTCACTCTCTCAATCTATTCGACTCTTTTTGTTGTTGTTGTTGTTGTTGTTTTTTGCGGTACGCGGGCCTCTCACTGTTGTGGCCTCTCCCATTGCGGAGCACAGGCTCCGGACGCGCAGGCTCAGCGGCCATGGCTCACGGGCCCAGCCGCTCTGCGGCACGTGGGATCTTCCGGGACCGGGGCACGAACCCGTGTCCCCTGCCTCGGCAGGCGGACTCGCAACCACTGCGCCACCAGGGAAGCCCTTTGCTTCTTTTCTTTAAAGTACTTTTCAGCCAGTGAAGCAAGAAGCTTAACCAAGTCACAACCCTAGCTGCGCTCTGAGGGCAAGAGTAAAAGCTCTATTTGGTTCTCATTTTCAAACATCTGACCCCAATGTCTGAGACCTACTGGCAGTAAACAAAGAGGAACGATGTCTAAACAAACAACAACAACAACAAAACCCCCAAAACTCAGAAGCATTTAGCTTGGATTCCACATCAGAAGTATGTATCCAGTAAATCCTACTTGTTATCATTATAAACGTAGTATTAAAAATCCCACCCACCTGTTTAGGACACAATGACAGAGTCAAGGGAAGATAAACAAAACTGCCCGTCTGCTTTCTTTTAAAAAGATATTCAACTTTCCATATTAAATACTGTAGGTCTGTTTAGAATGTAACTACTAACACATGCCTCTTCTGGAAAAGAAATCCAGGAGAGAACATTTAAGTCCTTTAATGACAGCACAGTGTATAAAGAAGATAAACCATTGGAAAGTTGATTAAACTGATTTTTCTGAAAAAGAAAGAATATCTTAATTGTTCTTGGTGACTGTAAAAGCATGATCTACTTCTAATCCTGTTTCTTACCGATGCCTCCTCAAAGGATAGGGGAGAAGATTGATCTTATCATGATAGAACTTTATTTTCAATTTGAGTGAGACAGAAAAGCTGCGTTGCCTTGAAGGCTGTTTTAGCTAAATAATTGACCCCAAACATCTCCTTGGCCCTTGCGACGCTGGTGAATGGAGGGAGCTTAAGGGGCTCTGAGTACACTTCAGAACGCTTTGTACCATGGCGAAACAATATAAATAAATCATGTAATAAAATGACCTTTCCCAAATCACGTTTTGGCGAGAAGATGTCTTTTACAGCCGTCTCTTTGCTCTAGCTGCAGGTGCCAACAAAAGTGAAACTTTTACCAGCCCTACTACAAATTCGACGTCCAGTTGAATTCGGTGCTGGGGAATCTAAATTCAGCATGCTTCCTTTTCCCATTTTTGGCAGACGGAAAATACATACCGCCAATGACCCAGGGTGTGTACAAACAACATCCTTATCTTCAGCCTTAGACCTCACTTCTGGAGAAAAGAAAGTTGTCCTGGGAGAAAGACCTTGAGAAGGAATACCGAGACGGATTGTTTCTTTATTTCTGTTATTAGTTTATTTGCTTCGTCAGGATAGCCGATTGTGTTGTCCTGGGAATTGCTGAGCACAGTGACATGTAAATAAGGAAATGGCCTAAAAAACAGTATGTGAGTCCTCTTTTTTTCCTGTGCTTTTGCTCAGAAATGAGACAGTTCTGTGTACATCAGGAGACAAGACATAGCTACTCAAGGGATCCTTTTTTCCAGGTGACAGTGTTCTGTGGAATATCTGACAGACCACACTGTTTGTCAGCACAGCCTGACCCACACGTCAAACCACATTTCTAGCTGTTAACAGAATATGGCAGGTCCATGTTTAGTACCAGAAAAGTCAGAATTCACAGAAACACAAAAAAACCAAAAGGGATTGGAGGTTGTGAGGGATGAGTGAGGAGTCCCTGGAATGTAGAAATTAGGTCAGATCAGATCGAGGAGTAAAACCAAAGCCCAATATGTACGTGGGAAAATTCATTCACGCTCTGCCAAGTTCCAAATGTCGCCTCCTCTTCTCCACCCGCAGCTGGATCTGCATCCCAGTCCCTCCCGCCCTCCCTGAAGCCTTCCTTGCCTTAAAAATGTTTTCACTGGCCTGTCCTGCATCAAGTTTTTCTCAACCTTTTTCTCATTATCACCCTCCTGAAGGAGCTTTTTAAGGCATTTTCCCCAATCATTCCCCCATAAAATGTTAATACCACAGATATACTGTGTATCTGTGCTCTATGTACATCTGTGTTTCTATATAAAAAGAGTAACAACTTTTTGCCCCTCCCAAACCAGTTTTTGCCCTTGGGGGTGATATTGCGCCCTTGAGAATGTACTTCTTACGCCCCAAAGGATCAAATAGCTTCTTTTAAGAAGAGAGGGTCTCCTTGACTCCTCTCAAGTCACGCGAGGGAGAAGACCAATACTGCTGTGTCTCTGGGCTGTGAGCTCTGGGTGAACAGTCAAAATATCTGTGAACAGTATCCTTTTCTTTAAGTGGGTTAGGGGAAAGATTCAACAGCGGAGGAAATGAAGAGCCATGAAACATGGTTTAGATATGTTTCCTCCTTGTTTTATTTCTCCTTCTAGTGTCCCCAGGACATGCTTTGCAGAAATGACAACCTCTGGAGAGTTCACCGAATGCAGGTGTCAGCACAGAAGAAACACGCTGTGGTGGGCAGCCTCCGAGATAGCTCTCGGTATCCATGCCTTTGAGTAATCCCTTATCCTTGAGTGTGGGCCAGACCTGCTGACTCACTTCTAACACACAGAATTTGGCAGAAGTGATGGAGTGTTACTTCCAAAACTAGGTTATAAAAAGACTGGCTTCCATCTTGGATTCATTTTTCTTTCTTTCTTTCTTTCTTTTTGCAAAAAAAAAAAAAAAAAAAAAGACAAAACAGAACATTTAATGAATTTTTACTCCAAATCTTAACTAATAATGAAATGTTCATATTGGGCAATTGGGCAACACAGAGATGAGTTCTTCATAACAAATGCAATTAGAAATTAAGTATGATACAAACCTATATATCAAATTAAAAATAGAATTTTCTGAAGTCTAACAGACACATGAGAAAAAAAAAAAGCAAAACTACCCCAAACATAGGCATAGAGCTCCGTAAGATACATACTGTGTAACCTCTAGTCAAGAAGTAGAACATTGCCAGCCTTACAGAAGTTCCAAACAAATAAATGTAATTATTACAAATATTGAAAAATGCCCTGAAGAAAGCAAATGAAGTATTGCAATTTCAAATAAGAGGAGCATCTCTGTTAGTGGGTAGAGACAGGTGCGTATCGACTTACTGAGAGGAGTGATGGACAAGGCAGGATGAAGAGCAGATAACACATGGTTTGAGAAGGTGATGTGTAGAGTGCTGCATAGATTTTCTAGAGTTGGACTTTGATAGAAGGAAGAGTACTTTCTTCATTGAATTAGGAAAGAAGAGGGAGAACATGGGCACAAGAAAGGATAGTTCCTAGGTTTGTGGTGAAACTTCTCATCTGATGACTCTTCTATGAGGCTGATTTAGTTTTTTGATTATGGATATATAGGAGGAGTCTAAATGTTTTGAAGAAATAGAAAGTAATGATGGTGCTATAATGGTCTCCGTATTGAGAAAGTATTGACAGTATTGACAATAGTTTTTCCTATACAAACACAGCTATAAGAAAATTTACTTTATAAATTAGGTATCACAAGGGATTAACGATAAGCAGACGTTCAGCATAAACCGTATCTTTTGCGCAAGCTGTTTGGACTCAAGAAGTCATTCCTATCAGAGGATGGTGGAAACTCTCTTGAAATCTAGGATCCTAGATGTCAGCCCACGTGCAGCCTGTAAACAGAGGCCTTGCACGCATCACTTCAGACCAGAGTTCCTAGAGCAAAGGGGCTGCACCTGATGCCTCAGCCAGCTGGCAGGCTGCAGGGAAGCACTGCGCATGACACCTCAATCCCAGCTCCAGGCAGCGGGCCATGCTCAGAGAGGCTGCGCACAGCGCTTGGAATCCTTTAGCGGAACAGCTGCACGTGCCCCACGAGAACCCCGCCCCTTTCTCCCTGTGGAGTATATAAAGCAGCCACGCCCATACCTTGTCCTGCCCTGAAGAGGGTGTGCTCTGGAGTAGGAGCTCGCGCTTCTCCATTTTTCCGTCAGAGAAGAAAGCTTTCCTTTGCTTCTAAACCGAACTCGGTCTCGTTTTATTGGCTCCAAGGACACTGGACGGAAGGACCCTTCTTGGGAACCAACTCCGGAGGGTCCGTAACAAAAGTCCCTGACTTAATAAGGAAAGGAAAAAATGGTATGCTGAAGTTGCTACGATTTCTGGTAAGAACGAATCTTCTCGGTGAAATTGTGAAGAGGGAGAAAGAAATTGGTGCTAGTTTTTCTGCTGCACCACAAACTGCAGAAGTTATAGCCGCGGTGTGTGATAAGTGCTTAGTTAACAGACGAAAGGTGTTAAATTTGTACAATAAAGTATTTTGAGAGAGAGAGAGAGAGAGACCACATTCACATAACTTTTATTACAGTATATTGTTATAATTGTTGGATTCATTTCCAGTCCTCGTATTACCCGCCCCCGCACTTCTGTCCTTGTATCTTAGTCCTATCCTAGGGTACTGGCCCCTGCGGGTACTGGCCCCTGGCTAATGCCTCGACTGCAGCCTTATGAGAGACCCTGGGCCAGAATCACTCAGCTAAACTGCTTCCAGATTCCTGACCCACACAAAGTGTGAGATAATACATGTCTGTTGTTGTAAGCCCCTAAGATTTGGGATAATTTGTTATAAGCAATAGATATGTAATACATCCTTTTTTTTTTTTCTATGTTTTATCCTTCCTTCAAGATTATTCATTATCATTTGTTGGCTAGTCTCCCTGTTCTGTAACAGTCAGATGGCTTTTTCTTCTAGACAGATACTGGAGGTAGGTCTAAAAGCTTTACCAAACCCAAAATGAATACTAAAAATCAAATTAGAATTTCTTTTCCCGTGATATTGGTGTGAAAAGAGTCATAAATTGGATGGAATGAGATGTGACTGGCTCAAATAGAGAAAGTAACCATACTCAGTTGTCCTTTTTCAGTTATGGTTTTTAAAGTTTGTATAAAAAGACTTTACGTGTTCTACTCCCAAGAATTCAAACTTCATGTTTATTTAGATGGAGTCTGGGGAGCTCATTATCTTTGTGAGATTTTATATATATATGGCACAGGTTATGTTATATATAGTACAGTATAAAATACATATATATGTTTTGCCTCAGTATGTATATGTGTATTACTGCCATTACTTCTTTGCTATAATTGAAAGCAGTCTCTAGATTCCTTTTGAAGACTTACTTAGAGCAAAGGGGCTGCACCTGATGCCTCAGCCAGCTGGCAGGCTGCAGGAAAGCACTGCGCATGACACCTCAATCCCAGATCGAGGCAGCGGGCCATGCTCAGAGAGGCTGCGCACAGCGCTTGGAATCCTTTAGCGGAACAGCTGCACGTGCCCCACGAGAACCCCGCCCCCTTCTCCCTGTGGAGAATATAAAGCAGCCACGCCCATATCTTGTCCTGCCCTGAGGAGGGTGTGCTCAGGAGTAGAGAGTTCCTTCCCTCTCCTTCTCCCACCCTCAGAGGGAGTGAGCCTTGCAGACTTTCAGTCTTACGGGTTTATTAGCATTGTCTTCAACTCTTCCGTGCCTCTCTGTGTTGGAACAATAGCTTAAGGAAATTGATGTCAGTAAATTTGTTTTCATATCTCTATATCTCTGTACAGAATATATATATTACATATGTGTATATATCTATATCTATGTATATAATACAGTATAAAAAGATGGGAAGGGTAAGGGGAATGTTTGCCAGCTCACAAGAACTACTTCTTTCCCAAAACTGTAGCAGCACCTTGACCTATAAATATGGAAAACTATATTCAAAATAGCCCTCATCTGTTCATCAAAATAGGCCGAATGAGACCTCGCCATGGTTCTATTTTTGTCCAGTTCATATAATTTTATATTTTCCACACTCCAGTTTGATTGATTCATTCATCCATCAGATATCAAAAGGTAATAAGACTTTCTTTCTTTTAATTCATACTTTAATTAAGATATTTTATTAATTCAGAATTGCCTCTCCCTTCAGTAACTCTAAATTAGTGAGTTCTTCCTTTGAGATGTTTTTAATATCCTTCTGATCTTGGGCCTGGTGGTATTGGACTGGTTTGATGGATTAGTTAAGAACTTACTTTATTTTAAAAAAAATAGCCCATCAGAATACTCCTCTGATGAACAAGGAACCAGAAAAAAATATATGTATTTTTGGCAGAGAGTTTGGCAGATTGGCTCATTTTCATAAAATAGTTTGTGTAACAAAAGTGTGAAAGATGTCTCATTTGTTAGCTGCTTTAATGAATTAAGATGGTAAAAGTACTCAGACCATAAAAGATGACATGCTGTGTCCCATGGATGACATGGGACATGACATGCGGTGTCCCATGTCATCCAGAGGCAGTGAGTGCGTCTAACGTTGTGGGGGAGTGCTGATTACAAACGTGAGTTACACCATGTGAGGGAAAGCATCTTCTTCACCTTTGACCTGCAGCTATAGGTTGGCAGGGGACCACAAGTTTTGGAATTTTGCAGGCCTGAGTCTGAAATCTGGCTATATACCTCTTACTCTCAAGTTAATCCAGACCTTCTCGGCCACAGTTTTTTGTCATCTTCAAAATAGAAAGAAATAATACCCTCTTCATATTGTTGTTGGATGTTTAAATGAGGTTAAGGAGCTAAGGCTTAATTCTTAACCTGGGGTCTGTAAATGCATGACAGATGGCCAGGTCATTATGTGAATGGTGAACCTCAACTCTTTCTCATAGAGAGATGACCTATCAGGCACCAGTTATCAAAACACAAATCGAAGAAATGAACTCTTCTGTTTTTGCTCCTCTCTTCAAGGCATTGTTTTTAAATCTTATGGAATTTCCCTTCTCATAGGCCAAATATGGTCAAATATTGGTTCCTAGTGTCCACTCCAATGACAGTTTTATATTCAGAAAGTTATATTCAGCTTAATCTTGCAACCATGAAAAATCTCAAGGATAAAAATAAGTTGATGATAGTCTCCCATGTAATGTAAGCCCATTAAAACACCTATATTTGTTTTTTTTTTTTTCAAGGCAAGGATAGGCACAGACTTAAAAAATATTCATTTAATTATCTTCCTATCCTACTAACATGGTTGTCTGAACCTGATACACTGATAGGGTCCCTTCTCTAAATGTGCCTATTCAGACATTTGAGGTTGAAACTTTAGCTAATTTACTGACAGTTGATGTGTTGTAATCATTTTCGCTATAATTGATCTAAATGTTTGATTCAACTTTTATTGAGAAATTTAAAAACCTTCCTCATTAATTGATTGCCTTGTTGTTCCACGTACTCTTAAGGCCATCTTGACAAAATTCAGGCAATGAGACCGAGAGATGATTTTCTGTGTTTAGAGTTTTGTTTGTTTTTTAAGAGTTTTCAAGTCCCTTGGCTTTGTTGTTGAAGCAAGCAACAAAGCAAATTTGTTGACAAATCAAGCAGGTCTGTCATTTGTCTCTAGTCCATTGAGTTATCTAAACGTGGAAGCCCAAGTTCAGGGATAGAGCATTGGAACAGTCAGCAGAAATCTTGGCTTCCTGGCTTCCAGATGCCACGCCAGCTCATCTAGATATTCCTCATTTAAGGGAGGAGTTGGAGCATTACAGTCCTAAAAACCATTTAATATGCTTTTATTATTTAAAATGCTTTATGTGTAGTATTAGACCATCACAGAACTCTGTGAAAATGTATTTTATTTTTTAATCTTTTACCAATGAGGAAAATGAAGCCCCAAGAATTGAAAGCAACTTACCCAAATTCCCCCCCAGCCTGTAAACCATAGGCTGAGTGTAGAGCAGTGGTTCTCAGCCAGGGATTTTATTCCCTCTTCCCAAGGGACATATGGCACTATCTGGAGATATTTTTGGTTGCTACAACTGGGGGAGGGTGCTCCTGGTGACTATTGGGTCAGGGCTGTTAAGCATCCTACCATGTATGGGACAGTCCCCCACAGCAAAGAATTACCGGGCCCAAAATGTCAATGCAGGTATTGCCGAAGTTGAGAAACTCTGCCTAGAGAGTCTCCAGAGCTTTCCAATAGAACTTTCTGCAATGATGGAAATGTTCTGCTAAACACTGGAAAAGTGGCTAGCGTGAATGAGGGACTTTTTGTTTAATTTTAAATCATTTAAATTTAAATAGCATATTTAAATATAGCTAGTGGCTAGTTTTTATATATAGTGGCTAGCCACATATATCTAGTGGCTAGTTTTTTGGACATCATAAGTCTTATGTTGCTTCCTGGCCTGTAGAATGTCATATAATAACAATTTCATAGGGTTGTCGTAAGAACTGAGTGAGATAAGTAAGTGTGCAATAGGATATTGACTGCTATTTTAGGAGTTAGGTAATACATCCATGTATACATGCTAATTATACTATGAAATATGTGCATATATTATTTGTATATACATACGCGCACACGTGAATGAAGCAGTTTCCAAAGAATGGTCTCAAATAATAACGACATGTTTAGGTAGTCCACAAACTATTGCAATGCACCAACATGAAGTCTTCAATCCTGCTGAATCCCCGTGTGTCACTTCTTGCAACTGCAACAGACGTTGGGAGCTCAGATATTAGAGAGTCCTTTCACCAGACCAGTGAATATCTGAACTTCAACAACTAAATGAACGGGTATTTATTGGTCGGAACCCTCCCTGCCCTCCACCACCAAGGCCAGATTTCCTTAGGTATCAGTACTTCAGTGTTGATAAATGTGGTTTCATCTTGAAAAGTATAGTTTATGTGAGCTTTTTGGAAGCACAGCTTTCAATGGCTTCTAGCCTGAAGGCCTAGCCCACTTTTGCTCTCTGAAGGTGCCTCTGGCAGACAGGCAGAATGGCCCACCAAGACTGCTGGCATGAGGACCCAAGTGGCTTGGTGGGCACGCTAATGACTGGGAACTTTGAAGCTGACAGCTGGGGCAGGATTCAGATTATTCTGCTGGGGAATAAAGTCACCCCTTAAATCTCAGGGTTTACACTTGCCTGTGAAGAGAATGCATGTACATACTTGATACTGGAGTAAGAACCAGTTAAATTCTTCTTCCATCAACATTCTAATGGTTTTTTACCTTACTTTTCTTTGGAACAGGGATTGAACTGGAAGGAAAGGCATTTGGGAGCAAATAATATTCAGAATAAAAATAAACAGGATCATGGCCTTTCTTTTCCTCTCTTTCTTTGGGTTTCAACTTAAATACCATGTTTCTAGAGAGGCCCAACCCAACCAGCATACATATAAACAAGATTTCCCACCTTACTCTTAGGTTTGATTTTTATCTTATCTCCTAATTAACTTCCTTCAAAGCACTTTTGAGAATTAGCAATTATTTATTTGGAGATTTACCTACTTAGTTTCACTGTGTCTTCCTCATCAGACTACAAACTCTTTGATGGAAGAGACCATCTCTCTCTTGTCTGCCATAGTATCTTCATAATCCAGCATCATGTCTGGCACGTGTGTTTTTTGGATGAGTGGATACGTGAACGTAAAATTGAGTATAAATATCATAGATTACTCCTCTGGTAGGTATAACCTGTAAAAATTAGTCAAAAGATATTTGTCTATTTTCCCGGGAATGAATGCTCCCAAATTGTGTTATTCTTCCTGAGTCTGTGAGAACTTTGACTCAAGCATTTTCCAAAGAGAATGTGTCCCATTTCTTTGATTTCAGGATGCAGGCACAGGGTCTCTGGAGATGAGGCCACCAGGGAGAGAATTATTCGAGCAATTACATGAGAAATGTAGATGCCAGGCCCGAGGTCCACACAACCATTGTTTCCTGAGGACTCTACTTCTGACAAGAGCAAAAGAGAGTGCAGTAGTTGCAGACCACGATGTTGCTTCCCAAAGTCCCTACTTGCATCCCCTTCGATACATAGATGCTGTGACTTTCTTCCTTTCCACAAACACTTAGAATGAACCTACTCTGCACACGGATCAGAAGTCAGGGTCGAGTTAGAAAGAAGAATACCAAGATGATAACGCCTAGGCTTTTAAATCCTACAAATTTGGGTTCAGTTCCCAGGGTGGCCACTTACTGGTGACCTTGGACAAGTTACACATCCTTTGGAAGCCTGTGATCCCTTATCTGTAAACTGGGGTTTACATATTTACATAGCACATATTTCATGCCATTGTGATAAAAGGTGAGGTGTTCCCAATGAAGCATTTAGGACAGAGCCTAGGACATAGGAAGCACTCAGTACATGTTAACTGTGATGATATTAACACTTGGCTCCAGATTCTCTGACACTCCTCAAAGGTGGAGTTATGTCCCTTTCTCTTGAACCAACATGTCCTTATGACTGCTTTAACACAGAGTCCAGTGGAGGTGACACTTCCAAAGCTAGGTCAAAAAGACATCAGCTCTTCCTTGTTTACTAGAACCCTGACCCACCTTGGAAGAAGTCACACTTCCCTGAGGCCGCCATGTTGAGGAGGGCATGTGGAGGTGCTCTGGCCAACAGTCCCATCTAAATCCATCCTTCCAGTCACCCCCACTGAGCTGCTAGACCATCCCTCTGGGAAGTAGACCCTCCAGCTGCAGCTGTTCATGGCCCCAGATGTTCAGGTCACCTCCAGCTGAGGCCCCAGACGTGAGGCAGCTGACTCAAGCCATCCTCCCTGTGCCCTGTCAGAATTCCCAATTCATAGACTCCAGGAGCACCATAGAGGGTGGTCATTTCAAGTCACTAAGTTTTGGGGATAATTTTTTACCCAGCAACAGGTTATGGTACGCCACAATTACCATTTATGTCAGTTATTAAAAACTCTTGTGATAGTTGTTAACATTTAAATAACTAATTAAATAAATAATAAATTTATTATTAGTTAAATAATAATCATAGTAATTTTCAGTAATTGATTAGATAGGTATCATTCTTGCCACCTTGTATCATTCACACTTCTGGTCGACGGTGCTGTGAAAGAAGTCTGGAACTGCTCTGTCTTTTCTCGGAGACTTTGCTCATGGCATCTGCTCCTCCTAGAGCTCTCTTCCGAGCTTATTGTGGCTCATTCTTACTCATCCTTTAAGATTTCAGCTCAGGTGTCACCACCTCCAGAAACCCACTCCTCATACCTGCTCCTCTGTGATCCTGCAAGGACCTCTTGAGTTTCTCTTTGCACTTTACACGCTGCACTTGCTACATGACATCACGAATTTCTACGACCTCCTTAAGGGAAGATACTGCCTTAGTCAACATTGTTTCCCCAGGGCCTGCATTTACGCAGGAAAAACAGTATCTGGTTGTGGTTTAGCACACATGTTCTGGAGCCAGGCTGCCTGAGTTTGAACCCTGGCTCAGCCGCCTACCTGCTGTGCAGTCTTCTCCGAGTGCCTTAAAAATGCTGTGTCTCGTGTGTGTAGACTGCTTCACGGATCCTCCCTCCTTCATAAACTTCCTTACAATTTAAAGATTTTAAAAAGTAAGAAATAGAAAGCCTTTGGAGTAGCACTGGATATGTAGTAAGTCTTCAATTAATAACTAGGTATTAATTATAAACTGTTATATTGGTTTGGCTCCAGACAGAGGGTCAGCCCTGCCGTTTCTTTTTATTCTGGTTCTGTTTGGAGTTTTTTCCTCTTAAATATTTCATCTGTTTTATTTGTGTGTGTTTGTTCATTTGTTTGTTTAGCCTGGGATCTAGCAGTAATTCTCAAATCTAGCTGGTATACTCTAGGCTCATCTGGGGTAGCCTGTTAGAAAATCCCAGACACCCTTTCCAGTGATTCTGCAGCCAGAAGTGAAGCCAGGGAACCTGCAGCTTTAACAAGTTTATCCAAGGAGGTGACCCATGAACGGGGCCAGCATTTGGGAACACTGACCTAGGATTTCTAAACAATTTTAATTTTACTGCTTTATCTGCTAACTCCATTTCTTAAGAGAGCATCTCATATACACAACTTTCCCTTCAGGCAGCAAACTGCAGACTGTTTAAAACAAACATCTAAATGCATTTCATTCTCTTTTTTCCAGGATGCCCTTTTCTCACCTCATTTTGTCCCCTTCACCAGCAGTTAGCATCTGACCCCGTCCTTGTTCTCCAGAAGAGCTGGCCATTTGTAGTCAATGGATGAGCAGCTGAAGGCTCCTTTTAGGGAAGTAACATTGCAAATAAGGGTGATAAATAAAGCTGTTCTTTAAAAGAGCCAGTCTCTTTGGCACATACTGTGCTCTCCTCTATCAGAGGGGGGAAAACTGAGGCTTATTCATAAGGAAATGAATACATGGTCAAAGAATCACTCCAGAGAGTCAGAAGCTAATCCTCTTTTGTCAAGTGGGGGATGCTTTTCCCTATTTCATATTTGTTTATGAATGCCACAGCATGTATTCCAAAAACACCACCCCTGGAGAGAGTAGAGCTATAATTCTGACAGAATTATATTACCCAATCATCTAAATTCAGGATAAATTTTAGATAGAGAGGAGATAGCAGAAAACCAATCCTTAGAACACACCTGTGAGACCCTTTGAATAGCGCTTTGTGAACGAATGCCCTTTATCTCTCCCCTCAGTGATGCTATCACAGTTTAACTGGCGCTAACACAGCTGTTCACAGCTGCACACAAGATGCTCGCAAGAACACAATGTCAACCATTTGTCCTCGTGGGGTGCAGCTTAATTTATTTCCTTTGAGGATGGAGTCTGATATTGTGTTCTAGCAGGAATCTAATCAGCAGATCTAAAAGACATTCAGAGGTCAGATTTAAGGGATGAGATGTTTCCGTGTATGATTCTTCTCTTGGATATCTACCCCTGCCCCTCGAAATATATCCAGTGGAGAACTAATCTTGAGGGTCAGTTTGTTTTTAATAGACCTTAAGCAGGAAGTGAACTGTGGTGGAACAAATGTTCTCATTATTTGAGGGAGAACCATAGCCACACTCCGCTTGTCAGCAGGATCAGCTGATGCCAGAATGCTCTTCACAAGCCAATTCACAGCAATGTGACAAAGGAAATTTATTGAGCACCTACTACATGCTGAGCAAATGTGTGGGGCTGGAAAAGGCAATAAAAAGTTTTCATTTCATTACAACATAAGTTGCATATCTTGCTCCTGAATGCCTTTAACATGCCTGGCGCAGTTTAGATGTTCAATAAATGTTGAATAAATACTGCACTCAGTAAATCAATCTCCTAAGCTAAGCCAGATAGATTTGTAGCAGCTGCCCAGAGGGCTATGCCCAAAAAAAGATTCTGAGGCTGTATCCAAGCTCAGTGAGAAATGTGACCTGAATGATTAGCAGTGTCTATCAAGGTCAGGAGAGAGATGAAATCAAGTGTGCCATATAATATATTCTGGGGCTAAACGCACATGATATAGCTATTCATCCCCTCCCTATCACCCTCTCTGCTTTTTTCCCCGTAAACCTTTCCCTTCAATTTCTGAAGCAAGCTGAGCGGCTGTCAGGGTCTAATCAGAAGTATAAATCTTCTGCACTCATGATCCCCATCTCTTCAGAATTCATCTTCTTCCAATCAGGAGAGAAGAGCTAATAGCTTCTGGTTTGAGTGAATCAAAGAGATCACAGAAGGAAATTCCACCTCGCTACACCACTGTGACTCTGCCTGGTTGGTACAAAATGAAAGACCAGGCAAAATGCAAAGTTCAAAACATTGAGCGATACAGAGTTTACATTTTCTTGATTTAATGTGTAAACACAAGGTTCACCTAATCCTTAGTGGGTGAGGATATAGGTGATGCGTATGCTGGATAAATATGGATTTTCTGCTCGTCATGTGAAAAACCGCATGTGCCTTTTCTTGACTTCACACTTAAAAACAAATTTTCCAGCGTATCTCGTTAAATAGAAAAACTTTAAAACATAAAAATTTAAATCTCACACTCAGTTACTAGGCTGCTTTGTTAAAATTCGCTCTGTCAAAGCCAGAGGGGTAAGTTTTGACACTACCTATTAGGAGAAGGTGTTGCAGAGCAACATACATTTTAAATGTCACCCCGACATTCATAAAAGATCCATCCAAATTTACCTGGAAGCCCTGGAGGATTTTCTGCCCTCCCAGTAATTTGGCAGAAAAGTTTCACTACAAGCCAACCAGTAGTTACTAAAGCCACGCAAATTTCCGAGATTGGTAGGCAAACAGGTCCAAAGATTTGGCAACAAAACACAGCCCACTTTTTTCCTTATACACTTTATTTGGTTTGCATTTGTGAAAAGAAGTATGCATTGCTCTATAAATGGGAAAAATAATTTATATGGATATAAGCAAAATACATGCAGATATTAAAAAATAAAGACAATATTTGTAAAATGATGTCTTTCTTTGATGTGAGAAGGAACTAAACTAAAAAATTCAAAAGTGGATGTCTTTGAGCAGAATTGCAGTAACTTTATTCTTCTTTAAGCTTAAGCAAGAAAAATGAGGGAAAGGTATATTAGAGTATGAACATAAGAGGAAATAAAGAATGAGATTGCTATCCAATTTGCATAACGAGTTATTCCTATAAAATTAATGTAAGTGATATAAGAATTGATTTGATAAGACTTCCCTTTTTCCTGGAAATCTTTGTTAGAGAAGTAAGCAGGGATAGAAGGAAAATCAGCTTCAAATATTAATATATCTAAATTCTATTTCCTGGGGCTTTTTTACTCTGAAACAAAAGGTGGAGATTCATATAATGGAAGAGAGAGGATCCTGGGAAACATAAACAGGAGTAAATCAAATTTGGTCTCTGAATATATCTTTTTGAAAACTTTACAACTTCATTAATATATAACAAGTATATAATCGATTATCTAATACACTAAAAATGTTGAATAGTCATTAGACACAGTAGCAGACATTGGGACATGTATGATAAGTCATTCTGAAGTGGCCAGTGATTTTGCTGACATTTAAAAAAAATCACTATATAAACATTGTTGCCAGTAGCCCAGACCAGTGGAAATATGGAATCCTTTAGCTATAAGCTGGAAACAGTGAAAAAAGGAACCTATAGAAATAGGACAGACTGGAAAGAAACTAAATTTGCACAAAGCATCAGTCTCAAGATCTAATTAGTGCCCCCTGGAGACTAATTTTTCAATGAGAAATTGACTTCAATACTAAAGGTATGAGAATAAATTTATAAAACGTGCTTCCACCCACGTTTTTTGCTTGAGGGTTCTAATTATAAGGAAATGCACCAAGAAAATAAGTCTATGATAAATGAAAAAATCCTAGACAGACCAATTAGGATAAGAAAATAATTTGGGCTCCAAAACCTATGGAGTTTTAAAGACTGCAGCAGTTAATGGTTAAAGGCGGGGGAAAAAAATAAACGATCTGTTGCATAAGCAACTCCAAGATATTCAGAGTGGGCCTCAAACGTTCTGGGTTGGTCTGGCTCCAGGATAACCACAGTGGCTGATTAAATACCATTGTTGATACGGGAGAACAGTATACTGGAGTCTGGTTTGGGGTCCTCCTTGAGTTTTTCTTACTTTATGAAAAAAAGTAGGCAGGCCTCTGTGTCCTCCTGTTTCAGAGAGTTTGGATTGTAGGGCAGAAAGCAGAACTCACCTCAAGAGAACCCTTGCTGCTTGGCTTTTATTGTCAAAAGTCTGCTTGTATATTTTTAAATTGAGCTATAGTTGATTTACAATGTTGTGTTAGTTTCTGGTGATTCAGTGATTCAGTTATACATACATGTATATATATATTCTTTTTCACATTGTTTTCCATTATGGTTTATTACAGGGTATTGAATATAGTCCCCTGTGCTATACAATAGGACGTGTTGTTTATCCATTCTATTTATAATAGTTTGCATCTGCTAATCCCCAACTCCCAATCCAACCCTCCCCCAACCCCTTGGCAACCAAAAATCTGTTCTTTATGTCTGTGAGTCCGTTTTTGTTTTGTAGATAAGTTCATTTGTGTCATATTTTATTTTTTTAATACATTTTTATTGGAGTATAATTGCTTCACAATGCTGTGTTAATTTCTATTGTACAAAAGTGAATCAACCATAGGAATACATATATCCCCATATCCCCTCCCTCTTGGGTCTCCTTCCCACCCTCCCTATCCCACCCGTCTAGGTGGTCACAGAGCACTGAGCTGATGTCCCTATGCTATGCTGCTGCTTCCCACTAGCTATCTGTTTTACATCTGGTAGTGTATATATGTCCATGCCACTTTCTCACTTCGCCCCAGCTTCCCCTTCCCCCACCCCTGGGTCCTCAAGTCCATTCTCTATGTCTGCATCTTTATTCCTGCCCTGCCACTAGGTTCATCAGTACCAATTTTTTTAGATTCCATATGTATGCATTAGCACATGGTATTTGTTTTTCTCTTGACTTACTTCTCTCTGTATGACAGACTCTAGGTCCATCCACCTCACTACAAATAACTCAATTTCATTTCTTTTTATGGCTGAGTAATATTCCATTGTATATATGTGTCACATCTTCTTTATCCATTCATCTGTCGATGGACACTTAGGTTGCTTTCATGTTCTGGCTATTGTAAATAGAACTGCAATGAACATTGTTGTACATGACTCTTTTTGAATTATGGTTTTCTCAGGGTATTTGCCCAGTAGTGGGATTGTGGGGTCATATGTAGTTCTATTTTTAGCTTTTTAAGAAACCTCCATACTGTTCTCCATAGTGACTGTATCAATTTACATTCCCACCAACAGAGCAGGAGGGTTCCGTTTTCACCACATCCTCTCCAGCGTTTATTGTTTCTAGATTTTTTGATAATGGCCATTCGCACCAGTGTGAGGTGATACCTCATTGTTGCTTTGATTTGAATTTCTCTAATAATTAGTGATGTTGAGCATCTTTTCATGTGCCTTTTGGCCATCTGTATGTCTTGTTTGTGGAATGTCTATTTAGGTCTTGCATCCATTTTTTAATTGGGTTGTTTGTTTTTTTGATACTGAGCTGCATGAGCTGCTTGTATATTTTGGAGATTAATCCTTTGTCAGTTGCTTCATTTGCAAATATTTTCTCCCATTCTGAGGGTTGTGTTTTTGTCTTGTTCATGGTTTCCTTTGCTGTGCAAAAGCTTTTAAGTTTCATTAGGTCCCATTTGTTTATTTTTGTTTTTATTTTCATTACTCTAGGAGGTGGGTCAAAAAAGATCTTGCTGTGGTTTATGTCAAAGAGTGTTTTCACTGTGTTTTTCTCTAAGAGTTTTATGGTATCCAGTCTTAAATTTAGGTCTTTAATCCATTTATAGTTTATTTTTGTGTATGGTGTTAGGAAGTGTTCTAATTTCATTCTTTTACATGTAGCTGTCCAGTTTTCCCAGCACCACTTATTGAAGAGGCTGTCTTTTCTCCACTGTATGTTCTTGCCTCCTTTACTGTAAATTAGGTGACCATATGTGTGCGGGTTTATCTCTGGGCTTTCTATCCTGTACCATTGATCTATATTTCTGTTTTTGTGCCAGTACCATACTGTCTTGATTACTGTAGCTTTGTAGTATAGTTTGAAGTTGGTGAGCCTGATTCCTTTGGCTCTGTTTTTCTTTCCCAATATTCCTTTGGCTATTCAGGATGTTTTGTGTTTCCATACAAATTGTAAAATTTTTTGTTCTAATTCTGTGAAGAATGCCATTGGTGGTTTGATAGGCATCACATTGAATATGTAGATTGCTTTGGGTAGTATAGTCACTTTCACAATATTGATTCTTCCAGTCCAAGAACATGGTATATCTCTCCATCTATTTGTGTCATCTTTGATTTCTTTCATCAGTGATTTATAGTTTTCTGAGTACAAGTCTTTTTGCCTCCTTAGGTAGGTTTATTCCTAGGTATTTTATTCTTTTTGTTGTGATGGTAAATGGGAGTGTTTCCTTAATTTCTCTTTCTGATTTTTCATTGTTAATGTATAGGAATGCCAGAGATTTCTGTGCATTAATTTTGGATCCTGCAACCTTACCAAATTCATTGACTAGTTCTAGTAGTTTCTGGTGACATCTTTAGGATTTTCTAAGTATAGTATCATGTCATCTGCAAATAGTGACAGCTCTACTTCTTCTTTTCCCATTTGTATTCCTTTTATTTCTTTTCCTTCTCTAATTGCCGTGGCTAGGACTTCCAAAACTTTGTTGAATAAAGGTGGCGAGAGTGGACGTCCTTGTCTTGTTCCTGATCTTAGTGGAAATGCTTTCAGTTTTTCACCATTGAGTATGATGTTTGCTGTGTGTTTGTCATATATGACCTTTATTATGTTGCACTAGGTTCCCTCTATGCCCATTTTCTGGAGAATTTTTATCATAAATGGGTGTTGAATTTTGTCCAAAGCTCTTTGCATCTATTGAGATGATCATATGGTTTTTATTCCTTAATTTGTTAATATGGTGTATCACATTGATTTGTGTATACTGAAGAATCCTTGCCTTCCTGGGATAAATCCCACTTGATCATGGTGAATGATCCTTTTAATATGTTGTTGGATTCTGTTTGCTAGTATTTTGTTCAGGATTTTTGCGTCTGTGTTCATCAGTGATATTGGTCTATAATTTTCTTTTTTTGTGGTATCTTTTTCTGGTTTTGATATTAGGGTGATGGTGGCTTCATAGAACGAGTTTGGGAGTGTTCCTCCCTCTGCAATTTTTTGGAAGAGTTTGAGAAGGATCGGTTTTAGCATTTCTCTAAATGTTTGATAGAATTTGCCTGTGAAGCCATCTGGTCCTGGACTTTTGTTTGTTGGAAGATTTTTGATTACAGTTTTAATTTCATGCCTCGTGATAGGTCTGTTTATATTTTCTAATTCTTCCTGGTTCAGTCTTGGAAAATTGTACCTTTCCAAGAATTTGTCTATTTCTTCATGGTTGTCCATTTTATTGGCATATACTTGTTTGTAGTAGTCTCTTACAATCCTTTGTATTTCTGCAGTGTCAGTTGTGATTTCTCCTTTTTCATTTCTAATTTTATTGATTTGCATCCTCTCCCTTTTTTTCTTGCTGAGTCTGATTAAGGTTTATCAATTTTGTTTATCTTCTCAAAGAACCAGCTTTTAGTTTTATTGATCTTTGCTATTGTTTTCTTTGTTTCTATTTCATTTATTTCTGCTCTGATCTTTATGATTTCTTTCCTTCTGACTCGGGTTTTCTTTGTTCTTCTTTCTCTAGTTGCTTTAGGTGTAGGGTTAGATTGTTTATTTGAGATTTTATTTGTTTCTTGAGGTGAGATTGAATTGCTATAGACTTCCCTCTTAGAACTGCTTCTGCTGCATCCCATAGGTTTTGGGTCATCATCTTTTCATTGTCATTTTTTTCTATGTATTTTTTTATTTCTTTGATTTCTTCAGTGATCTCTTGGTTATTTAGTAGAGCACTGTTTAGCCTCCATGTATTTGTGTTTTTTACAGTTTTTTTCCTGTAATTAATTTCCAGTCTAATAACATTGTGGTCAGAAAAGCTGCTTGATACAATTTCAATTTTCTTAAATTTTCTGAGGCTTGATTTGTGACCAAAGATGTGATCTGTCCTGGAGAATGTTCTGTGTGCACTTGAGAAGAAAGTGTATTCTGCCACTTTTGGGTGGAATGTCCTATAAATATCAAATCTGTGTGGTCTATTGTGTCATTTAAAGCTGTGTTTCCTTAATAATTTTCTGTCTGGATGATCTGTCCATTGGTGTAAGCGGGGTGTTAAAGTCCCACACTATTATTGTGTTACTGTTGATTTCCCCTTACTTGGTTGTTAGCATTTGCCTTATATTTTGAGGTGTTCCTTTGTTGAGTGCATAAACATTTATAATTGTTATATCTTCTTGGCTTGATCCCTTGATCATTCCTGTTAGTCCAGTGGTTCGGACTCAGAGCTCCCACTGCCGGAACTTTGGCTCAACCCCTGGCTCCTGAACTAAAATCCCACAAGCTGTGTGGGGTGGCAAAAAAAAAAAAAAAAGAAAGAAAGCAGAACAGTAAAGAGTAAATGATAAAATTAGACCAGGAAATTAACATATGTTAGAAAGAATATAAATATAAGAATATAGATGAAACAACAACCAGAAGGTAAAACAGAACCACAATAGTAAAAAAGAGGAGAAAAAAAAAAAAAGGGCAGAAAAGGCCTTGGCTGTGGGAGGTGGGGCTTAGGCAGGGGCCGGGTTTAGGCAGTGGGCGGGGCCTATGCTTAGTATCCACAGGGCTGGAAAAGGCTCGGGGGCGGGTGGGTTGCGGGGTGGTGGGGGGTCACAGGGAGGCTTAGGCTCAACTCAACAGAAGGGGCCCAGGCTGCCTGTGGTCTCGGAGGGCGGGCAACCCGGCCTGGGAGCCCAGCAGGCTTCCCCAGCCCGAGTGGGCGGGGCAGACGCCCCCCTCCACCTCCTCTCCTGCTCCTCTGGTCCTGGAGGGCCCCTCCCACCTCCCTATCCTGTTCTCCCCTGGCCTGCCTCCTATGCCCCCAGGACCAGTGTGGCCTGGAGTGGGCCTCTGAGTGCATAGGACCTGTCCTGAGAGCCAGGAGGGCTTGCCAGGCTGATTGGGCAGGGGAAATGCTAGGTGTGCTCCCCCCGATCTGAGCCCCTGAGGGTCCCTACAGGCATGGGAACACCTCTCCCCTCCCAGCCCTACCCCTCAGGTACACCGATCCTGTCAGGCCTCCACTTCTCCTACCCTCCTCCCCCACATCCTACCCAGTCGCTTGAGGGTTCCTCCTGTCTCCTTTGGGCATCGAGGTCCCCCACCAGCGTCCGGCAGGCACCCTAGTTGTGGGGAGATGCGAATTCCACGTCTTCCCATGCCGCCATCTCGACTCCCCATTTGTGTCATGTTTTAGATTCCCCATGTAAATGATATCATATGGTGTTTGTCTTTCTTTTTTTGACTTTGCTTAATGTCATAATCTCTAGGTTCATCAGTGTAGCTTAAAATAGCATTATTTCATTCTTTTTGTGGCTGAGTAGTGTTCCATTGTACATATGTGTACCACATCTCCTTTATGCATTCATCTGTCCATGGACATTTAGGTTGTTTCCGTTTCTTGGCTATTGTAAATAGTGCTGCTGTGAGCATGGGGGTTCATGTATCTTTTCAAATTATAGTTTTGTTGGGCTATATGCCCAGGAGTGGAATTGATGGATCATATGATAGTTCTATTTTTAGTTTTTTGAGGAACTTCCATACTGTTCTCCATAGTGACTGCGCCAATTTACATTCCCACCAACAGTGTAGGAGGGTTAAAAGTCTACTTATTGATTAGGCCACTGTTATTTTGGGTCTCCACTACCCATAACAAACCTAATCCTTATTGAAATTGCTTCTAACCTGAATGAATAGTAGTTCAGAGTAAAACTTAAGTTGATTTTAGAGAAATAGTGTCGTATTATTGGGTGGGCCAAAAGGTTCGTTCAGTTTTTTCCGTAAGATGGCTCTAGTAGCACCTACGTGTTTTTAACTTCATTTGTATGTTCGATTGTATGTGACACCTGTCATATCAGCATGCATTTAAAAAAAGACTTACCAAAATTGGTGAATTTTTGTGTAGCCATTTTAATAGTGAAGGTAGAACAGAGAAAGCAACATTTTCGGCATATTATGCTTATTTCAAGAAAGGTAAAAACGCAACTGAAACGCAAAAAAAGATTTGTGCAGTATATGGAGAAGGTGCTATGACTAATCGAAGGTGTCAAAAGCGGTTTGAGAAAGTTTTCTGCTGGAGTTTTCTCAGTGGACGATGCTCCATGGTCGGGTAGACCAGTTGAAGTTGATAGCAGTCAAATCGAGCCATTCACTGAGAACAGTCAACGGTATACCATGTGGGAGACAGTCGACATACTCAGAATATCCAAATCATGCAGTGAAAATCATTTGCCCTAGCTTGGTTATGTGAATCACTTTGATGTTCGGCATCCACGTAAGTTAAGCAAAAAAGACCTTCCTGACTGTATTTCCGCATGTGATTCTCAAACGTAATGAAAACATTCCTTTTTTTAAATAAATTGTGACGGGCGATGAAAAGTGGATACTGTACAACAGTGTGGAATGGAAGAGATCGTGGGGCAAGCAGAATGAACCACCACCAACACCACCAAAGGCCGGTCTTCATCCAAAGAAGGTGATGTTGTGTATATGATGGGATTGGAAGGGAGTCCTCTGTTATGAGCTACTTCTGGGAAACCAAACGATTAATTCCAACAAGTACTGCTCCCAGTTAGAGCAACGGAAAGCAGCACTCGACGAAAAGCATCAGAATTAGTCAAAAAAAACACATAATCTTCCATTAGGATAACGCAAGACCGCATGTTTCTTTGATGACCAGGCAAAAACTGTTACAGCTTGGCTGGGAAGTTCTGATTCCTCTGCCGTATTCACCGGACATTGCAACGTCAGATTTCCATTTATTTTGGTCTTTTCAAAATTCTCTTAATGGAAAAAATTTCCATTCACTGGAAAACTGTAAAAGGCACGTGGAACATTCTTTGCTCAAAAAGATAAAAAGTTTTGGGAAGATGGAATTATACAATTGCCTGAAAAATGGCAGAAGGTAGTGGAACAAAAAATGAATGCGTTTTTCAATAAAGTTCTTGGTGTAGGACTTCCCTGGTGGTCCAGTGGTAAAGAATCTGCCTTACAATGCAGGTGACGTGGGTTTGATCCCTGCTCGGGGAACTGAGATCCCACATGCTGCGGGGCAGCTAAGCCCATGCACCACAACTACTGAGCTCACTCACCTCAACTAAAGAGAGAAAACCCGCACACCACAACTAGAGAGAAGCCCACGTGCCACAACGGAAGGATCCTGCATGCCTGAATGAAGATCCCGCAACTAATACCCAATGCAGCCAAAAACAAATAAAATAAATAATATTTTAAAAATAATAAAGTTCTTGGTGAAAATGAAAAAAGTGTCTTTTTACTTAAAAGCCGAAGGCACTTTTTGGCCAACCCAATATTTTTGCACAGCAGATTTTGGGGTGTAATACTTACTCCTGCTCTACTGAATTTGGAAGAAGATACAGTTATCCTGGTGATGTTCTCAATGTTTTCAAAATTTTTGTGTGCATATGAGTCACCTGAGGGCTCATTAAAATAAAGATCGCTGGGCTCTACACAGAATTTAATGCAGCGTTTGGGGTGGGAGCGAGGATTACATTTCTAACAAGTTCCCACGAGATGCTAATTCTGCTGGTCAGGGACCACACTTTTGAGGGCCACTGTTCTAGACTAATTTTCAAACTAGCTAAGGTAAAGGACAAGTTTTATTTTATTCTGTCTTATTTTAATATTCACTCTGTCTTAGACTGATGCTTTTGTAAAATACAATGAAAATCATTTACTAAAATTATGAAATAATAAAAAGGTATAAAAGTACAAGCCTCATTTTAAACATTATTATTTGGATTCAACATTTGTGTAGACATAAAATTACTCTGCCAATTCCTATAAAAATGTCTAATTGCTGACTCTCGATGTCTATACTTACTACGTGGACTGGTTACTGGCATTCACAGATAAGCCTGATCCATGGCCCACTACAGCACTCCTAGCCTGATTGAGTAGCCTGGGACTAGGGGCACTTTGTATGCTTCCTGTCTGAGAAATTTCTGCAGTAGAATCCAAAGACTCCAAGCCTAGGCCAGTATCTCCTATCCTCCCTAAAAAAGTTACCAGTCTTTTTTTTTTTTTTGGCCATGTGATGGTTCAGTGGTATAGAGAGCTTCCTAGCATTGCTTCAAGTAGAGCATTATCAAGGAGCTTCCACTGACAAACTCTTAAAGAGAAGTTAACAGCAAACAATTCATCATATCATATCTTCCTTCTCTACTATAGGATGTGGCCCACCTTTAAAAACACTATTTCTCAATAACTGGCAACCTATCTTTAGCACTTACTACGTGCTAGGAACAATGATAAATTGTTTATAACTAATGTATGTGTTTTACATGCATTATATCATTTAAATTCTCAACAACCCCACAAGGCAGGTGCAATCATTACCCCCATTTTCAGTGGAGGAAAAAACAAAACAAAACAGTGAGGCCCGGGAAAGTGAAATAACTTGCATGAGATCATACATTGGGAAGTGGGCAGTTAAACCAGGTCCATGCTTTTGACCACCAGGTTTTAGTCCTCATTTCACCCAAGATCTTTCCCTGCGGAAATGCAGGCCAGATCAAGATACCAGCTTTATGCAAAGCATCGTAGAGGCACCAGGAGACCCAGGTGCCTCTAAGTAGTTGAGAGCCTAGGAGAAGTCGTTTTCCTCTTTGAGCATCACTGAGCTGTCATCCATAATTTGCTTCAAGAACTCATGTTCCTTGAGGGGTTAACAGACATTCTATGAAAAATGTGTTTGGGGTCAAATAAATTTAGGAAAGCTTGAATAAAATATTACCCTCTTTGAGATTCACATTCCTGGCAAATTAAAGACTCTGAAAGGTTTTATGGTGAAATGGTTCTGATTTTATTTAATATAGCATTTCCCAAAAGTCTTTGAATAGAGAAACCTATTTTTATACAACTAATATCGTAATAACAGAGGTTATTCATGGAACACAGTTCTGGAAGCAATACCCTAGTTTTTCCTGTCCCCAAATTCTGTGAGTCTATGACTGGTATAGAAATAGAAAATAGATACAGAACGGTATAGCAATAGAAATGGTATAGAATAGATAAAGAATAGTATAGAAATAGAAAAAGAATGCCAATAATAATAACAAAACCAGTAAGACCTAAACCTAATGATAGTCAGTGCTCTCATTAGCTGTGCACTGGATGGATTAGAAACCCAGATACCATTCTGCGCGCTTCACGTATATTAGTTCATTTAATCCTTATTCTAACCCTATTATAATCATTGTAAACACTGTTATCCCCATTTTACAACTGAGGGGACTAAGGCCCTGAAAAGAGCAGTTATAGGTCTCTCAAGCTAAACCATGTCTCAGAGACTCAGATTTTCCTGCACGCCCTAAGCAGAGTATCAAGAAAAGCGATAGAAGCGAGCCCATTGCTATTTTTTATTTTTTTGCCTGGTGTGCTTCATTTGCATATCAAAAGCCCTGTAATGTGACTGTAATCTGCCCTGTTTAATGTTTCTGACTTTCTTTTACTCTCCTTCTATCGAGCATTGGTTCACAGTCATTACCCTCTTGATCAAGTTACAGACAAAAGCAGCCTTCAAATTAGGCCTATTAAGATTTGGTTTTAATGAGGAGATAATTCCTCTAACAGCACAAGCCAGCACAGCCGGGGTATGATTACACAATCAGGCTGTCTTGCAGAAAGGGAAAGAAAAGCAGACTTCTGCCTCTTCCTCGAATGATTTCAGCCAGTCTTGATTCACTTGATGCCACTTAAAAGCACAGAGCAAATGTAATATCTGGGACTTGTGAGTAATGAAATAATCACATAGCCCGTGCTCTGCTAGGACAGTGGGAAAGTTTCTATTTCAAGGATTGGAACTTCTTAGAAGGCAAGTGTCCAGATTCGTAGTATTGGAAATCACAAGAGGGAAGATAAATGCTTTCCTTCTACGAGTCTAAGCTCTCTTGCTTTGTTGAATTCACTTGTGAGCCCTCTTCGTCTTTCAGGAATGAATACCCTGTAAGACTTTAAGTAAAATGATTTGTTAATTAACTCCAACCTTTGGGGATCTTTCTGCATGCTTTTTATTTTTATTAAAATAATCTTCAGCACATTTACTTTCTAAAATGTTCTTCCAACAAAATCATCTCTAGATATATTTATATCCTTTGCATACCCATAAGTCTTGGGTTAAGAAATCTTTATCTGTACTTTATTAATTACCTCAACCAATCATTTCGTTATATGTAAAATCCACCTAATACATCTATTCATCTGAAACTGTTTTACAGTAATATGTGACAAGGAGAATGAACTTGGGCCATCATGGACTCAGTATTCTGCAATATTGGTCCAAAGGCTCTTTCATCTCTCATTGCAGCACTACCATGAAGAGATGTGATAAACCTCCTTAAGGATTTAAAGTTGTTGGGCAACTTTAAATTGTTAAAGTTGTTTGCCCCAGTTGAATTTAGCATGACTGACAAGGAGTAAATAGCTCTCGACAGCAGGCAGGGGATATAAAAGAATATTTTAGCAAGAACAGTAGCTACTAACACTACATACGACTCCACATGTAGAACAGGATCCAGTCAAATGATTTATTTGTTCTGTATTAATACAGCAGAAATCAGCTTGTAGCATTTGGGAGCTGAGTGAATGAATCATGAGAAATGAAATGGCCAAAATCAGGAGGCCAAGGTCTAACTTAATCTTGAATATCATCACCTGCCATTCGTACATGACACCTGCACACACTCTCAGACTCACCCCTGTGACTCAGCCTGGTCACTTGTACAAAGAAAGTCTTCAATTAACGTGGTCTCCTTTCAGTGCTGTAAATACCCGAGTTTTTTCCCCAATTGCAGTCCTTTTCATACACTATTCTTGATTTCTAAAATGCTCTTTACCCAAACATTTATATTGGTCCTTTCTCCCATTCTTTTCTTTCTTCGCTCAAATAAATCACCCGAGAAGCTTTCCCTGAGCATGCTTTCTAAAGCACCTCTACCCAAACTCTGTTTTTCTCCATCTCTTCTCCTTGTTTATCTTCCAACATAACTCCTGTTTGATTTATGGTTTTATTATTTTTGAACCTGTATTCCTTATCACTGTGTACGATCTTTGAGAGTAAAGTATCCGTTTTGTTCACTGCTGTATTGCCTACCCATAGAAAATATGATGAAGTTGACATTTCATGTTTTGTTTGCTCAGAAGAATATGTTTTCTTGCTCATTTCTCATTGTTCATTTTGATTTTCATTTCCTAATATAAATGTCCCTCACTGGAGGCAAAAGTTGAGATTTATGTCTATCCCAATTCCATCCTTTAATAAATTCCTTCATCTCCCTTCCCTTGTACATTTTGAATGTGGTTTTACCTAGTGCCTCTCAATGAGTGTTAGAGGTAAAGATGTTGGAGAACTCTCTCCTTGGAGACTTCACTTCATATTTCTCCCAGATGAACTTAACTGCCTCACAAAAGGGCTCTTTGTCTTTTGAATTTAACCGGCTCTTTGTTTGGGCTGGTATCCAGCAGCCCAGGAGTAAAATGTCAGTGCTCTCTATTTAATCAGTGTTTTATTCTTGGCTTGTATTTCAACAGGGGGGATGAAACAGCAATTTGAATGTTGCTGATATATTTTTTGACCCTTTTAAATTCCCGATCTATATTATGTGAATCTCAATAATTTCTCATTTATTTTCAATCTGTACAAATTCCTTGGAGAAACGTGCTATTCTTTTGCTAAAAGACATAACAGCTGTGCTGACACTATACCAAAACCAAGACTAATCCTCGCCGAACCAAAGAGGTCATTTTGTGACATTCAGCTTTTTTTCTTTCTCATCGTAATTGCCAAACTTTGTACTGTCTGTTTGTAGAGCAGTGGTTCTCAAAGTTCCTTTTCTGGAACACTAATCTATAGTGATATTTTGCTCCCCATCCCCCAAATAGTTTCAGCGAGCCAGGAGTTTGAGAAACCAAGTATTAGCATATTAACAGTTCTGAGACCTGTCAGAAAATCAGCTGCTTTAGTTTGGTTTACCTTTTAGCGGTTTGTCAGTGTATTTGACCATAGCGATGGCACACAAACAGCAGTCCCAGACCACCTGGGAATCTGTGAGAAATGCGACATCTCCGGCCCTGTCCCAGACCTACAGACTCCCAAGCCCTAGAACAGAGAAAAGGCTTAGCAATCTGTGATTTCTCAAGCCCTCCAAGTAAACTTGACATTTGGTCGATGTGCGAACCACTGGACCATGGAGGTCTTGTATTGGGACCACCTTCTAATGTCCTGAAGGTATGTATTCAGAACACCAGGGAAACTATTCAGTAGGTCTGGGGTGTGGCCTGAGAGTCTGCATTTCTCACAAGTTCCCAGGTGACGTTGATGCTGCAGATCTGCAAAGTATACTTTGAGTAGCAGGGCCACAAGACACTTCCGAAAGAGCTAGAGCAGGCATGGCTGACACGCATGGGGAAGAATATTTGGATAGGTTCTTACAGTGGAAATTATGGGCAAAGTGTCTCCTGTCGCCCACCTGACCAGCCCTCCTCCAGCCATCCATGAGCCTCTGTCGGAAGGTAAATAGAAATGGCAGCATGATGCTCTTCACCTGGCTACCTACCACACCAGGTGTGCGAAGACAGACACACGGCAAAGGAAGAGGTGAGACCAGAGATCCTTGAGCGTGGGAATTTTTCTTGAACTTACAAGTAAAACATGAATGGCTCTGTGGTCCTGGAAAGCTTAGATAACCACCATGAAACTCGGTTTTCTCACCAGTTGGAAATATTAATAGCACCTGTGTTAGTAGTGGTAATGAGAGTATGACATGCTCGTAAAATGCTTACACTGTGGCATAGAGTAAGTCCTTAATAAGTGATAACGATGATTATGATATGATGATGGTTATGATGGTGGCCCCACATGGAATGGAAACATCCTGAAGTCAGCCTCATAATTTGACGGAAAAAAGAACGTGGAAGCGAAGATCAGGTCATTGTATTTTCCCTCCATGACTAGGGAATGCAAACTATATATTTTCACTGTGATTCTCTTCTCACAGCTCCAAGTGTCTAAACCGCCTACCTAGAAATCCACCATTATTAATTCTGGGGTTTGTGAGTAGTAGAATTGCTGCTGATCTTGATTTCCTTTTCTAGTATGACTGGGATAAAAATAGTCTTGTATAAGGTTTAAAACCTTCCCGCGTCTCAGGATATTCCAAGGAAGATTCAGTATTTGCCTGAGATCTAGGACTTCGGTTGTGTGGATCTAGGCGATGGGTAAGGCAGCCACGTGGTAAGAGGTTACCTGGATCTAAACGGGAAAGGCCGGAGAACCACTTGGGGAGAACTAAGTCAGCGGACATGAAAGCATGAGCAGGGAGAAGAGGCCAGCAAGCCAGCACACTTGCGGCCGAGTTTGAGAGAGAGGAGAGATTGTGAAAGAGCAACTGTTTAGATGAGAGAAATGAATAGATGGTTGAAGAGGGATGACTTTGATTATAAAAAATAGGAAGATCATCTCAGGGGTCATGAACTACATTTCCTGTCCCCATATCTCTTAGGAAAGTTTTGGTAGAGAGCTAAATTTATTTTCATCGATTTTTGGATGTCAGACTTGTGACTGTTGACTGTGATACCAGGTTGAGACTGACTTGGAGGTAATTTGATATTACTTAAGTAACATGTTTCCATAGTTTATAAACATAAGTATTTATTATTGATACATTGATAGTGGGAAAGAATAATACCTCTCTCTGGCTCTCTTTCTCTCTCTCTCTGTCTGTCTCTCTCTGTCTCTCTTCCCCCCCCCCCCCCCCCCCGGCCTCTGACTCTTTCTTAGTAAAGAAACTATCTCTAAATTTTGAACACCAAGACTTGTCTCAATTAGTGATTCTCAATTGGGGGCTATTCTGGGACATGGGTCAAGCTCTGAAGACGATGTTGGTTATCACAGTTGGGCTTGTGTTACTAGCATCAGCTGGGTAGAGGCCAGGGACGCTGCTAAACATCCTACAATCACTTAGCTTAGCCCCCACCATAACAAAGAATTGTCTGATGTAAATGTTAATAGCGCCAAGCTTGAGAAACTCTTGTCTAAATTATTAGAAACTTTCCTTCCTCAATTCCAACTTCCAGTGTGTGATTTGAATAATTCCTCTGATTATAATTTAAATTATAATTTAATTTATTAAATTTACATAATTTACATTCCAATAATAATAATTCTAGGGGAAAGCCATTCTGTATAGCACATAAGAAAATGAACGATTCTTTGGAAACTTCCATCTTATTATCTGTTAAAGGAAATATCCTTAATAAACTACAGGTTTTCTTTGGAGACTCTTACTATGATAATAGACTCAGTTAACCAATAAATAAAATGTTCAATTCTGCAACAATTACTTTTGAGATTTTCTTGCTAGTAACAAAATGTATGATGACTTTTAACTGATTTGCATAGCTAGTGATTTCCATGAAACTGCCATGTTGGAGGAGCTATTGCCAAGTGTTTGAAGAGTCAGTAAGGCAAAATGGAGAGGGCCTTGTGTGGTCCTCCTGAGCTTAGTTCTAGGTCCAGCTGTGCCACCAGCCACGTCATGTCCTTGGGCGATCTGCAACACGTCTCTAAAACTTGAAAGCCTCTTCTGCAGAATTAGTAGGAATTGGATTAAGTTCCCTTTAAGGTCTTTTCTGGTTCACTCTGAACTCTGATTGAGATTCTTTTCCTCCATGAGAAATAATGCCTTTTAGTTGACCTTTGAAGGAGAGTTAAATGAAGTTCAGGTCAGCCTCAAGCTCAACGAAGTGTTTGTGTTATTTCTAAAAAAATAAGGAAAGTAAGGAGGAGAACATGGCAAGTTGCCACTGTTAAAGCGAATATGTCTAAATGGACATTTAGCATTTTTCCCTACTAAGACGAATCTGTATCCAAACAGAATTTGAAAAATAGTGAAAAAAAAAAAAAGTCGATTCCCACAGAAAACAATGAATCAAAATGAACATCTGTTAGAGGTTTTTTTTTCAAGTCAGGCCAATACCATATTAAACCACGGCCGGTCCTTGCTCACTACGCTTAGTCTCTTTCAAAAATAAGTAAAATAAAATATTTTTTTTAAAAAACAGCATAAAAACAATTTGCATTGACTTCACTGTAACAGAATGTAAACCAAAACACATCTTTGAAGTTCCCGGCACAGATGGCAGGTCCCAGCTCTCCCATGGTAGATGCTAAGCAGAAAAGTGACTGAGCTACAGGAAGTTGAAGAGACCACAAATATCTAACACCATAGAAATGGCCCAGAACTGCCAGTGACAAACATGAAGTGTATTAAACCGATGTGTCTCTCTGAAGCAGTCCGTTCCTGGGCCTTCTGAAGGAAGCCCTTCTTCTAATTTGAACTTGTCTGTCGATGCTTACGTTGTCAGCACTAGGACATGCTCTCCTGAGCCCCGTGTTTTAGTGGGAGAGATGAATTCGTGCTGCTTTGTTGATATCTACCACCTGGTTCCCATGGTGACTCGTAGCAGGCTTTTGTAAGAAAGCTTCCTGAAGTCTGGAGTCATGGTGAGCAAACCTTTTTGACCTCAACACATAGAAATACGTTTTACCTCATTACCCAGTACAAATGTGTAAGCGCACACACACACATACACAAAGTTCCCCAAAGTACCAAAGATTCTCTGATATCTCCTGTGTTTGGGCCTATATACCAGTTCCTTCTGCCCAGGTCACTATTTCTACTCCACTCTCTTGTTCTGTTACTTGTCTAGACGATGCCTACTTGTCACTCAGGCTGAGAAATGTACCCTACACTGGATTTCATGTCTTTGGTCCCTTTACAGCAATAACACAAGCTATATAAGCACATACAGAAAAGGTGAGAAAACCATGGAAGAACTGAATCTTAAATGGCCTGATTTATCTCAGAGCATCACAGAATTTTTAAGCAAAAGGGCACCATAAAAAACGATTAAGAGCAGCAGTTGCCAACTACTGTTCCTTATATATCAGTGAAGGCCACAATTTGTGGCTAAGTACTGTGGTTCAATATTATAGAAAGCTCAGGGGAAAACTGTCCACTTATTTTTTAAGACTGCATAAGCAAATAAAATCCCAAGTTTTTTATATGACTTTGATTATAAAAAATAGGAAGATCATTGATTGTTACTTCAAGTGTTGTTTGCTTTTTTTTTTTAAATTTTTTAAATTTATTTTTGGCTGCATTGGGTCTTCATTGCGGTGTGCAGGCTTCTCATTGCAGTGACCTATCTTGTTGTGGAGCACAGGCTCTAGGCACGCGGGCTTCAGTAGTAGTGGCTCACGGGCTGTAGAGCGCAGGCTCAGTAGTTGTTGCGCACGGGCTTAATTGCTCTGTGGCATGTGGGATCTTCCGGGACGAGGGCTTGAACCCGTGTTCCCTGCATTGGCAGGCGGATTCTTATCCACTGCACCACCAGGGAAGTCCCTGTTTGCTTTTTTTAAAAAGTCTCTCAAATCGTGGGAGAGCTAATTTTTTTTAAAGTTCTTGGTGGTCTAGGCCTTTCTGGAGAGTCACTGATTTAGCCCAATCCCTTAAATTTTACAAATCTGGAAACTGAGCTCCAGAGAGGGTAAGTGACCTTCCAAAGCCCATCCAGCATATAAAGGCACACTTAGGATGAATGATCACATCCTAAAACACAGAATTTCCCTCTAAAGGCATAGATAGTTTATCTCATCAATATGTTAAGGAGATAATGCATAATCCAGAATCTCTGTCAACCGTCGAGTGTAACACTCCAGCAAACATAAAGCAAGATCTGTTGTATTCAAAACTGTGCAAGATTCATCAGAAACCACAAAGATGAGTTCTACACAATCCTTGACTTTAGGACCTTAGACTTAACAGCACTTACCTTCATTCTCTTGTTTAACCCTCACAACAGTTCTATCGGGGTAAATGCCACATTATTCCCATTTTGTAGATGAGAAAGTCCTATTGCTGGTAACCTGCAAAACTGATTCAGAGTCTGATGCCTTTGCTGCTGTCATATATTGCACAGGTATTTTAAGAATTCAGAGAAAGAAAAGATTAATTCTGGTTGGGAGATTTGTGTAAGGCTTCTTGGAGAATGTGGAATTTTTAAAATTAAAGTATGGTTGATTTACGATGTTTTGTTACTTTCAGGTGTACAGCAAAGTGATTCAGTTATTCAGATTCTTATATATATATATATTCTTTTTCAGAATCCTTCCCATATAGGTTATGACAAGATATTGAATATAGTTACCTGTGCTATACAGTAAATCCTTGTTGTTTATCTGTTTTATATATAGTAATTTGTATCTGTTAATCCCAAGCTCCTAATTTATCCCTACCCCCCTTTCCTCTTTGGTAACCGTAAGTTTGTTTCCTATGTTTGTGAGTCTTTTTCTGTTTTGTAAATAAGTTCATTTGTATCACTTTTTAAGGAGGATCTGGAATTTGAAGCATGTGATAGATTTCAATAAAAAGGGATTCAACAAAAAGACTGTCCAAGGCATAGGGAACCAAAGAGCAGGAGAAGAAAAATGAAAAGAAAATTCTAGACTGAGTACTTGGAGGATAGTCAGGTTATAGAGGACCTTGAATGCCATTCCAGGAGTTGAGCGATTCCCAAGAGGTGTTCCACAGAGCACAGTGTCTGAAGGCTGTTAATGGGGGTTAAACATGGTGTTGGATGACCAAACGGGTCTGGGAAATACTGGATTAAAAAGGTTCGACAGATTCTTTACTGTAGAACTGCCCAGAGTCTTGAATAGGCTAATGTAAATTATGAACATCCAAGAAGAGGATAAAATTCACAGCATTTCCCAGATTTATTTGATTACAGAATATCCATTTTATCATTTTTTTTTCCTTTCTTAAAAAGCAGGTGACAGATTACTGAACCTTAAGAAAACTGACCTGACAGTAATGGGAAAGGCTTCCTAAGAGGGAAGATGAGATGGAGATGAGACCAGATAGGAGGCCAGGGTAAGAATCATGATTACCTGTAGGTGAGGGTGAGTCCTGCACCTGGGAATAAAAATTCACAGATTTTTGTGTCAGGCTGGAATGGCCCCTCCGGTCACGTGATGTCAGGGGACCATGGCTTTCTGCACCTCTCCCTGCCCTCCCATCCACATACACAAATTGACCTGTCTTTGGATTGTGAGGTGTCTGCTGAGAATAGGCATAACCTAGGGCAAGACACTATTTGTATCACCTCACACCAGTCAGAATGGCCATCATCAAAAAGCCTACAGACAATAAATGCTGGAGGGATGTGGAGAAAAGGGAACCCTCCTACACTGTTGGTGGGAATGTAAATTGGTACAGGCACTATGGAGAACAGAATGGAGGTTCCTGAAAAAACTAAAAATAGAACTACCGTATGATCCAGCAATCCCACTCCTAGGCATATACCCGGAGAAAACCATAATTCAAAAAGATACATGCACCCCAATATTCATTGCAGCACTATTTACAATAGGCAGGACATGGAAGCAACCTAAGTATCTGTCAACAGAGGAATGGATAAAGAAGGTGTTGTACATATATACAATGGAATATTACTCAACCATAAAAAAGAACAAAATAATGCCATTTGCAGCAACATAGATGGACCTAGAGATTATCATACTGAATGAAGTAAGTCAGGCAGAGAAAGACAAATATCATAGGATATCATTCATATGTGGAATCTAATTTTTTAAAAAATGATTTAAACTTATTTACAAAACAGAAACAGACTCACAGGTTTCTAAAACAAACTTACCAAAGGGGAAAGGTGGGGAGGGAGGGATAAATCAGGAGTTTGGGATTAACATACACACACTACTATATATAAATTAGCCAACAAGGACCTACTGTATAGGACAGGGAACTCTACTCAATCTTCTGTAATAACCTATATGGGAAAAGAATCTGAACAGAGAATGAATATATGTATATGTATAACTGAATCACTTTGCTGTACACCTGAAACACAACATTGTAAATCAACTATACTCCAATAAATTTTTGTTTTAAAAAAAGACTATTTGGCTGACAATTCCCAGCCAGAGGGACTCCAATAGGTGCTGAGCTTTCAGCAGTTGAGGTAATAAGAACCTCAGTCCTCATCCGGGAAATCTGGGCAGCTTACCCTGGCACCCATCACACTCTGCATTTCTTTGTCCTTCAGCATTTACAACGATGACATGTTTCTCCCATGTTGCATGCAGTTGATGATTGTGTCTGTGTTTTGTTTTGTTGGCTATTATGAAGGAGTGGTGTATTTGCATAAAGAGAGCATGTGTTGACAAGAAATAGATCTATTGCTTTAAATTCATCTTGCAAGTGGTTTTCATCGAAATAGCAGGAAACTAATGTCGTTTTAAAACTTTATTAAAATCATCTGGATATACTCAGCCTAATAAAAACAGAGTACACGGCTGCTGGACTTCCTGTAGCTTTAGATATGGAGCAAGAAGAGGCTTAAGTGATATCCTACATTTGAAATTGTGTAGAAAGATATGTTATTGGCCTAAGAAAATATGTCCCTTATGAAGCAGATTCACAGCTAGCATCCCTGCTCCATTTCTGTTTGCATGACTTTTTAGTGTCTCTGGCATTCAGTCCTACTTGGCCTCTTCGTTCTCTGTGTGTTTATATACATCAGTGTTGTTTTACTGAGGCTGCTGCCTTGTCTTGTTCAGTCTGAGACATTTCACTTCTCCACTTAAGAAAGGTCAATTCTGAAGTGAACCTTTAGAAAGCGCTGTATCACCCTAAGCTTCAGAATCATTTCGATTTTCTCTTCCAAAGAGGCAAGTTGACCCTTCATCATAATTGAGTCCTATTTAATCTAGCTATTTTCATGATTGATTACAAATGGAAACTCTGGTCGGGATGGGGCAACCATGTTTAATGAGGTCACTCAGGTGGCCAGGCCACTTTCTAGGGCCTTGTGCTCTTTTACTAACTTTTGGCAAAAAAGCATCAAATAACTTGCGCCCTGTTGTTATTTTAGAAAAAATGCCACCAGCGTTCATTAAGGATGTAAATGCCTATAAATTGACATAAACACATGCCTTCCCCCTATCCAAATCCATCATGCAACCGCGATTGCATTTGATTCTAGGGCTTTGAAATGCAAAGGAAAACACTGAACGCTGTGAGGTAAAACTCTTCTGCAATGGGGAACTAGGATGAAGTCTTGAATAGCATTACTCCAGCCAACATACACAAGCTTAACATTACATTTTGAACCTATGGCCATGTGCATTAAAGATGAACATTTTGCCTGTGAAAAATTAATGTCCCAGAGCCCTTGCAACCACTGTTTCTTTGTGAAATGGAGTATGCAAAATGTCTTTTCAAAAGGCAACCTTTTGGTGAATAGATTGCTTCTCCTCTTTTGGTTTGTGCTACTAGTTGGAAAGGCCCCTAAAGGAGCATCAAACAAATGAGCCAGTAGTTCTAAAAGAGCCTGAGACCAGAGTCACAGAAACCTGGAGATGGATGGAACCAGAGAGCGAGACCAATTTTCGTCCTTGTGTGAAAAAAATAAAATGTCTCTTTCTCCTCTTTCGTTTTCTTGATCTTTTAAAAATGTAAAGGCTCTGCTTTTTTTGTTGGTTAACAGGTCGAGATTTAAACAAAGAAGGCTCCTTGGGAAGGCCCAAGTAAGAAGCGCCAAGCTGCAGAGGACAGAGCTGGCCTGGGAGCTCTGTGAGTTATCAGGCAAGTGTTATGTCTGGAGTAGAAACTGAGATAACCAAGCCTCGAGGGGCCTTGGATCAATTTAATTTTGATAAATGACCAGTTTGGTAAATATTATTTACATTACTCCACAAGTCAGGTCTGTTTCTGTTCCATTCACGTTTGAACAACCCACATCGTTGGCCGTGGAAATAGCTTCTCAAGTAATCCCCACGGCCCAGCTTTCCCCACTGTTAACTCACAATTAGAAGGATAAGTAGTAACGAGGGTGCTTGGCTTTTGAACTAAAAATGAAAACATGAACAAACAGCTCAGTAATCTAGATTTGAAGCAATTCTTGAACCACGAGACCTCCATATTCCCAACAGTCTACAAAGGTGGTGGTATTACTTTTAAATTTTTGTATCTGCTTTAAAAAAATGACATTCTTAAATATTACAGGATTTAAAAAGAAAAAAAAATTCAAGCATAATCCTAGCCCTTTAACATGCTATTTTTATTTATCTGCATTTTCCTCCACTCTTTATCTATATGTTATACGTTTATTGAGTCATTCGCTCCTTCATTCTGCAAGTGTTTATTAAGCACTTAATATGTTATCAGTTAGTGGTTTAGGCCAGAAATCAACAAATATTTTCTGTATTGAGCCACACAGTAATAAATTTAGGTTTTGAGGGCCACCCAGTCTCTGTCACAACTACTCAAGTCAGGTGTTGTAGGGCAAAAGTGGCCAAAGACAGTGTGTGAACAAATAGGTCTGGTGGTGTTCCAATAAAACTTTATTTACAAAACAGGCAGTAAGTCGGCTTTGGCCAGCTGGCCACAGTTTGCCAAACTCTGCCATAAGACGATGGTGTCCAAGAGACCAACAAAATAGACAAAGTCCCATTGAACAAACACTGTAATTGGGGGAGGCAAATAATAAATAGCAAACAAATGCTTTCAGTGAATAAATGGTACAGTGAAGGAAACCATCCCATATTTTAGTTAATCCTTCTTCCGTTTTGTGGATTTAGCTAAATCTTATTGATGAGCATGCAGATGAAGGAAACAAAGAAATCAAGGTGTCCATCTGATAATAAACTTTTTCTAAATCCTTTGTTTCTGCTTTGGGCAGACAGGAATTTTAGGTTAGGAAAAATGCACGGGTAAGGAAGGTGAACGTAAAGAGTGTTTGCCTTGCGGTAAGAAACTTTTTTTAGCTTTAGGCACCCAGCTTTCTGGGTAGCACTGAAAATCAGGCTCTGGAAGTCTAGATTGTTCAGAATAAAGGGAACAGACAAATGGGAACCTCGTACTTCCTGCTCAGGGCCTGCGTTTTGCCACCAGGCAGCAGCCCCTCACGATTTAGTCGATTAAGGAACAAGATAGCTCAAGAAGGATGCTCCCATTCAAATCCATCAAACACTTATTGTAATTAGCACAGTGCATGCAAAGCACAGTACATGACCCTACATTATAGGGAGGATATACTGATGAATATGACAAATCCCCTTCTTCCCAGGTGGAGACGGGCACCTGAGGGATAGGACAGATTCAGGACCAAGGTATCAAGTGATAGTGTATATGGGAGGTCAGCCCTTACTCCCCTCATGTTCAGCATAGAGGAAAGGCTTTAAACCCCATGCCCCAGGAAGGGAATGCATAGGAAATATGTATTCCATTTTCTTTCAGAAATATTTTCTCCTCCTTTGTTCTTCCCCTTGGGAAGAACAGTAACCTCTCTGGTGGATGGGATTGGAGAAGCATGGGGTACAGCGTTCTCTGTATTCTTTTTTCAGATACTGGTCATGACAAACATATATTAGGGTTTCTATGTGCCAGACACCAACACTTTCATTTCTTTACTCCTTACAACAGTCCTATGAGGTAGTACTTTTTCATTCCCATCTTCTGGATGAGGAGACTAAGTCATAGAAACTCTGAGAGACTTGCATGGCTACTTGGCTTTTGAATGGACAGCCAGGTTTACTCACTCAAACGAACTCCAGGATCCCTGCTCTCAATTTCTCTGCTCTGTGGTTCCCCGGAGGAGCGCGAGTGTTCTGTTTACTTCTTCCATGATGTAAGCATCTCTGAGTCAGGGCGAGGTCCCAGCCTTGCTCAAACCCTCTGTGTCTCTGATGGAGGGCACAAGAGCATTTTTGCTGTGCAGATATGCAGGTTTCCTTGAGTTAGGTGCACTGATCACTAGATTTGGCAGAAGTGAGCAGAAAAGCCAATCATGTTCTTGAATTCAGCAATATAAAGCTGATGTTTTCACCTCTCTTGGTTTAACTCCTGCATCTCTTTTCTCAAAATTTGGTGCCCAACTTAGAGGAAGAAGGATGATTAATTCTCATCCCAGACTCACAACCTAAGTACGAATACTAGCAGTAGTAAAAAGTAACCAAAAACAATTATGATATAGCAGGCATTGTGCTCAGTGCTTTAGATATGTGTCATCTTTTTGTATCGTCACCACAATCCCAAACAAGTAGGTACTCCATGTTACGGAAGAGAAAAGAGGGATTAAATTTTAGGTTGTCAAATAGGTTTCTAATGAATGAAAGGGTGATTAGTATTTTATTGGCTATATGACATATTAATAGGCAAACCCAACACTTGATTGCAGTGGGCTTTGACATTAACATCAAATAATTCTGCTCTTCACAGAGTCACTCACAATAGTTGATGTTTAATATTGTCTGAGAGCACTCAGAGGTCAAAATAATTCAGCAGCACTGGTCAAGAAATAGCAGAATGAGGGTAGGTTAAGACAATTCACTTGATAACCTCTTTCATCTGTCTACTTCTTCCCACCATTTTTGCCATGGTCCTAGACAAGCCACCATCCTTTCTCACTTGTGCTACCAAAGAGTCCTCATATTGTCAACCACATATATTCTTGTCCGTGTCAAATGTCTTCTCCATATGCACAAGCATGGCCTTACTACAGGTCATTCTCCTGCATAGGACATCTATTGTTTTCCAGTTTTTCTTAGAATGAAGACCAAAGTTCTCAACACATCCTTCAAAACTCTGTAAAGTTTGGCCCCCAGCTTCCTCTCCAGTCCCATCTCCTCCATCTCGCATGTTTTCACTCCAGCCACACTGGTCTGGTTCAGTTCCTTGGCTATCCCATACTCCTTCCTGACCTAATTAGTTGTTGTTGTTGTTCTCTCTTACTGAAACATCCTTCCCTAACCTGGCTTTCACATCCATAAACAAACGTATCCTTCATGTTTCAACTTAAATGTTGTTTCCTCTGAATTTCTTCCCTGGCAGCCCAGAGTATTAGGTCTCCCTGTTAGAGGTCCTTAAGCTATCCTGTCCCTATACTTCTAGGACTGATCTCAGTTTATGTTCATTTGGTTTTTGTAGTTACTCTTTTTTTGTCTGACTTCATCTAAACTAAAGCTTCGTGGGGGCACGGTCCAAGTCTGTCTTTCTCACTGCTCTGTTCTCAGTGCCAAGCACGGTGCCTGGCACATACTCACCCGGTATATGTTGTTGAATCGATGTCACCTAATATGTGCAGCCTGTGTCCTGTCCAGCTCCAAGGGCACTATACACATAGACAATGATATCATTGGTACTGCCTGGCAATGTACACACAGCAGCCCTCTACTGAATGGAAGAATGAATAAATGAATAAGTAAATGGATGAGTAAATGAAACCTTTGGTACAAAATTGCCTTACTGAAGAAAGCTATGTTTAATGTCCAGTATTTCCTAAAAACCATAAAATCCCACGTGGTTTATATATGCCTTGCATATATGTCACACTGAAGCAGTTATTTTGGCATTTTATGTGTTACAAATGAGATCTCTTTTGCCCTTATTGGAATTCTGCGTACACTTTTTCATAATCTTGAACTTGGTCCACAACCCTCCAGGTGCCAATATAAAGTCCCCCTTGGGCTTTTTAGTGGTACAGGGACCTCATTTTTGACTTGCAGGTGAGAAAGAGCTGACGCTGCATTCCATTTGTGAGTTGAAGTACATTTTTAATATAGTATTTTTATTCATTGGGGCCCCTGAGTAATATCTGCAATGTATTATAATATGTTGGTAAAATATACACAATCATCAGGGGAAGAAAAGAGTGTCATCCAAAAGAAGGTTATAGGTCACGGTGCTGAGAGCCAGATTACCTGGCACGGGGGACTCCTGATAACTCAGTGTCTGTTGGAAATAATAAATCTTAGCCGTGTTGCCCATATCCAAATCTTGCCACACATTTACATTCTGTTTGTGACTCCAGGCTTCCCTCCAGCAGAAATTGAGCCATGGTTATTTCTGATACCATTTATTAATAAACTTTAAAAGGGTAGCAGCTTAAAAAATAAAATGGGAATTTGGGTTGGGTGAATCATGATTTCTTAGGACCAAGAATTGCTACTTCACCCCCAATACTGCCATCATTTCACCTTGTAATTCACATCCCTGCATTCCCCAGAGGCTCTAAGCTCCACATGTCTTGAATTTGTTTTAGGATCCAACTTACCCACACCTGCCTTGCACATACAGAGTTTGCAGGTCTTGATATTCATGGGATGACTGAATGAAATTATTAAACCAAATGGTTTCATTAAACCAGACTTACTTAAAATTCCACACTGCTTCAAAAACATCACTTCATTGGCTTTTCAAACTAAGAACAGAACGTCAGCTTGGGCAAGTTTCTCACTGAGACTTAACCCATGAGATGGTAGATGCCTTGGTGATGCCTTCAGGAGTGAAGGACTTACTCTCTGAACCACTGGGAGTGCAGCCAGAAGGCAACCCTTGGTTGTTTGGCCCCCTTTGGGAAAAGACTACTGAGGAGAGCCGCCTCGCTCTTCCGGGGGCGTCCTCGGCCAATAGCTGGTCAACTCCAGCTTGTAAAGGCTGGGCCCCCTTCCTGCCCTTTGGAGGCCAGTCCTGCAGAGCCGCCTCAGCTCCAGAACTTCCCATGGGGTCAGCCGAGGCCTTTGCTGAGAATACATCCCAACGTCTCCCTCTACCCCATCCTCCTTGCGTTCCACTCCCGTTCACAGGTGTTGATCTCAAGACCACTCTAATAAACCTCCTCAGTACTAGTATTTGTCCCAGAGTTAGCTTCCCACAGAGCACAACCTGCAACCCATGCCTGTAAGTTTCAAAGAATTAAATACAAAGGAATCAATTCAAGGACTTTCCCCCACCATTAGAGCTATCTCATAACAAATGACATTATCATCTGAGAAAGTGACTGGGTCTTGGTAGCAGCTGCAGCAGAGGGCTGGATTCACACTATTCATACAACAGAAACACTCTCATAGCTTGGAGTAACCGGCAGTGTGGTCCTTCAATGCATGGGAATGCTGCTCCCAAAACAACACTAGGAATTTAGGAAATTATGGTGGTGGAACAAATACACAATTAAGGGCAGTGTCAGAGTTCTTGCATTTTTTAATTGACCTCCAGAAAACTATTTTTCTTTAATGCCTGGTTTTTGTTTTTTCATATCTAATTCTCCAAAATATGCACTAACAAGAAAACACTTGAAGAAATTTCCAAGATCTAGAGGATCAAAAAATCTTACATTTTCCTTGATAACTATTATAACAAATATAATTCTTGACGATACTCTAGTATAATTATATTTAATAATATAATTATTGATGAGGCTCTTGCCTAGGGGTCAGCAAACTACAGATTGTCGGAGAAACCCAGCCCACCATGGGCAGAATTTGGCCACATCCATTCATTAAGAGATTGTCTCTGTTTGCTTTCACGCTACAATGGCAGAGTTGGGTAGTTGGGACAGAAACTGCGTGGCCCACGAAATCTAATATTTTTTATAATTTGGCTCTTCGCAGAAAGACTGCTGACTTCTGCTCTCATGTAGTAACATTTAGTGATCCTAATATAGTATTAAATGAAATAAAATGTTGTTGAAGAAAAGTAACACTATGTGTATACACACACACACATACACACACACAGAGTTATCTCTGGTCATTGAGATTAGCGGTGAATTTTTGTATTTTCTTCTTTTGGCTTTTTTGTATTTTCCACAGGAAACATGCATTGTTTTTTTTTTTGTTTGTTTGTTTGCGGTACGTGGGCCTCTCACTGTTGTGGCCTCTCCCGTTGCGGAGCACAGGCTCCGGATGCGCAGGCTCAGTGGCCATGGCTCACGGGCCTAGCTGCTCCGCGGCATGTGGGATCTTCCCAGACCGGGGCACGAACCTGTGTCCCCTGCATCGGCAGGCGGACTCTCAACCACTGTGCCACCAGGGAAGCCCGTACATTGTTTTTTTAATAAGAGAAATAATAAATGCTATTCAGTGTGTAATTTGTGCTTTTTCTTCAAAACCATTTAGAATTTTATTAGCTAGCTGTCTATAAAAAATAAAGTTATTTGTCTAAAGTCCAGTTAGAAAGCAGCTCTGAATGTTTGTGTACTGAAGGATTTGTTTCATAATACTACTCCATGTCTAAGGAAAATATGTAAACAATGCAATGTAGAGAAGCTTGTCCAGCTACTGGATTAAGCATCCAGTTGGCCATGAGAAGCTTAAAAAAAAAAACCCACCACCAACAACCCTGGGTTATTTTGTGACAGCTGGCTCCATTTGGTAAGCTTATACACATTGTGCTAAGAAATATGGTTTATTCACCTTCTGGTTTGTAATGCTTTTTAAGTTCTCCCATCAATTTTCTTCTGTATTTCAAGAAGAAAATACCAAAAAAGCTTCTATTTTCTAAAACCAGGCCATCTCTGGACTATAAAAATAACAGAGTGGTCCTTATAGTAATATAGCTAACCATTTTTAAGCAATTTTCTTAATAAATAGCAAGGCTCAAGTTCAGTGCTATTTATCAGCATCCTCTTAACAAACAGATGAGAAATACTCTCTCAGCCTATTTTCAGATGAGGAAACTGATCCTCAGGCAGGTTGCGTAGGTGGCCAAAGGCTCACCAGCCTAACACATGGCTTAGCCAAAAGTCCAGAGGTCAAGCCACCTCCCTCTGACTCTAGAATTCTGAGTCCTTGCTAACAAAGCTGTGTGGTCTTCTGACCATCTGCATGTTCCAAAACATCATATAACCCCAGAACCCATCTCCGTGGAAACACATAGTTGGCACTCAAAAAATATCTGTAGAATGACCAAGAGACTGTGCTCTTTAGTCCATTAAATAAGGACTAGCACAAGGAAGTAGGAGTTGTAGCATTAAGAAGTATTGGGAGGACTTCCCTGGTGGCACAGTGGTTAAGAATCCGCCTGCCAGTGCAGGAGAGACAGGTTTGAGCCCTGGTCTGGGAAGATCCCACATGTCACAGGGCAACTAAGCCCATGCGCCACAACTACTGAGCCTTTGCTCTAGAGCCCGCGAGCCATAACTACTGAAGCCCTCACGCCTAGAGCTGGCTCCACAACAAGAGAAGCCACCGCAATGAGATGCCCACGCACCACAACGAAGAGTAGCCCCTGCTCACCACAACTAGAGAAAGCCTGTGTGCAGCAATGAAGACCCAATGCAGCCAAAAAAATAGAATAAAATAAACCATTAAAAATATGTATATATTAAAAAATATATATATATAAATTTAAAAAGTATTGGGAGATCATGATTTTCATTTATCAAATTATTTGCGGACAGTATTTTCAGAGTTGGTATAAAGAACTAGCAGACTACTTCTGTGCAGTAGTAGAACACTTCTTATTGGAAATAATTTCAGGAAACTATTTTTGTATAAACATGTTATAAGTCCAAATTGATTTCTTTATTCAAATATTAAATTTTGTATAGAAGTCATATTTGCTTAACGTGATATGATATTACATATCAGTGTTACATAGAAAAGTATCAGAATATGATTTATATTTTCATTTTCTTCCACTCATAGGCATTTTTAGAGTACTGTGTCTTTGCTCACTGGCAACCTGGGGCTTTTGTTTATTTATTTATTTTTTAACTATTTGAATTAAAGCAAGTATTATTATATTTCTGGGCCTGTGTGGTGCTGAAGAACCTGTATATTCATAATGCATCCTTTCCTGTTACTAAAAACAGAATGGACCTTTGAGATTTTGAAATTAGTATCACTTAGTCACCCCAAAAGAGAAGTCAATTATTGCCAAATCTATTTTCTAAATAAAATTATGCATTTTGCATCCTTCTGTTATGTACTAATATTGATATAAAGAGAAAATAAAATCTGGGTTTGAAACTAATATTTAAAAGTGGACAATTTCCCCTCAAGTTGTGGCAATTTGCCACAATATATAGTAATATATTACTATATATTAATTAGTGAATATATAATATATTAATTGGTGACTATATAGTAATTGGTCAATTAAAATAGAATATAGTATTTTTAAACCCTTAAAAATGCCACCAAAGTACGTACTTTATCATCTCCATTTGACAGAAGAGAAACCTAAGGTTCAGAGAAACCAAGAAACTTACCCAAGATCACACAGCCAATAAAAGAGTAAAGTTGGGCTGTGAATTCAAGTGTATAAGACTCTAGGGCAGAGTTTCTCAACCTCAGCACTGTTGACATTTTGGACTGGATAATCCTTTGTCCTAGGGAGCTGTCCTGGGCACTGTAGGATATTTAGCAGCATCCTTGGCCTCTACTCATTAGATGCCAGCAGCACCTCCCTCCCAGCAAGTTGTAACAACCCAAAATATCTCCAGACATTGTCAAATTTCCCCTGGGGAGGCAAAATCACCCCTGGTTTAGAAACACTGCCCTAAAGCTCCTGTCTTAAGTGCTGTGCTTTTCTGCCTGCCTTTCAATTTAGGTCAAGATCACCCTTCCAGAATGGGCCCCTAGCAAGCTTGTCATAGTCTGTGCATGTCTGGGCCTCAGCCAATTTAGTTTCTCCCTCATTTTACATAGGAAGGAAATGCCAGGTGCCCACAATCTGGAGCGGTTTGGGATATGTACCCAAAGCTAAAATTAATTTAAAAAAATAATGAATCCCCCTGTTCTCATTACCAGAAATTTGAGCCAGAACTGGATCCATGTGCTTGGGGATGAGGTTGTAAAAAAGGGACAGGAATAGGAAGACTTATTGAAGCTCAGAGTACTCATTATTTCACTTAGAATTAATTTGATGAAGAACTAGAATAAGAATTGCAAAGTCATCAAAGATGATGGCTTTTCCTTTATGACCCTTGGCACCAGAACAAAGAGCCTATTTTTGTGGGTTTTGGGGTTTCTAGCATAAAGGGAATAAAATGTTTAGGTAATGTTTGGATGGTTTAGAGACTGTATGTACATTAGTGATAGGTCAATTAATATCTGCACAGTTCAAAGAGGCAATTATTTTAATTTATAAATCACTTCAGAGGTAGAGCGCTGCCATCCATTTATGTAGTTTTTACAAATAAGAGTGCTCATTGTTATGCGTTTGTGTCTGTGCATTTCTGCCCGTGTCATTCTATCTGGCCTGAATTTTCCGACCCGATCACATACCTCTGTGATTATGTATTTGTCTCTAGAGCACTGCCACATACATAAAGCATTGTATCTGCAATCTGACCCTTGGCCGAGACCACCCTCTTTTCCGAGTTTTTACTGTGCTAAGAGGTGCCTCCACGCACATTGTTGCTTCCAGAAAAGGACTTCTTACGTTACCCTCTAAATGGCAGAGTCTGGGAGCTAAGCCTCCCCGGGGGTGGGGAGGGGGTAGGGGCGGGGGTGCTTACAAAGCCTCTTGGTAATCATTCAAAAAGGAGAGAGGGCCAAAGTGATTTCTGGGCATGGTGGGCTTATCGGACACTTTGACAGTTGATGAAAAGTTCCCAAGTGGCAACACAGAGACTTCCTTTAAAACCATGTCATAAGCATCCCTTTATTTTGTCTTGTTTTTTACGATTACTGAGTGACAACAAAGTACCAAGCATAGCGCTCAGTTCTAGAGGAATAAGAGTATGTAAGACAGATACAGTCTGATGGGGGAGGCAAACTAGGAAGCTGGGCTAAGAGAATAGTCTGACGTTTGGGATAATGGGTAAAGTGTAAGGTACTGGAGAAGGTGTGGTGGTTGGAGAAGCTTCCAGAAGGGAGTAACCTCTCCTTCAGAGCTGAAAGATGAATATGTATTAGTCCAGTGAACTGCAGCGGGGGATGTTCCAGGCAGAGGGGTGCGAAATGGAGAAAAGGCCCAAAGGCAAGAGAGAACATGGTAATTTCAGGAAACCAAACTAAAAATGGCTGGTGTCTGGAAAGGAAGAAAAGTGAGGGGCAAGCAATGAAGCTCGAGATGTGAGCTCAGATAGGATTGCAAAATATTTTCCTAGTCATGTTAAAGAGTTGACTTTACCTAAGGGCATTGGCATGTAATGGTAATGCTTTAAGCTGGGGAATGATATGGTCAGATTAAGAAAACCAACAGGAGGAGACAGGAATGGCTTGGGAAGAGTAGAGGGGTTTGATAGTACGTCAGGGAAGATAGTACATCAGCAGGCCCAAGAACTGGAAAGAAGAAACTTATAGATGATGTTTAATGGAAATAAGAGAATTTAGTGAAGACTAAAAAAGATCTAGGTAATAATAAATTCACTTGATAACCCTTCCTATTGTATATACTCCTTCACTTTTAACTCTGCATACTTCTATGGCAAAAAAAAAAAAAAGACAATTATATAATTTATATGCCTTCGGTTTCATTAATAAAAAATTACAAGTATTTATTGAGCATTTCTTACATGTCTGGCATTATTCTAGGTACTGAAGAAGGTACTGCAGACCAGAGATCATCTCTACCTTCAGCAAGTTTCATTTTAGTGATGGAGACAGACAGTAACAGGAAATCAAACGAGTTATTCAGACAGCAGTCAGTGCTGTGAAGATGAGGAATTATAAGGTCATGTAAACGGTCATGCCCGGTAGAAAGAAAGGACTCTGAGAAGGTGATATTTCCTTTGAGACCAGAGCAAAGAGGAGCCAGCTCTGAGAACGCCAGTGGAGCAGGCATCCCAGTGGAGGGACCATTACTGGCCCTGAGATGGAAGTGATCACAACCTTCTGGGGAAGCAGAAAGCCAGTGGACGCACAGCACGGAGGGCCTTGGGAGCCATGGTAAGGTGCTTGGATACTATTCTGAGGGCAGTTTAGACCTTGGAATCAGTCTCTTTTTTAATTTAATTAATTGTATTGAAGTATAGTTGATTTACAATGTTGTGTTAATTTCTGCTGTACAGCAAAGTGATTCAGTTACATATATATACACATATATATGAGAAAGAATATATATACTTATACATTGTTACATACATATATTCTTTTTCATATTGTGTTCCATTATGGTTTATCACGGGATATTGAATATAGTCCCCTGTACTATTCAGTAAGACCTTGTTGTTTATCCATTCTATATATAACAGTTTGAATCTGCTAATCCCAAACTCCCAATTCATCCCTCCCCTCCCCTCCCCTCCCCTCCCCTCTTCTCTCCTTCTCCCTCGGCAGCCACCAGTCTGTTCTCTATGTCTGTGAGTATGTTTCTGTTTTGTAGCTAAGTTCATTTGTGTCATATTTTATATTCCATGTATAAGTGATATCATATGATATTTGTTTTCTCTTTCTGACTTATTTCACTTAGTTTGATAATCCCTAAGTCCATCCATGTTGCTGCAGATGGCATTATTTCATTCTTTTTTATGGCCGAGTAGTATTCTATAATATGTGTATATATATATGTGTGTGTGTGTGTGTGTGTGTGTATATATATATATATATATACACCACATCTTCTTTATCCATTCATCTGTCATTGGACATTTAGGTTGTTTCCATGTCTTGGCTTTTGTAAATAGTGCTGCTATGAACGTTGGGGTACATGTATCTTTTCAAATTAGAATTTTGTCCAGATATGTGCCCAGGAGTGGGATCGCTGGATCATATGGTAGTTCTGTTTTCAGTTTTTTAAGAAACCTCCATACTGCTTTCCATCAGGGCTGCACCAATTTACATTTCCACCAACAGTGTAGGAATGTTGCCTTTTCTTGGAGTCAGTCCCTTTTATGACTGGACATTGTTAAATCCATTCCAGTGTTTGGAAGAAATAGTCCTTCTTGGAACTGTGGCCCATCCCAGGATTCACTGATGAAAATGTTTTATTACGAGATGTCTACTTTCTACCTTGGGATGATATCCCTTTCAGTGCAATGCACTTTGTGGAGAAAACAGATCAGATAGCCTAGGCAGAGCCTTCCCTGGTGCAATGATTATTTATGTCCAAAGATCAGGCTGCTGGACACTGACCAATTGTCAAGCCCTTTCTTGAAGGAAGAACAAAACAATACTGCACACATTCCCATTGCCCCACTTAGAGAGAACACATCCCACGTGAGTGGGATTTTTGCTCTGTGCTGGCCAGCTGCCTCGTCAATAATTAATTCAGTTCCTTAATCACAGGAAAAGTGTTTGGGAAGCTGAAGTAATGAGGAGAGGATGATCCTCAGGGACGCGTGTGCTCCGAGGACTCCCTACGCATTGGCCGCTTTCCTCCTGCCCCAGCACAGAATGATGGCAGAGGAGTGAATTTACCAGCAGACAGATGTGGATGTGTATGCTCACAGGGTTCCTCTCCCTACAGGTTCTGTGGCCTCGGTTTCCCGGCTCTGTAAAATGGAAATAACACTTGGCTCATAGGACTATGATGAGAGGAAATTCTTTAGTCTTCGTAGAGTAGATTTTTTCTTGTTTACATGGCGGCTTTGCTTCATTTGGGCTCCACTTTTTTTTAAAAGCAGAATATCAGGCTTCATAGGCTTCCAACAAAGCATTGATATTTCTTTTGCAGCCACCAACTTTGACTGGAAATGAGAGCAGAATGTTATTAACTTGACTTCATTTTATCATCACCAAAGGGTGGCAGTTAATCAACGTGCTATTTATAAAGAAAACCTTGAGATTCTCTTTCTGATGAAAGACTTACCTAAAGGCTATGGCTTGTTATTGAAGTCGTATCAGTGCCTAGTAAAATTTAAAAATACAAAACAAGATGAGAGTTGGAGCGAGTTAAGGAGGAGAGGGAGGATTCTGGGAGAAGTTAAATTATGTTTGGCTCACATCCCTAACAAGTTGCGTCATATTGTAATGAAAAGTTTCACATGGTATTAAAAAACTTTTGTGAATGTACCATTAAATTATTTTTTGTATTCTGATGGCATCATTTCAATCACATTAAAATGGAGAACGTTTGCTGCTGTGACAGATATGATAATAGCTTTCTGCTGTGAACGGCGTTCAACTTTTCAAAGAGTTGTTTTTTGGGAGGGGGTACACTTCAGCATAATACTTTCCATCTTTTCCTTCTAAAGTTATGTTTAATGGCAGCTAATCTCAGTAAACAGAGGCAATGGGAGGCCATGTGATGTTGAAAGAACTATAGAAAAGGACTTGCTTTGTAATTAACTGCTAACACTTCATGAATGGAAATATAGTTGCACAGATGACATCTGGGCTCTGGAATTAGACCGAGATTCCACTCCCAGTTCTAACCCTTACAGCTGTATGACCTCAGGACAAGTTAAATATTATCTCTAAGCCTCAGTTTCCTTATCTGTAAAATGGAGATAATAACAATAGTATTTGCCTGGCAAGTTGTAATTAAATTTAAATCTATAAGCCTCATAACAAGACTTAAAATGATACCTGGTACATAGTAAGAGCTCAAAAAACATTAACCATTGTTAACATTAATTAACTGTGTTATTCTTAGCAGGTTGCTTTAGTAACCCAGATTTTAAGTTTCTCACTTGTAAAATAGAGGATTTGAGGTAGCATCAATGTTTCCCAAATTTAATCATTTGAACACAGCCTTCATAGTTTTTGCCATTTTGGGAGAAAATATCCATGAAATGTAGCCCTGAAAAGAATAAAGCCATACACACATATATTCAGTATATCTGTGTAAATCTGTAAATTGAAAACAAATCTGTAATTTAATATAGGTGCATTGGTTTTAATTTAATAGCATAAGGTATCATAATACCCATCTTTCCAGTGTGATATTGTAGAAGGTGTTGTCACTGAAGGCTTGACCCATTTATGAGCACATCAGGGCATCATATCTGTACCAAATGGATTACCAGTACCATCTATATTTTAGGCTTATCTAGAGCAATAATACCTTGTTATCTTTTTGTTTCGGATATGCATTAAGATAGACACATGTGAAACCGATAAGTACAGTGGCTGAGAGCACAGACCTGGGAGCTAGACAGCCTAGGTTCAAATCCCACTTCTGCTGTTTGCTAGCGTTGCGATGATGGGCAAGACATTTAACATCCCTGTGCTCAGATTCCTCATCTGTAACATCTGTAACATTCCTCATCTGTAACATTCCTCATCTGTAACATCTGTAATAAGAACATTTACTTCTGACTGTTACTGTGATATCTTAGGTAATAATGGAAAGTGCTTAGAACAGTGCCTGGTACCAGCATCTAGTTAACGAACTTTGCCTACCAACATAGGCAAATGTCGCACTTCAACAAACACTGTCTTGGATCACCTTTATTTTGCACTGTGGTTCTGAAGTCTTTAAGGGTCCTCACACTTGGAGTAGACCCCTCATGCCTCTGGCTCAGATTTTTCCTTCTATGAAATTATTATAGTACTGTCTCCTTCTAGGTATTTCCTAAAAATTGGTAAGGTCTAGGATGGGTAATGGGTTTGTATTTGAATATTTTTAAATCCTCCAACACTTGACAGTAGAAGATCCTATTGTTAACTGGCGACCTGTGATTCTTTATCCTGAGCAGAGGATCAATGTAAGAACCAAATGTTGGTTGGTGACTCTCCACTGCTTAAGCAAAACCACAAGGGAAAAGAAAGCCATTTCTCTCACTATGGCTTTTCTGCCAACAACATTGAAGAAAATGAAACATGACATGAATTCCATATGTCCAAATATATTACTATTCCATTTGGTTGTAAAAATATGTCTCTCTGGCCTACCGTATGTTTTTTTAACATCTTTATTGGAGTATAATTGTTTTATGATGTTGTGTTAGTTTCTGCTGTATAACAAAGTGAATCAGCTATACGTATACATATATCCCCATATCTCCTCCCTCTTGCGTCTCCCTCCCACCCTCCCTATCCCACCCCTCTAGGTGGTCACAAAGCACTGAGCTGATCTCCCTGTGCTATGTGGCTGCTTCCCACTATCTATCTCTTTTACATTTGGTAGTGTATATATGTCCATGCCAGTTTCTCACTTCATCCCAGCTTACCCTTTCCCCCTCCCCATGTCCTCAAGTCCATTCTCTATGTCTGTGTCTTTATTCCTGTCCTGCCCCTAGGTTCTTCAGAACAATTTTTTTTTTTTTTTTTAGATTCCATATACATGTGTTAGCATACGGTATTTGTTTTTCTCTTTCTGACTTACTTCACTCTGTATGACAGACTCTAGGTCCAGCCACCTCATTACGAATAACTCAATTTCATTTCTTTTTATGGTTGAGTCATATTCCATTGTATCTAGGTGCCACATCTTCTTTATCCATTCATCTGTCGATGGACACTTAGGTTGCTTCCATGTCCTGGCTGTTGTAAATAGTGCTGCAGTGAACACTGTGGTACCTGACCCTTTGAATTATGGTTTTCTCAGGGTATATTGGCCTACCATATTTGAAACCCGAATCATTTATATCTCAGCCTCAAATCCTTCCTCTGAATCTTCACAGACATGCAACATGATGACATCCAAAATAAACATGAGTCATTGAAAAATGTGAGATTTCTGTCTAAAAAGAAGCTCCACGAGGATAAGGGAGCCTCTGTGCTCAGAGATTGGAAGTAAAATATGCAGATGGGGTTAGTGTGGCAAATAGATCCCAGCCTTTGGATGTAGCGGGAGAAACTCAAGGGGACAAATCAAATGTTTAAATTACTCAAGTAGAATTATTGTGTGTTTAAGTATTATGTCTCAGATGAGAAAGGTTTTGTAAATCACAGTGAACTGGTAATTACGCTCTCAGATACACTGCAGCCAGTTTTAATAGGCCACGAGAGCCCCTGTACCTTTCAGCTTGAAGGCACTCAAGTTTCCTCTGGGTGACAGACAAGTTCTTGTGTCAGAACTGTAAGCACGTGGACAAATCGAAAATAAGGCAGCAAAAAGGGATGATAAGGAGGGCAGCCAAGAGCAGGGCATGTTGTTTTATCCCACATTGATTTTGTGTGGTTTGGAAAGAGATGATCCCAAGTCGAGAGAACATGTATGGTTTGGTTTCACTTTGTCTGTTACCCAGCTGACTACCTCTGGGACAAGAATTCCCTCTTCAGAGATTACCTCCTTCTCCAGAATCCATTTATAGGTTTCCAAGAGTGAATAGACCATTGTTGTGGTTATGGTCCGTCTGTTGCTAACAATATTTGGTAATTTTTTAGATAGGAAAGTCATAGTATACAGTATATGTTGCTAAATTAAAACCCATCCACGGGCTTCCCTGGTGGCGCAGTGGCTGAGAGTCCGCCTGCCGATGCAGGGGACGCGGGTTCGTGCCCCGGTCCGGGAAGATCCCACGTGCCGCGGAGCGGCTGGGCCCGTGAGCCATGGCCGCTGAGCCTGTGCATCCGGAGCCTGTGCTCCGCAACGGGAGAGGCCACAATAGTGAGAGGCCCGCATACTGCAAAAAACAAACAAACAAACAAACAAACAAAAAACCATCCACTAAATTTGACATCATACTGGGCTTTGACTCATATCCGGGGTATGTAACAGCCTCCTTCAGTACCTGTTTTGGAAACCAAATCTATCTTATAGACCTAGGTCAGATTATTAACTAGGATGAGATGTATCTTTCAGTCTTACTGCATCATCTTTTCACCAGTTTCCTTTCTGAGATGACCTCCTCCTTTGCTCCGCCCACCCTGCCGAGGCCTGGGCAGGTGAGACAGTGAAGGATTCTCTGCAGGCACCAGGTTCTTGACTGATTCTGGTTCTTCAGAGACACCCTCACCACCTTGCTAATAAAATTCCTGTTTTGCTTAACTTAGGCAAAGTCTATTTCTGTCTCTTCTACCCAAACGAGCCCATCTAATATGATACTAACCAAAATGTCATATGTATACATACATATATAATTACATTACTAAATATATTACATAATATATAATATACATTACTAAATATACCATATATATGTGTGTGTTTATGTGTGTGTGTATAGTTGAGGACTTACCATGCTAGGCACCATTCTAAGCTCTTAACATGTAGCAACTCATTTATATTTACAAGTTTACAGAGGTACCCCTTCTCTGCCCACTCTTCTGTACTTCCATTTTCATTCCCTGCTTTATTTTTTTTTTCTGTTTTTCAATGTACTTCTCTCTTTCCAACATAACTTACCATATTCTTATTAGGTGTATTGTGTATCAATCTCCCCCCACCACTGAAACATAAGCTCACCGATGTGTCGCAAGTGCCCAGGACAGTCTCTGACGTATGGCAGGGGCTCAGTAAATATGTGTTTAATTAATTAAATAATTAATTAATGAGCTCATGCTACTATTTAGTTTATTATTAATATTCCTTTCAATCCTTAACCTCCTCCCACCTACCTTGCAGGACCTGCTTAAGTACAATGTTTGTTCTCCTCCGTAAAGCTTTTTTTTTTTTTTTTTTCCTCCGTAAAGCTTTTTAAGTTTGGGCTAGATGTTCACATCTGTGCTCTGGTCCAGCAACAGGAGACTAGGTCAGATGGCCTCCTGAGAGCTGTCTGGCCCTTGACAATCGAACTCAATTCCACTTAAATGTTCTAAAAGTAAGTTGTGGAGAAATTCTTTTCCTCCTCCTCTCCCTGATTGGAGTGCACATTTATCTAATTATTTTCTTGGTAGCTTGACCTAGCTTTAAAGGAGTCCCATGTCAGCTCTCCCGCATTTTCTCTAAGCACTCATTTTATAAAACTAAGAGACCAAAGACTCAGCTCTCTAGAGAATTAAATTGCATTCAAATAAGATTAAGGATTTTTGACTCACAAAAGCAAGGACAATCAGAGGCTAACTAAAATGGGCAATTGTTCAGCAAACTAATCCAGACATGTTATTCACAAAGGGACTCTCAACAATTGGCCAGGGAAGAAAAATTCCCTGTGAAGGATTGGGTGGGCTGCACTGAGTTAGGGGAACCTTCTTCCTTCTAAGGCTTCAAGCCCAGTCACTCACTTCCTAGATGGTGAATATGTTTATTTTCTAAATTTAGTCGATTGTGTCCCAATATCCTCCCATTGAACAGGAGTAGATTAGAGCCTGAGAGCGCGAGCCCTAAGATTAGATCTTGAAAGCCAGGCACGATGGCTTGTTCCTCTAAGGAAGCGATGGATTGGTAACGTGGTGTCAGGAGTGGAGAAAGAGTGTTGATGTTGATCTGAGGAAGTTTGTCTGTCACCCCTAGGTTTAGAACATGGGTCCTTAACCACTTGTGGGCCATGGACTCCTTATCAGCATGTTTTTAAATGTGTAAAAAGGAGCATAAGATTGCAAAGCAAACTTACTATATTGAAATGTGTTTGTCAAAATATTTTTTTCAAAACAGATCAGTAATACATGTATTTATTAACACATTAAATATCAGGGCTGCGGTAGGCCTGGTAATTACTGTAATTTTAAAGTGGTGATGAGCTTAAATGATAGTGTGAAGTATCTCAACAGCTTTAATGTGATAGGAAAATATATACAATTTATATAAGTGATAAAGTCACAGGTACAGCTAATAATTCTGTGGTTGATTCTTTGGAATCATAATGGAAGGAAATGCTGAATTTCAGTTAGAGGTTAATGAAAATAATGATGTAATTTCATGGATGCCCCCTAATGTCTACCCCAGGTTAAGAACTCCTGGCATCGAGATTGAAGTGAAACAGCCCATGAAGCTCCACTATTAAATATTGTATTCAACTTCATGGTGGGATGCCTACATTTGCTGACATTTGTTCCAACTATTACCCAGCCCCCTAAGAAAATGTTCTTGCTGGCTCGCATCAACAATGAGAAAGATTTAAAAAATGGAAAAATATCAGTATCTGCAACATGTATTTTTTCTTTTTATGCATTTATTTGTATATTTATTTTGGGCTGTGTTGGGTCTTTGTTGCTGTGCGCAGGCTTTCTCTACTTGGCGGCGAGCGGGGCCTATGCTTCATCGCAGTGTGCAGGCTTCTCATTGCGGTGGCTTCTCTTGTTGCAGAGTATGGGCTCTGGACTTGTGGTCTTCAGTAGTTGTGGCACACGGGCTCAGTAGTTGTGGCTTGTGGACTCTAGGGCACAGGCTCTGTAGTTGTGGCACACGGGCTTGGTTGCTCCGCAGCATGTGGGATCTTCCCAGAGCAGGGCTCGAACCTGTGTCCCCTGCATTGGCAAGTGGATTCTTTTTTTGTTTTTTTTAAGTCTTTATTGAATTTGTTGCAGTACTGCTTCTGTTTTATGTTTTGGTTTTTTGGCCCCGAGGCATGTGGGATCTTAGCTCCCCGACCAGGGATCAAACCCGCACCCCCTGCCTTGGAAGGTGAAGTCTTGACCACTGGACCACCAGGGAAGTCCCGGCAGGTGGATTCTTAACCAGTGCGCCACCAGGGCAGTCCCTGCCACGTGTATTTTATGCTTAATGAAAAGGCCTCTTGACACTGCTGGGCAAGAGCCCCAACTTGCCATAACAGAGTATTAGAACTCTGGCATTAGGGTGACCAACTTGTTTCACTTTGATCAGGACTGTCCGTGTTTTAAAATGAAAAGTCCCAGGCTGTAGGAACCCCTCAGTCCCTGGTAAACCTGGATGGTTGGTAGGTACTTTGGAGTCAGAAAGAACACTGATTTAGATCAACTTACTTGTCTCTGAGCCTTAGCATCTTTGTCTCCAAATGAGAATAAGAATATCTTCTCCACAAGGTTGTAATAAGGATTAAATGAGTTTATGCATAGAAAAAGCTTAATCACGTTATAAGCACTCAGAAACCAGTGACTATTATTATTATTGCCACGGCTGCTATTTCCCCCTGCCTGACTCCATCCTCCAGAAAGAATCTCACCTTCCTCTCTGCCTTTGTACATTGTAAACAGTCCTCAGGCCACTCCTGAACTCTACTTTTTCATGAAGAATTAATTTGCTAACATCACATGCAGTGATGAAATAGTACATTAGGTTGAACTGTATGAAAGTGACAGTTTTATAAGTCAAAAACAGTCCAATACTGATAATGTCATACAGTTCAACCTAATGTGTGTACATTTCAGGCACAGGGTGTGTCTTACAGGAGGCTGTCATTTCATAAATGTTGTCCTTTCTTCCTTAATGACTCTGATATTCATAGGCGTCTTGTTAATTCATCCTCCTGTAATCATCCAAGGTTTTCAAAGAGATTTCAGATTTCATGTCATTATATTCTTTTAAATTAAGAGAATCTATTAAATGCTTAAGTAAAATGATTTTCTAAGCTTTCATAAACTGCATGTAAAAAATTCACAAACCAGAAGAAAAATTCTTTAGTTTTGGAACTATGTGTTTGCTCTAGACACAGTTGCTCTTGTGTATCCCTTGCTTTTAGGCAATGAATAATATACCGCCTTGCCTTCTTCTTTATCTTATGTGCATGTGTCTTGGGCCTAATCTTCACCATGTTATATTCCACTATATCTTTTACAATACCCAGTGTTAGAAAGAAACACATTAATGGTGGATAATTGAAAAGGGGACTTTAAATGCCATAGAAACCAAATGGGAAGTTTACATCAGTAAGGTGTGAGGCTCAGAGGAACATCATTAAAGAGAAGGGCCCCAAGTAAATCTCTGGAGCAGCTCTGACCAGGATGGTAACCCCTAGCCTCATGTGGTTATTGAGAGCTTGAAATGTGGCTGGGCCAGATTAACATGTGATGTAAATATAAAATACGTACTATATCCCAAAGACTTAGGAATAAATAAAGGACATAAAATATGTTCTTAATAATTTTACATGTTGAAATGATAGCAAGTCGGATGTATTGGGTTAAATCAAAAATGTAATTAAAATTAACTTCACTTTTGACTTTTTTAATGTGGCTCTAGAACAGTGGTCCCCAACCTTTTTGGCACCAGGGACCGGTTTGGTGGAAGACAGTTTATCCACAGCCAGGGGTGTGGGGGAGGGGGAGGATGGCTCAGGCAGTAATGCGAGCGACAGGGAGCCATGGGGAGCGGTAGATGAAGCTTCGCTCACTTGCCCGCCGCTCCCCTCCTGCTGTGCGGGCCGGTTCCTAACAGGCCGTGGACCCGTAGCGGCCTGTTAGGAAATCACCCAGATGCCTGTCCGGAGATGAGTGGATAAATAAAATGTGGTATATACATGCAACGGAATATTATTCAGCCTTAAAAGGAAGGAAATTGTGATGCATGCAGCAACATGGATGAGGCTTTGAAAAGTACTTCATGCTAAGTAAAATAAGTCAGACATCAAAGGACAAATATTATGTGATTCCATTTACATGAAGTACCTAGAATAAGCAAATTCACAGAGACAGAGAGTAGAAATAGAGGTGACCGTGGGCTGGGGATAGGGGGTATTTTAGTATTTAAAGGGTAAGGAGTTTCTCTTGTGGGTGATGAAAAAGTTCTGGGGATGGATAGTGGTGATGGTGAATGTACTTATTGCCAATGAATTATACCAATTATAAAACGGTAAATTTTACCACAATTTTTCAAAGTTCTCAGGTGGCTTACATTACATTTCTTTCGGATAGAGTTTAGAGTTTAAACTGGCTCTAGAGTTTAATGAAGAGCCAGGCAAACATGGCCTTCTGTCTGCAATACTCGCAGAGTTTGAGAGCTCAGCCTTTGGAGTCAGATGTTAGGATTCAAGTTCCAGAACCTGTCCCTGACCAGCTAAGGAACCTTGCGCCATCCCAGCATCACTCACCACCTCAGTTTCCTCATCTGCAAAATGGGGATTATAAAATGTACCATATAGGGTTGCTGTAAGTCTAAAAGACATAGATACATTGAGTAATATGAACATAAGAGGCAATACTGAATGAATGGTACACATTGTCACTATAGATGGAAGCAGGATCTTCCATTTTTATTGATAGCTAGCAGTTTTGCTAACATCTGAGGGATAATCCAAAAGGCTCAACAGAATTCCACTTACCCGAGTGAAGCCTAGTCAGTAAATGTGATCCCCTTTGCTGGGACTGTGGGAAAAGAGCTCAGTTCTACTCTAAAGAAAGAGTTCATTTAGAACGTCTCTTATATTTTTGTCTGTAAGCGTATCACCTCATAATGTATAATATGCATTCCTAAAACATCTCCTGTTGGGCGAAAGTATGCACTGAAAATAACTAAGACTATGGAGCAAATAATGTTAGGGGCAGACCACCTCAAAACCTACACAGTTTTGCAACCAGAGCACTAACAAAAACAACGGGTCCATTGGGAAATAACTTAGCCAGCCAAGGCGGGTGATCCAGCTTGGCTGGAGGTGGCCACAGCGTATCTAGAAAATGCACACTCACACACATGCACACCTGCACAAAGAAAGTGGAAATGCTTGGCAGTGCCTTAGCTGGAGCAGGGCTGGCAGGTGCAGAGACAATGTGGATGGAAGCGGATCCCTGCCATTAAGGGAGGAAGTACAACCTCCCCTGAGCTAACAGCCGAGTAAGGCTGTTACATGGCTGGAGAAGGAGCCCAGGTGTGGGGCTTATGTTAAAATATTCTATAAAAGCAACTGAAAGGTTCACAGCTGCTGATACAGCAGGCCAAGTTGAGGACATTTTCCTTTCCTGCTAAAGGTTTTCATTGGACTCCTGCTAATCCAGTTCTCTTTGCCTAGGGGAAAAAGAAAATCACATATGATCCAGTATGTCTTCTGCTATTATGTAGGTAGCTGTCCCCTCTTATAATAGAATATGACCTAACTCATATTTCGGAGTCATACATGTCTATATTTTCTTTGTGCCAGGGACAGGGCTGTATACATTGTCCTGTCTGAGATTCAGCTGGCGTAATTACATCCATTATAACGTTGATTCCCTTGCTCAAAGATCCCCGGCAAGTAGGTAGCACTAGGATTTACATTAAGTGTCCTTATCTCAAAGCTCATCCTCTTAACTACTACACTCTGTTGCCTCATCATTTTAGGCCATTTAGGTGATGACAGATGTGACCAGATACTTTAGCAGATTTTAGGCTTAGCCTTGCCTAAGCTCACCCCTCAACATACTTCCCTTCCTCTTTCTGAATTCACCTAGTGTAGTACTAGCAAAGAGAGAAGAAATGGTTCAGGCATACTGCTTCTCACAAGTACTTGGGGGAAGTGGCAGGTATAATGTCATCATCTAAGATCTCTACCTCTGAGGCTATAATTGTGAGTTTATCTTCTGTCAGGTATGAAAGTGAAAATCATCAGGCTGTAAGTTTTCTGTGTTCTACTAAGGTTTCAAATGGTGAGCTCAGTGGAAGAGTGTCCAAGCGGAACTGGGTATGCCCCAATGGCCAGATCAGATATTGTTAGGATTCATAATATGGAAACCAGTCTTGAAAGCTAGTGCAGACTCCGATGGAAGAGATTCTTGGATGAAATTCAGAACTTGCTTCCCCTCCTGGGATATTCAGTTAATAAATACAGAGCAGCCATACTGGTTATTAAGATATTAGGTATTTCTGTAGTGGTGGGTAAACAGTCACTGCCTGAATCCTCAACATGCCTCTCTTTACTACCTTAGCTTCCCTTCCCCTCCTCCTGGGTCCCTCCAAACCTCCTTATTCCAGAAACTAAATGCCTGGCTTCCTAAGGGAGCTCTGGTTCTTTAGGTAGCATCCGTTCCCACTGGCCAACGCCTAACCATACTGCTTCTTAAATATCTCCACATTCTATAGCTAAAGAATTAGCTTAATTCCTGAGATCTCAGTTGCCCATCTTTATATTGATGGGATAGGAAGTATAGATGGAAATGAGGATTTGGAAAATAACCTGACCTTGCTGAATGATTCATCTATTATTTGAGTATAAGAATGTTTTTTTAAAGAGTTTGAATTCGTTTATAGAAAGTCTCTAAATCAAGAGCTGCAAACTCCTGTGGATTGGCCAAATTTGGACTGCAGGTGGGTTTTTTTTTAATGGCCAGGAATGTATAAAAATACTGAATTCGTATTTTAAGCCAAAAAAAAAAGGGTTCATCCCAGCTATCCTCTTGTCCTACTGTTCAGTTGTACATTTAAAATCCCGTCCTGTTCCCTGAAAGTGTTCAAATTTGAAACCCCTGTTCTAAATTCATACAACACCATCTCCATTCTATTAGTATTTACTCATCATCCCATCATACCTGACATCCCATCCCAGTCTATAACTTGAGGTGTAATGTTTCCATTTTGTTTAAGAAATGGATGCAAAGCTACATTCAGAGGTAGCCAATTAAGATTAATTAAACATTTCACCAGACTTAACAGGTCTAATTAGATTTGATTCATCTCTAATTTTATTACCAATGAGCATATCTGGATGACTAAATTATATCTCCTTAACTTCATGGGAGAGAAATCCTCGTCTCTTCCCCCTGGGCTTTTTTCCTCCCTGTAAGGGGTGTGATGGTGAGTCCTCATGCATGTTCCCCCTGCCTCCTGGTGCCATTAAGAAAAGCCCATCTGAGAGCTGAGGACGGAATCGGGGGCCTGGGGCAGCTTCTGGCTTTGGGCCATCTCCCTGAATTATTCATGTGGAGCCAGGGAGGGTAAGTGTCCAGCCACAGAGATCCAGAACCAATGCCAAGGGGGAGACGCTGGTCTAAAATAACTGAGGAAACGACCACTGGCGCCACTGACTTGGAAGCTCCAAGAAAAACCACATGACTTCAGCTCAGGTCCAGGTGGCCCTTGACCCACTCCCCCCAGCACTCTTGTGTTAACTATGAAAGGAGCTCTGAGGCGCCAAGATGTCTCTCTGACCTGCTGTAAACCTGGTCCTTTGTGTTACTCCTCTCAGCAACCCTGCAAGAGGTTTGGGATTTTTCAGAATAAACAGCAATCCCCAACCTCTAATTTTCCCCTGGCTGCGCTCTTGTAATTATCCCATTGGTGTTAAGTTGATTGTATGTTTTTAGTATATTTACTGAGTACCTATTAAGCACCAAGCACTGTGAGAGTCCTGGTAGGGGGATGCAGAGGGGAACAGGTTGCAGATCTTGATCTTCAAGCATAATAAGTAAGTTTCATTTGGAGTCAACTTGATGGTTGCTGTTGGAAGTGATGTCTTTTGAAGAATTCTAAGGTCCAAGGAGAATCAGTGGGAAATAACGCTGTGATCAAGTCATGATGTCTCCTCTGGCAGAGCGCAGAAGGGTGTCACTCCTGACCAGCAGCCTAATAAGGGAAATAACACTCTTGTCTAGTGGTCCATTCATCTATAATGTCCTGCATAACGGAAAAAAATAATCACTGCCATATAGTCACTGCCATTTACTCTGTACTGTATACAAGCAAGACATTAGGTAGGTGCCTAATACGCATTTGCTCTCATATTTTAAGAATATTTGGCATTGTTTCACCTCGATCACTAATGACTACTTTTAGACCTGTGATTTGACCTGTGTGGTCTGTATGGTTATCCTGGCTCTAGAGGCACAAACCCTTACATTTTACAGTGTGGTATAGGAAGAGTGCGTTAGCAGTTAGAAGGCTCAGATGCTAGTAAGCCGTTTCCCATCCACAGTCCTCATTTTCCAAAGTGTAAAATTTTAGGGACAATGTGATGATTTCTCAGGTCCCTTTCAATTCCACAAGTCCTCTGAGGAAACCTAGCTCACTTCACTGATGTGTGGATGGACGTAAAGTAATTAACAGAAAATGACCCAAACCATGCGCATTTTCCTCTTCCATAAACATCCAAGAGGCTTAATTGTTTGCTGTCATCCCAAGAAGGGAAAGGGATGCTGTTGGAGTAACCCCATGCAATCCATCTGGGTAGATTTTGGAGTCTCCTGGGTTTGGGAATGATATGTTCAAGGAAATTGCCTAGGGTACAGTGACCTTAGTACGTAAAGTAAAACAAGAGAGTTATTTGTCTCTAGTAGCTGTGACCAGGTCACTGAAGGTATGCAGGGGGAATATGTTCTGATAAAGGCTACAAAATTGTTAACACTTTTAATTATGTTTGGGGCACACAGCATTATAGAACCAGCTGAGTTGGCATTATTGAAAACCTTGTCAGCTGCCATTCAGTGACTCAGCCGGCCAAGGAAGCTCTTGGGAAAGTTTGCTCGTTTCTTTATTCAGGTTGTTTGTCCATCCATGTAATTTTAGAAGTATTCTTTCGAAGAATCCAACAGCCGTTAATCCTAACAAACAATAGCTTTTAAATTCCAGACTACCCTTTATCACATACAGTTAAGGTAGTAGTGGAGACTCTCCTAGTTATATTTTTCCATCCTTTGCAGAATACAGTTTTGAGGAAACACAGAAGTATTTGAAATACGGAAGCAGGAAGATATAGTCATTTTTCAGATGAATATCCTAGGTAGTATTCATTAGTTAAACCATGTTGAGAAACGCAGTAAAACTTAAAGACCTAGAGGATGTTATTTATTTTATATTATTTTATTTTGCTACATATTTTTATTTGAGCTTAACTCACAATTCCTATGTTAAATAGAAAAGGTTTTAATAGCTACAACATTTTAGGTATAATATTATATTATGTAGGTAGAGGAAATAAGTTTGCATCACTACTTATATTCTAACAGTAATAGGAGAGAAAACCCCCAAAACTTGCTTTGGTAAAGTCACACATTGGTAATTGTGCCAGGGAGTTCATGCTTCAGAATGCCAAGTGTAAGTAGAGGCTGACCTATGATGAAATGTTTAATTTCATACCACAGAACGCAGTGGCATCCCATTAAAAACAGTCTCTTGGTGTTCAAATGTATGAATCAAACATAAGGGTTGGGGCTTCCCTGGTGGCACAGTGGTTGAGAGTCCGCCTGCCGATGCAGGGGACACGGGTTCGTGCCCCGGTCCAGGAGGATCCCCCATGCCGCGGAGCGGCTGGGCCCCGTGAGCCATGGCCGCTGAGCCTGCGCATCTGGAGCCTGTGCTCCGCAACAGGAGAGGCCACAACAGTGAGAGGCCTGCGTACCGCAAAAAAACAAAACAAAACAAAAAAAACATAAGAGTTGTCTTCCCCAAGAAATTTTCTGAAGAAGTAGCTCATGAGGCAGAGAAGCGAGTTTTATTTACCTCCTATGAACATTCTGCTCAGCTACGCAGCCAGGGAGAACCCAGCATAACCATCCAAAGAAAAGCCAAATGGGGAATAGAAAAACCTGAGAAAGAAAAAGCCATCTCTTTCTTTCATAGTATCCTGTTCTTTTCTGCCGTCATCCACTTGCCCCATCTTCTGATCCCTCAGCCCCTTGTGAACTATAGAGAGAAGTCAACTGCATGCATATTAAGTGAACAGCCAGGAGTTGCTGGATTTGTCAGTCTCTACCCAGTCAAAAAATAGGTGTCTCAGTTATCTATTCCTGCATCCAAAGCTTGGTAGCTTAAAAGAACTATCTTATTTGCTCATAATTTGAGGTTAGCCCTTTGGGCTGGGGTCGGCTGGTGGTTCTTCTGTGGGTCTCATCTGGTGTCATGCGTGCAGCTGCAGTTAACTAATGGCTCAACTGGAGCTGGAGGTTCTGAGATGGCCTCACTCACGTGTGCAGCATTGGGTGCTGGTTCTAGCTTGGCTCATATGTCTCCAGGATTGCCTGGGCTTTTCCATATGGTAATAGCATTCTGAGAGATAAGCCCCAGTGCCATGGGGTTTTCAAGCTTCTGCTTGCATTACATGTTCTGATGTCCCATTGGCCGAATCCAGTCAAATGTCCAAGCCCGGTCCATGTGAGAGGGGACTGCACAAGGGCATAGACGCAGGAAGGCATGATTCACTGGGGGCCATACCTATCACAGTAATCAAGGGTAAATGGCAGGAAAAAAGCTTGTTCTAATTGACCTGGGTGGCATGGCTCAAGGAAGAAGGGAAGCATGCTCTAAGACTTGGGATACTGCCTCTAGGTTGGCTTTAGAAAACACTAGATGGAATGATGCAGATTTTTTTTTTTTTGAAATGCAGGGAGGTTCTCAGCCCTGCTTTGAAAAACTGGCTTGTTCAAAACTAATTGGGTCTTTCCAAAACATTCACTTACCTAAGCCAACCTAAGGACAAAGGGAGTCTAGGCTCTGTTGTCCTTGATTACTCTTTTCTGATGGTCTGAATTCATTTCCAGATATTTCCCAAAGCACCTGCTGTGTATGGTAAAAGCAAACCAAACAAAATCCCTTGTTTATTCTTGAGCAAATTCATGGAGTGCTCTTGCTGTGTGAGCAGAAAGAAATAAGTCAAATGATTTAGAAGTCAATTATTTAAAAAGCATACAGTGGCATCAGTGACCTCTCCTGGAACTTCAAAATGGAGAAATTGCCTTGGTCTACTCGCTAGCTTGAGCAGCCCAACTAGGTAATGGACATTCTAGAACATACTTGCTTTTAAGAGATCTGTCAAATGGACCATCTGTAAGATCAGAGAATCACAAAGTTGGAAAGAATCTCAGAAGTTTCCCTTTGCTAGTCAACTTATGGTCTGAATTATTCAAGACAAATGGACCATCATGCTATTTTAACGTCTTATACTGATGTTTGCCTCTTGCCAAATCCCTCTACCCTGCACACATCCTTTTCTATGATGTAAAAGAAATTGTAATATCTGACTCGCTTGATCCATTTATAAACCTACTTAAGATAAATGGAACTTCAGGATTGGCTAAATCCATACGGGTCTCAGTTGAGAAAGAGAGACAGAGACAGAGAAGGGAGGGGACCATTCATATGTACCATACCTTCCATGATCAAGCTAGTCATTTAATCTAAGATGCATGGACCTCTCCTAAAAATTTCCTCATGTATATAGTAACATCAGCAACAAGTTACACTGATTGAGTGATTGAGTGCTCATTGTATGCCAAGGAATGGACTGAGTGCCTTGGAATGTCAGCACAGAAACTGTTTCAGGCTGGGTTCACTTTGAACAGTTAGCTCCCCAACAGATGAGGGAAATCTTCAAAGAGAAATCAGAACCAATAAGGCAGCCCTTAGGGACCAGACCAGTGCCAGCCCTGTGGTGTTCTGGCACAATGGAAAGCCACGGAGGAGGAAGGAGATTTGCAGTACTCCTTATAGTTGTGGAGGGTTTTCCCCCTGAAAAATACCTGAACATACAAACGTTTGCACACAATTCTAGGAATTCTTACAGAGACCCTGAAACCTAATCATAGGCAGCTTGGACCTCCTGGGTTACGACAAAAAGAGACGGGAGGAGAAAGAGTCTGATTCTTACTAGAAGCCTACTTTATCGCAGGCATTTGACATACATATAAATACACCTTCACAGTGGCCATGAAAGATAGGGGTTGTGGTCCCCATTTAGCAGATCCAGAATCTGAGATTCCCTAAAGTTAAACATCCACAGGGATCACATGGCTAGCAAGCACTAGGCAGGCATTCAAAACTGTTTCTTCCTGACCTCCCAGTCTTAACATTTGAGTCAACCACTAGAAAGAGAGAGACAGAGAGCCTAAAACACAACAGGGATGGGCATTTTTATAAGAGATCATTGATATTAGAAACTACGTAAATATCTCACAATAGTTACTGTTAAATATACCACAGTTCATCCATACAGTGGAATACTGTGCATCATTAAAAGCCATATTTTCACAAAGTATGTAATGATTTGAGGACACAATTGCCAGGTCACAGAAGCAGGATTCAAATATGTGTATTCATCATAGCCTGTGTGTGTATGTGTGTGTGCACGTACAAACATATACACGTTGAGAAAACTTGATGATGGGAAAAGAAGTGATTTTTGTCTTTTTAGTCATACATCTTTGTATTATAATGATTATTTGTTATTTTTATAATCAGGAAGTAGTCGCTCTTTTTTAAAAGTTGAAGTATAGTACGTAGATGTTCAAACTGTCTTCTAAAGCACAGAATAAAGGAGCTAGACGAGATATAGCACAATCCCATTTTTTCCCTTTAAAAAAATTTTTTAATTGAATTTTACAAATTAATATTATATTACAATATTATATAGTTTCAATATTTTATTAGTTTATAATATTATATTAGTTTCAGGTATACATCATAGTGATTCACTATTTATGAGGATTATACTCCATTATAGGTTATTGCAAGATAGTGGCTATAATCCCGTGTGGTATATAGTATATCCTTGTTGCTTATTTATTTTCTACATATTAGTTTGTATCTCTTAATCCTATGCCTCTAATTTGTCCCTCCTGCCTTTCCTTTACCCTTTGGTAACCACAAGTTTGTTTTCTATATCTATGAGTTTGTTTCTGTTTTGCATATACATTCATTTGTGTGTTTTTTTAGATTCCACATATAATTGATATCATACAGTATTTGTCTTTCTCTGACTGACTTATTTCACTAAGCATAATATTCTCTAGGTCCATCCATGTTGCTGCAAATGGCAGAATTTAATTCTTTTTTTATGGCTGAGTAATATTTCAGTGTGTGCACACGCACACGCGCGTGTGTGTGAGTGTATGTCACATTTTCTTAATCCAGTCATCTGTTGATGGGCACTTGGGTTGCTTCCATGTCTCAGCTATTTTAAGTAGTGCTGCTATGACCATTGAGATGCATGTACCATTTCAAAGTAGCGCTTTTGTTTTTTCTGCGTATGTATCCAGGAGTGGAATGCTGAATCATATGGTAGTTCTATTTTTAGTTTTTTGAGGAACCCCCATACTGTTTTCCATAGTGGCTGCACCAATTTACATTCCCACTAGCATTGTACAAGCATTCCCTTTTCTCTGCATCGTCTCCAACATTTGTTATTTGTAGACTTTTTGATGATAAGCATTGTGACAGGTGTGAGGTGATATCTCATTGTTGCTTTGATTTGCATTTCTCCAATAATTAGTGATGTTGAGCCTCTTTTCATATGCCTATTAGCAATCTGTATGTCTTCTTCAGAAAAATGTCTATTCAGATCTTCTGCCCATTTTTTGATTGGGTTGTCAGTTGTTGCGGTTTTTTATATTGAGTTGTGTGAGCTGTTTGTATGTTTTGGGTATTAACCACTTGTCAGTCGCATCATTTGCAAATGTTTTTTCCCATTCCATAGGTTGCCTTTTCGTCTTGCCGATGGTTTCCTTTGCTGTGCAAAAGCTTATACGTTTGTTTAGGTCCCATTTGTTGATTTTTGCTTCTATTTCTTTTGCCTTAGGAGACTGATCCAAAAAATATTGCTACGATTTATGTCAAAGAGTGTTCTGCCTGTGTTCTCTTCTAGGAGTTTTATGGTTTCCATTCTTACATTTAAGTCTTTAAACTATTTTGAGTTACTTTTATATATGCTATGAGGGAATGGTACAATCCCTGTTTAATGGTGGGAAGACGAAGGCCACAAAAGCGTAGCCTAAAATCAAGTAGCACTTGCATAATATTGGTGGAGATGTTGTAATTCATAGTATAGTCTTTTATTTTTTCTTTTTACGTGCTTTGTGAAGAAGTACAACCTTATCTGGAAACATTGAAACAATGTTTTTGATCTCTCTGAGTACCATGTATATGTGAACTCTAAAGTAGGGCTCTGATCAGAAAGACAGACTGCCCAGATCCCTGCAAACTCTCTGTCTTCTGTCCCTCAGTACGTCTTGCCAAGGGGACGTCTAGTGTTACCCCACCCAGGATTTGAAACCAAGAGAACAGGGATTCCGGCTTCTATTCTGAAAGGCAGTTTACTGAAGGCAATTTACTGGCTCCTTCCCTTGGAATCTCCCTCGAATACTCATTTTCTAGAGCCTGAGCCAGATTCAAAGCAAAACACCCCACTTCTCAGCAGAACCCACCAGAGACTTTTTCTGCCAAAGGTTTACAATGGATGGATTTCAGCCTCTGGGGAATATTCAAATATGTGTACAATTGTGTCCCTAATTGCTGTAAATATTTACATTGTCCTTATCAGTAGATTATATATTTATTTAGAACTATCATTTACAGTGCTCTCCCCTAATTGGGAAATGAAACAGCTGTTTGGCACTTAAAAGAACATGTCATGTCCCCTTTGACTGATCACTTAAAGAGGACAGGGATTATAAGTATTTACTTAAGGATTTCTAAAGGAGGGCTGACCAGATCTAGGCAGAATGAAAATGATTTCTCAGGAATGTTCTGCTACAACAGATTATAGAGATATGTGGGGAGGAGTGATGAGTGGAAGAGCAGGTCCTTGGGATTAAATGGCATTTGTCATCAATTTTAATGGGACTGGACAATGGTGTAGTTGGTATTTCAGTTTGAATGGTGCTATTTACTTGGTCAGGCTCCTTGCTGCTGAGTATGTAATGGTGATTATGTAAGTCTCGGGGTTACTCCTTGATTTGCTGACTAGTTTGCCAGTGAGCTGCTCAGGAAAGCTCTTCAAAACTGACTGTTTATTCCAAAGGGGGAAAAGATACCTCTTTTAAGTTATATTTGCCAATAATTTAAATTATAAAAATGTTTTAAAAAGTCAAGTTTTTAAGATAACTAATTTGTATTATATTATGATCTTGGATGCAAATGGAAAGGAAAGACTTAAAACTAAGTTTTTAAAAAAATTAAACTAGATGTAAAGGCAACATTTCTGCTTGGATTTACCTATAGGAACTATAAAGTGCATGATGAATGGTGGCTTTTTCTGGCATTGCCCACGTAAAAATATATTGCTTATGTATGAAAAAGTGACAACTGTGTGGGAAAAAACTTAAAGTGAGTTCACCCTAAGCGTAGCTGTGTTAACACAAGAGGAAAGATTGCATTTACTAATGCCATATCTAGTTAACAGGGTGTGAAGTTTAATTTTAAAATCCTATACAGTTTATTGCATACAAATGGGGTCAGTTAAAATAAATTTCTTAAAGCATAGCAAATTTAAATAGATTTATGTCAACATAGCTTTTCAATCCACCAGCATTATCAAATTATTCCATATTATCTTCAAGGGGAAATGGACCCAGTGGTTAACATAGTTTGGCGCTCTACGTTGAAGGGTGGGAGGTAGGGGTCGTGTATGGAGTGCGGAAATAACTCACCACTTTAGTCCATGGTATTAGACATTTTTGAATAATAGCCAAAGAGTTCTTGTCAGTTTCAGGAATTTACTGAGTACACACTTTCACTTTTCAGAAGTGGGCCTGGAGTCAAACTCTTAATAGAATCAAACTCTTAATAGAATGAAATAGTAAGTCAGTGTCAGAGACTCCAGAAATGACTTGAGGGCTCTCTGTAGAATTTCCACATACGAGGAATGTTCAAAAGAGTCAATAAAAGTAAACTACGGAGCCAAACAGTCATGGCGGGAAATGTCCACTTAAAGATTGCCAACAGAAAAGATAAGCATGTGGACCTTCAAATAGTGATCGAGCAATCAGGCATGGGTGAAGGCATAGCAGAGTGATTCCCAAGGGGGTTCCAAGTTAACAGTTCTGGACCAAAAGCCAGGCTCTTCTTCTTACTTAAGTTGTGACCTGAGACAAATCATGTCAGTTTTCTCAAAGTGATTTATTTTATCTCTGCCGTGAGTACAGTAGCACCAGATGCCTCCTTTGCACAGGTTGATACAGTTGATACAGCTGTAAATGTTACACTTCTTTCTGTGATCTTTGCTTAATATTTGTCTTCTCTTTTACGGTACACGGGCCTCTCACTGTTGTGGCCTCTCCCGTTGCGGAGCACAGGCTCCGGACGCGCAGGTTCAGCGGCCATGGCTCACGGGCTCAGCCGCTCCGCGGCATGTGGAATCTTCCCGGACCGGGGCACGAACCCGTGTCCCCTGCATCGACAGGTGGACTCCCAACCACTGCGCCACCAGGGAAGCCCTTTCTTCTCTTTTAGACATCAAGTTCCTTTGCTCACCCTTACATTCCCAGCATCAGTCACATGCCTGCCACACAGCAAACATTCCATGATGATTTGTTGAACAAGACCTTATTTCACTAGAAAATTATGGAGAGCATATGAAACAACTTGTGTAGAGTAGTTAGCCTTGCGCCTGCACTAGGTCTTCAGTGCATGTGAGACACCCTTATTGTTGTTGTTGTTTGCATTGGATAAATGTCTGTTAAATAGAATATTAAATGCCAGGCTCTTTTAGGATAAAGCTCACCAGGTAACTCAAATCTGAGGGCACTAAGAAACTACATTTTATTAGTTCATTTTGTACTGCTCAAGCCTAAGGAAACCACTAAAATTTGGCTTCTAAGCTGCAAAGGCAATTCATCAGTTTACAATAGAAGATATATTATTTTCTAGTGGTCAGGACTTCGTGAAATCAATGTCTTTGGAACACAGAAGTAGTTCCAAAAGTTGCTTGTAAGCTCTGAATCAGAGCAAAGGGAGCTATCTCTATGGTCTTGTAGGACATGTGATGTGAGCTGGAGACTTACCCTGATTCTACCATTCTGGTACCTTTCTGGTGGCTGGGAAGTTTGTATCCACCAAGTAAAATCTGTCTGTCTGTCTCTTTCTCTCGCACTTTCTGTCCCCTTAGAGAATAAAGGATAAATACGACAGTTCTTGGGGCTTCCCTGCTGGCACAGTGGTTGAGAGTCTGCCTGCCGATGCAGGGGACATGGGTTCGTGCCCCGGTCCGGGAAGATCCTACATGCCGCGGAGCGCCTGGGCCCGTGAGCCATGGCCGTTGAGCCTGGACATCCGGAGCCTGTGCTCCGCAGTGGGAGAGGCCACAGCAGTGAGAGGCCCGCGTACCACAAAAAAAAAATACGACAGTTCTGTCCATATATGTATAAAACAATTTTGAAGCTGAAAGGAACCTCAGGGAGCGTCTGTTTTCCTAAACCCAACACCTATATTATAGATGATAAAAGTGAGTCTTGAAGAGGTGACTTTCCCAAGGAAATACAGCTAGCTAGATAGATGATAACAAAGCAAGGGCCTGACCCTCGTTTCCTAGTGAACTTTTACTCTTTCCAGTTCACAATTCTGCTTTATCTAACATTCCCTAATGTTGTAGTCTGGAAAACAGACCCTCAAACAGTGTTCACGTCTTAGTCCCTAGTATCTGTACATGTTGCCTTATGTAAAAAGTAAAAGTGTGAGTAAAAGGTGAAGGGAGAATCTTGGGATGAGAGATTATCCTGAATTTATCAGGGTGGGCTTTAAATGCAATCACATGTATATTTATGAGAACTAGGGAAAGGAGGATCAGAAATACACAATGGAAAAGGTGATGTGAAGACCTAGCAGAGAGAGATTTGAAGAAGCTGGCCTAGAAGACTGGAGTGATGCGGCCACAAATCAAAGAATGCTGGCAGATACCTGGAGCTGGAAGAGGCAAGGAATGGATTCTCCCCTAGAGCCTCTGGAGGGAGAAAGGCACTGCCAACACCTTGATTTTGGCCCATTGATACTGATTTAAGACTTCTGGCCTCCAGAACTATGAGAGGATCAGTTTCTGCTGTTCTAAGGCACGAAGTTTGTGGCAATTGGTTACAGCAGCCATGGGAAACTTATATTCCTATGAAAATGGACGTCATATTTTCCTAGTTAAAAGTTACTGATTTATTTGCTGCCCGACATGGCTACAACGTTAACAACAGTACTGCTTCAGAATTAAAACTTAAGTGAATGCCTGCTTTATAGCAGCATTTAACCAAATCCTACTGCTTCCCTAGTAGTTTTGAGCAAATAAAATCTGGACTAATGTGATTTCATTGGCAAAAAAAAAAATTATAGATTTATGATATGACCACAGGGCAAAATATTTCATACATAGACCATCCTGGAAATTGCACACAATTCTTTGTCCAAAATCACCTTTTATAATGTCTCACAGTTAATTGGACTACAGTTTATTTTGTATTTCACATACATTTTGAAGGGATTCTTGCTGATAAGATTTTTTTTTAGACGGGTTTAGGAAAGAGCCGTCTTTGATAAGATGATAATCTACATACATAGATTATCATTTGGTATCTAACTTTTTCAAAAAACTAATTTCATGATACTGTATTGATTTTATTAGCTTTAGTTTCAGAGAATGGTATTTTTTAAACTTCCTCCAAAAGCTAGACATACACCATTTGGGAGAACTGCAATCCCTAGATACTCCCCGTAGCAGTAACATCTCATTGTCTTCCCATGTGTGGATTTATCCATTGCATAATCTTGTCTTGCATGTAATTGGCTGGCATTTTTTTTTTACCTTAAAGAAAACAACTCTCTTTTAAGCTTAAATCTTCAAAGTGTGCAAGCCAGCACTGGGAAGGACGGGTTAGTATTGGCTGTAGATTAGTAAGCCACCCCTTAGTTTTATGAGGAAGTACAATTATTTCAGGTAGGTGACAGAATAAAAGGGTGCTTATTGCTAAGACCAGGTGTTAGTCTAAATAAATGTTAGCCAAGAGTAGAATTTTCAGTAGCCAATACGGTATTGGTCCAAAAGCTTTTGTGATCATTAATACACACATATTTCTAGTGACACCGGATTCTTACTGTCTGGAGTTGGATTAATTTGTGTATGTGTTTATCAGAAATCCCCAGTTAGTAAATATAGTAGCAAAGCCATGGTAACTTTAATTCACTAATACAAAATTAAATACTGGGACCAAGTCTGCATGCTTATCTATCAGATATTTTACTAGAGGAACCAACAGAGAAAAATCATTCACCACTAAAGTAGGAAAAAATGCTCCCAAACAACCGGGAAATAAATGAAGATGAACAGCAAGAATCATCTGTTAGTTGAGCCATAGGACATTGCCATCTTGTAGGTCAGAAAATGGTAGAATGATAGCAGTTTCTTACGATTCAGCTTAGTAGTTTGCTTGGAGTTGGTTGGTCTTGAATGGTATAAAAGCGATCCAATTCGAAGGTATGCCATGGACATGTCACTCCTTATGACCTATTACCCCACTTTGTCCCTTTCAACCAATTTACCTTTCACAGGCCTAACGGAGCTGTTCTTATAGGACTTGGTGTCAAAATTTAAAGAGAGGGCTTCCCTGGTGGCGCAGTGGTTGAGAGTCTGCCTGCCGATGCAGGGGACACAAGTTCGTGCCCTGGTCCGGGAAGATCCCACATACCGCGGAGTGACTGCGCCTGTGAGCCAAAGAGAAAAATGGAGTTTTTCCATTTTCAAAATAGCCGGCATTCTACATGGAACAATTTGAGACCCAAAAATGATTAAAAACAGGAAATAAATGCGACTTAGGTATCCTATCTCTCTTCCCCCCACCCCACCCAGGGGTAACAGAATCTTCTGCTGTTTCTTATATCAAGATCATTACCAGATCTTTTATAATCTGTGAACCCCAAATGAAGGAAGGACCACCATGTCTCAGAAGGGAGTACAGGTTTTCCGAAGAAGACAATTATTTTAAACATGAGCTACATTTAAGTAAAATGCCTTCATTCAGCCTGGGGATTTTTCCCCTACTTACAGAGGCAAGAATTTATCTCAGTTGATTTTTAGAAGGACCCTCATCCAATTAGAGTAATAATGACATCAAGTTTATTCTTGATGTCAGGGCTCGTCAAGGCTCCAGGAGGAAAATAATAGTGTTGTCAAATTGGGTAATTTGAGGAGAGATTAACAAAGAAGTAACTAACAAAGGTGTGGATGGAGTGGAGATATACCACAGGGGATTATGCCATACCATGGCACTAGTGTTATAGACTGAATGTTTGTCCCCTGCCAAAATTCATATGTTGAAAACCTAATGCCCAATGTGATGATACTTGGAGGTGGAGCCTTTGGGAAGTGATTAGGTCATGAGGGTGGAGCACTCAGCAATGAGATTAATGCCCTTATAAAAGAGGCTCCAGAGAGATGCCTTGCGCCTTCCACCACGTGAGGACATAACAAAAGATGCCCATTTGTGAACCAGGAAACCCTTACCACACACCGAATCTGCCAGCGTCTTGATTTTGGACTTCCCCGCCTCCAGAACTATGAGAAATACATTTCTGTCATTCATAAGCCACCCAGTCTATAGTATTTTGCTATAGTACTGCAAATGGACTAAGAGAGTAAAGGTCAGGGTGCCGTGCACACTTCTAGGCCTGAAGGGTGGGGAGAGAGAAAGGGAGGGAGAGAGAATAGGAGGTGGGTAGAGAAGCCTGTTGTCTGCCAAGAGCCGTGATATCTCTACAGGAAGGAAATCTGGGGAATAAAAACTCCAATTTACTCTTTTCTCCCTCCATCACCTGTTGGTCTGTTTGTTGAGCCCACCATTCCCTGCATGAAAATCAGTTAATCCAATATCCTTAAATGCCAGCCTCCCAGAGCACCGGCAGAGTGGAGTGGATCTGGGGAGGGAAAAGGAATTATCCAGCACAGTTGCCAGTATTTACACACAGCTCAGTTAGAGCATAGCTTTGATGCTGTGGGTAGCAAGTAAGTGGTTGCTACATACATATTAAAGCAAATCAATTTCATGTTCTTATTAGAGACCGCGTAGAGAATGGGAAGAGGAACACGGAGAAACATGAAGAAGGGAAGGTCACTAGCATGCGTTGAGTGTCTGTTATGTCGCAGACACCATTTGGGGTGATTTGCATACATCATCTCAGTTCTCAGAAGGGCAATATGCCGTAGATATATCACCATCCCACAGATAAAAGCACTGAAGCTAAACAACTGCAATTACTTCTCCAGAGTCGTAAAGCTAGTAGGTGGCTGAGCTGGGATTCATACCAGGTGTGACTAAATTCAAAGCCTCTGCTGATTTCACCATTGCATGTAATGTGTCCATGCTTGTTTACAGTTTGAGAGCAGAAGCCTTGTATGATACATGAGTCGTCACTAAATACACTATATGTTGATGCCAAGGAAACAGTTGAGGCCTCAAGAGTCAGAAATGTCATATTTGTATCAACCTACATGCCCTCAATATGCACTGGTCTACCATCCTCCAAAAGGTACCACCCCCATACACATTTCGCAATGTATTTGCCTATTACTCTCTCTGCCTGAAATGTCTTCTCCCAGTCTCCCCCCTCACCCACCGTTTTCTCCAGTCAAAATCTTCATGTCTTTCAAAGCTCAACACTGAACTTTGTTATTTTTTCTGAAAAACCCAATTCCCAGATATCTCAGAATTAATGGTTTCTCAACTTTGTTCTCCAAATAAGTCATTGAGAATACCTATTAGGTGTTTATGACAGTAATCTGTGTGTTTCTCCATGTTCCTTCGCCTGTGTAGTAGACATTTGTGGGGTTTGCCTTCACAGCATCTAGTCCCCCTTCTCTGTGTGTTAGTGTCCTGAATTTCCTTTGGGGAATGATCCCTCCCCAACTCTCCATCCCTGTGGTTAGTTTGGAGCCATCTGTATTTCAACTCCAGGATTGCCTATGTGACTCAAGCTTGGCCCATCAGAGTACCACCTCCTCCTGGACTCAGTGATTGGCTTGGGAATGGCCTGTGACCAATCACAGCCAATCAAAGCTAATTGCAGGACTTTTGCTAGAATGAGCAAGAAAAAGGAGCTGGGGTGAGGGGGTTGGGGAAGGGGGAGGTTTCTTCTTTTCTTTTTTTTTAGGTTTGAATCAGACAGTATAAAATCTGGAACTACCATTGTAGAGACAGCCTGGTAGTAGTGAAGTAGACTCAAGAAACTGGAGTAAAAAGACGTGAAGAGGCCAAATTCTGATGACGTTGGCTTGAACCACTTGGTTTATTTAGCCAGGGCTACTCTGGGCTTTCCAAGTATATGAGCTGATAGGTTAAGTTTTCAGATACTTGCTATCATAAAAATAGCCTAACTCTTAACTCCCTAACAGAGCATCTGGTAGACTGGAAATGCTCAGAAAACATTCATTGAACTAATTAAATGGAATCCTCGCAAACTGTTGTTTGTCCGTGTGCCAAAGTCCTAAAACCCAAATCAAGAAGATGATCAGGTCTCACACTCTTGCCTTTCGTTTTAAGACAGTCCTTGAAATGTGTTTGCTGAAGACAGACAGAACTTTATCTTCTCGTCCAGCACATGACCCGATCAGAGAGAAGATGCTTTGTGGTTGAATAACACATGAGCTAGCAAGGGCCGAGCCTGATGTTTTCAAGGTGTTGAAAACTTATGATGAGCCTGTTGATTTTCTCAACCCATTTGCTAAGCTGCTCCTGAGGGTCATTTGACAGTTTCTCTGGGGCGGGGGTGGGGGGGGGGAATGTTTGGAATACTGTTTCTTCCTACTCTGTAGGAAAAATAAGAATAAGGTTTTGCTTTCTCGTGCCCTGTTGTTTTCCCTTTTCCAAATTCATCTGGCCCTGAGCACTCCTACAACAATAGTAGATACTTTTTGGAGTTTCTGAGCTGCTGACAGTCACTCCTTTAGTTTTCATCTGACGCAAAGCAGCAGACTGACAGCAGCCATGCTGGGGAATTTCACAGCCAACTGGGCCAGGAGTGAGAGCCTGAAGTGAACTAGGTCAGTTTTTGCCAGGGATTTGGAATTAGAGCAGAGAGCTAGAGAATGAAACGGATTCAGTCATCCCGTGTGCCTGGAACTACAACACGTGGCCTCGGGAGCTGTGGGTGGGCATCCTTCCTCCTCTGTGTGGAATAAGGAGCAGAGATGAGTCTGCTGGGACCAAAATAAATAAATAAATAAATGAAGCAGATGTGCAGATACAGGCAGAGATGGAGAGAGTGTACTGCTTTCCGCCCTCCCTCAAGTTCACTCTTCTAGTCTTCTCTGAGCCCTGTCTGCATTCCTGCTTATCTTTCCACTGTAACACAATTACATCTGTATATTAGGTCCTCATCTTTTGATTAAGGTAAGCTAATTTGATTTCTGTTCCAAGCAACCCAAACAAACAAAAACAAAACCTCATACATCAGCCCAGAGCTTCTTAAGATGGGGAATTACCTAGGCGAGAAAAAATATCCCAGCTGAGAGAAACAAAACAAAAATCGTCAAGAAGAGCTGGCGACAGTCGTTCTGAAATCATTTAAAAGATGTCTCTCAGCTCTGAGAAGAGAAAAATAAAGCTGCTCATTTGGCCAGCTCTGCAGAACTGAAATAGAACAGCCCTGCTCCATGGAGTCACATAGTCACTAAAAGTGAATTCCTTTCTGCAGCCTTCAGCCTGCAGCTGAGCCCTGAAATGTATTCCCAGTTAAAATTCCTCTCCAAGCCCTACCCCATGACTTCATGAAGTTGTCTGCGCACAAGAGCGGCTCTGCAGCCCAGAGATGTAATGTTTGCATCATCGCTGACGTGGAGACAGGTGTTTAGATGGTCCATTAAGTAAATGCCCCTTACGAGTCTAGGGCACATCTGGTAATTTGATAGCCCTGCCCTGCTTCCATATGGTTGGAAATCCTCAGCTTGACTTATTAAGGAGAAACAGGCACAATCGTTATATCAAGACACATTAATGTGTTTTATTCTGCCATTGCATTTGCTTACTGGAGTTTGATGAAGCTAAAGAGATTTTAGGTTATGAAATTTGTGTTTCCTCTTTGTCTTTGTTTAGAAGGTATGTGTGGTATAATGTGGGTGAGGAATATCACTTAAGCTTCTGGCCAGTTCTCCCCAAACCACAGATGGATTAGCATCTTCTTAAAAAAAAATCTGTCCCTGCTCTTTTTATCTTGTCTGTTTTCTGAGCAAAAGAACTATTGAAAACAACAGAATGCCTGTCCCTTTTCATCCTCAAAAAAAAAAAAAAAAAAAAAAGACCTTTCCCTTACTTTAATTGTACAATGATTATCTACATTATTGGACACCCTTTGGAAATATCGGGCCAAAAATACAAACAGCATGTTAATGAAATCCACAGATGATACTAAATTGGGAAATACTCTGTTTTCTTCATTAATGACAACGGATCAGGCAGCCAGACTCAACGACAGCATCTGTGAGAGGGAAAGGAAGCAGCAGAGAAAGTTACATTGGTGAAAAAGGCAAAAGAAGCTGAACACATTGAAATGACTCGAAAACGCAGATGCAGTGTGAGCGGTAGACAGGTGAACCTTGAATATTCACTTGTCAAGTCAACATGGACATGAGTAGAAGGCCAATTAGAGATCCTTGTACACTGGGGAGTGAGAGCTGAGCTATTTTTAGCTCCATAAGTAGAGGCATTGTGTCTCAAAACAGATAGTCTTTTCTTCCAAAACTTTAATAAGACTGCACCTGGAGTAGGGTGCTCAGTTCTGGAACTGCAACAGAATGATGTTTTAAAAAAATCTTACATGTAATTTTTCAGGTTTTTTTTTTTCAAGAAAGAAATACAGCCACCTTAAATTTTTTTTTTTAACAATTCCTAACAATATATCAGCTGCTTTTATCGATTTGGATCATCCTTGAGTGTTATCTAAAGCAATCTGGGTACCTAGTAGGCATCCTAAAACTAACATATTCAAACCTGATCTCTGGTCTCCCTACTGCTCCCAGCAAACCTGCCCTTTCCTCCGTCTTCCCTGTCTCAAATTTTGGAATTCCATCCTACCAGGTTCTTAGGTTTAGAGTGATCCTGAATTCCATTCTTTTTCTCAAACCTCACATCACATACATCAGCAAATCCTGTTGACTCTAGTTTCAAAACAGATCTGGAATCTGCCCATTTGTCACCACACCCATGGCTACCCCATAACCCAAGTCACCAGGCTCTCTTGCCATGTATATTGCAATAGTATCCTAAGTAGACTCTCTGTGTCTGTTAAAATGAAGGTCAAATCATGTCACTTCCTTTCCCAGAAGTCTTCAGTGGCTTTCCAAATCAGTGTGTAAAGGCCAACAGGACCCTTTGTGGTCCAGCACCCCTTACCTCTCTGATCTTCTGCTCCTGCCTTGCCCACTCAACTCCAGCCACACTGGCCTCCTTGCTGTCCCTATAACATGCCAGGAAGATTCCTGTGATGTCTTTGCACCTGCTACACCCTCTGTCTGGCATTCTCTTGCCCAGATATCCACATGGACCACTCCCTCAGGTTTTACTCCAAAATTACCTCTGCAATGAAGCCTTTCCTGACTACCCTCATGAAAATGCAGGCCACATTCATATCACATATCCTTACCCCCTCCCTGTTTTATTTCTCTTCATCGTACCTAGTATCAGCTAATGTTCTGTATATTTTTATTTGTTTGTTGTTTGTCTCTCCCCTGATGGACACGCCCAAAATACACATTATTGCCATCATTTGCTTTCATCTGTTTTATTCGCACACCACAAAGAGTACTGATCCCCCAGAAGGGGCCCCATAAATATTTACTGGAAAACAGAATGTAACTTGATGCCTGTTGAAATGTTGGCAGTGCTAACTTTCATAATAAAAATACTTGATCAGAGTCAGTCAATTATAAAAAAATATCTAAGTTCAAATCCAAGGAGCACTTCTAAATCTATGGCAGAGCTAGGTGTGCTTTGAAAATAACTTCCTTTGTCCACACGGTGCATTTAACCTCCACTCAAAGGCTAATTTCTAAGCTGGCATCACTTCTAGCTAGAATGCTGCTCTATTATGTTTTTAATCAGTAGGGAATATATTTGCAAAGGCATGCAATGGCTAAGCGGAAGGACTTTAAAAATAAGTCTCAGAAGTAAGGAAGGTGATGCTCAGAAAGGTGAATCTAGTGGAAAGAACACTGGCTCTGGCATCAGACAAGAGCTGATACCTACAGGAAGTGTTCTTAGAATGTATCAATATTAACTTGTTTCGCATTCACAAGGAGATAGGAACTGTTGTTTTCGTTTCCATGATATAGATGGGAAAACTAAGGCAGAGAGAGTGGGAATAATTTGCCCAAGGTGCTGTATCGCTTATGAGCTAGTGGTAAGGATTTGAACCCAGGAAGATCTGGCCCCAGAGTCCACGTTCTTATGCACTGTACCAAGGCTCCTTTGGCCTCGGGATCCCCTTACACTCATGAAAACTATTAAGGATCCCAAAAAGTTTTGCTCGTGGGCATTGTACCTGTAGATATTTATTGTATTCCAAATCAAAACTAAGACAATTTTAAAAATATTTCTTCCTTAACTCATTTTAAAATAACATCAATAAACTCATTATATGCTAACATAAATAACATACGTTAAGAGAAATAATTATATTTTTCAAAATAGAAAGCATTTGGCAAAAAGAGTAGCATTGTATGACATTTAATGTGCAGACAGTTTGATGATCACATTTGCTTCTGCGTTTGATCTATTATATGTTGTTTCGATTGGAGTATACAAAGAAAATCCAGCTTTACACAGATACGTAATTGGGAAAGAAGGAAATAGTTTAACAGCAGTTTAATTGTAGCTGTTCTTTGATAGTACACAAAACTTGACAAGTACTGTGTTCATCAATTCAGTTGTAATGTGGCATCTGAAACCATATCGATGAACTGTCATACTTTGTTATAGTAAAATCCATGAGTCCATTCTGTATTTTCAGTAGTTCTTTTACCCATGCATGTTTTTTTTTAACACTATGCATTGGACATTTGGAAGATACTACTCCACTGAGTTTTACAGATCTTCCAGAACCTTTTTTTTTTAAGTTCATTAATATTAGAACTCTCATTTTAAAAAAAATAAATTTATTTTATTTATTTTATTTATTTATTTTTGGCTGCATTGAGTCTTCGTTGCTGCCCGTGGGCTTTCTCTAGTTGTGGCGAGTGGAGGCTACTCTTAGTTGCCATGCGCGGGCCTCTCGTTGCGGTGGCTTCTCTTGTTGCAGAGCATGGGCTCTAGGCGCGCGGGCTTCAGTAGTTGTGGCATATGGGCTCAACAGTTGTGGCACGCGGGATCAGTAGTTGTGGTGCACAGGCTTAATTGCTCCGTGGCATGTGAGATCTTCCTGGACCAGGGCTCAAACCGTGTCCCCTGCATTGGCAGGCAGATTCTTAACCACTGCACCACCAGGGAAGCCCACAACTCTCATTTTTTTTTAAAAAAAAAAGGGGCTTTAGGAATTGGAAAGCTGACAGGCTAATGGTGGCAGATACAAGTTTTCCAAAATTCTAATTTTTGCCTGAAAGCTCAAAAATTATATTATTGGCAAGAAATACTTTCAGGTTATCATCCCAGAGACCTTTATGATTATTGACATAGCATATATTTCTAGGCATTAGCTTCCAGTTATAGTTATGTTTTGATCTTCTGAAACTTTGTTGATTTATGTGAGTATGTTTATCAAAAGTACTCATATACCTCGAGGAAAAAAGTTACTTCAACTTATACAATTAACATTGCTAATAAAAAATTAAATATTTGGCTAAGACACCAACAACTTTACTCACCATTGCTTTTGAATCATTAGTGCAAATATCAATACAATAGAAAAAGATAGATAACTAATGTCTTTGTATTATGATGCAAAGAGCTTTGACCACCCCCACTGAAAAGGCATTAGACATGATGAGGGGTCCACAGATCACACTTTGAGAACTGTTGAACGACCTCTCCCATCCCTGCCCTAATTCTTACAAGTTATGCCACTTTAACTTCTCCAAGCTTCAGTTTCCTTACCTGTAAAATGCAGATATTAATATACAATTCTGATCTGACAAAATTATTTTGAAAATTTGGGATAATCGTGTGTTGAGCTCTTGGCAACGTCTCAGGCACACAGTAAGTACTTGAAAATTGGTAGCTGTCGTGACTCTTGCCCAAGCCCATAGCCTGTTATTGGCAAAGCTAGAACCCAATGTCCTATTTTCTGATTCCTGCTCAGAGGTTTCCCTGCGACATCACATCAGCAAGAGCAGAACAGATTCCACTGTGGCTGTTTTTACAAGAAAGAAGAAAGTAGCCAATTCATTTGATTCAGTTGATTCAGTGACCTTCCTAGTTAATGTCCTAGGTGATAAGCGGAAGCAGTGAAGTGGAGTCGTTGAGACTGTGTATGATCTGCACTGGAGTCCTGACTAGCTCTGTACTAGTTGTGTGACCTCTGCAAGTTCTCTGAGCCTCAGACCTCTCTTCTGTGAATCTGGATAATCATAGCACCTACCTTACGAGGTTGCTATGAGAATTAAATGAGATAATGCCCAGAGATAGTAAAGTACCAGCCCATTGTAAGTGTTCAGTAATGGTTAGCTGCTTGCTGTTATAATAATGATGACTCTTGTTATTATCTTCATAGCTCAGCTCAGTATCACTCCCTGAGGGAATCCTTTTCTAACCCTCTAATGAAGACACCCCATTTTAAGATCTCATCACCCCTGCACCTTTCATTGGACTTAATATAGTTGCAGTATTATATTTCAATATGTGATTATCTGATTCTTTGTCATAGGCACTGGGCTCTCAACAAAGACAGGGAGAGGGTCTGTTAGGCTCATCATTTTTTCCCCAACACCTAGCACAGAGCCCAGTGCAGAGCAGTTTTCAATGAATAGTGACTGAGGGAATGAGTGAGAGAATTCATTTACTGGCTTGGCAAATCACGCATATAATCATGTATATGTAATGTTAAAACTTCCTCTAGCACGTGTTATTCTAAGTATGATCTGCGGGCCAGGAAAGAAGCCTAATCTGGAAGCTTGTTGGAAATGCAGACTCTCAGGCCTCACCCCAGAGCTACAAAATATAAAGATTCACTTGAACAGAATCCCCAGGCAATTCATATGCTCATCAGAGTTTTAGAAGTAAAGACCTCTGTCTGCTCTTCATCAGTCCCTCTGTGTGTGTGTGTGTGTGTGTGTGTGTGTGTGTGTGTGTGTGTGTGTGTGAGAGAGAGAGAGAGAGAAAGAGAGAGAGAGAGAGAGGGAGAGAGAGAGGGAGAGAGACACGAGAAGAAGGGGGTAGGAAAGAAAGACACGAGAAGAAGGAGAGGAGGGAAGAGAAGGAAAAGGGGAGGGGAGGGCTTCCCTGGTGGCACAGTGGTTGAGAGTCCGCTGCCGATGCAGGGGACACGGGTTTGTGCCCCGGTCCGGGAAGATCCCACATGCCGCAGAGCGGCTGGGCCCGTGAGCCATGGCCACTGAGCCTGCACGTCCGGAGCCTGTGCTCCACAACGGGAGGGGCCACAACAGTGAGAGGCCCTCATACTGAAAAAAAAAAAAAAAAGGGGGGGGGGAGAGGGGCGGGGATGAAAGAACAGTCACTAAATTTCCTCGGTAAAGCTGTGCTGCCTTCCACAATTCCAGGTCTCATTACATTCGCAATACAAGCATTATTACAAATATTACCAATTCTAAAAACCAGCTGCATTTTCATTTTTTTTAGCCCCAGCCAGGCTGCTCTTATTTCCTATTCATATATGATTTTTTTCCAGAAGGCTATTTTGGCCTCAGTTGAATCATTTATTTCAGAGACTTTACATCCTAAAATATTCTCTAGAGGAGACAGAAACACCATCTGTGCCCACTTTTGGAAAAACAGCCCCAAACCATGAAGTAGGGGTGTCATTTTAGTTACAGAGTTGCAAAATTTGGATGCCTGCGTGTCCACCACAACCTCAGAAAGAGGAGAGAAAACTACACATCAAAATCCCTTCTCCTATAATAGCACCAAACCAGTCCCACTCCAGCAACCCAAAGAGATTATAAAAATATGCATGGTACCCAGCTGACCCCTGGAAAAATTACAACCTCGCTTTTTCATGAAAAGGGTATTATTTTTAGAATGTATTCCCATTTTTGAGTGGTCAAGCCCGTCCATTGTTGGATAATAACATGCAAGAACTCACAAAGAGATTCAGCGAATGGTTCATTTGCCTGTGTTCGTTCCTTTACATTTTGTGGGACCCAATTTCAAAAATTCCCTTTGCTATGGTGTCCTCTCCTCCCAAAGGAAGAAATGGGCCTGGCCAGAAGCAAAACACATTTCACTCAGTTGGGTCCCCCATCCCGTCGGTGCAATGACCGTGGCAGGACCTGAGTCTGAGAGCTGTTGGTTATCAAATAGCATCTGAATTTGCTGCTGCATGTTCTCCTGTAGCTTCTTACTTGCCCAGGACTTTCTTCTGTCTCTCTCCCTTCTGTCTCCTACAGGTATAAGATACAGATATACTTTATTTCTGTGCCTCGAGAAATAAAGTAGCTGCTGAATCTATAGACTTAGCCCCTAGATTGGGTTATTCGGGTTTAATCCACTAAAGCGTGTGGGTTTATTCATCCCATAAACACTACCGGCGTTTCCTTACAGTGAATGAGATTTAAAGATGTTAAATAATTTGCCCATGGTTACACAGCACGTTTCAGAGGTGAGACTTTAAGCCTGGGATTTGCGGTCTCATTTGGCATGCAACAATGAGTTGTGTAAATGAGGCAGTGTCCCACTTTTAATGAAGATTTTTATTATTTTCTGTTGGCATCACCAGAGCTAACACAGTGATAGTCCTGTGATACTTTGTGTAAAATATTTGCTGAATTAGACATTTTTCTGACCTCTCAGCCTGCTATGGAAAACACATATAGGATGATTGTAATATAATATATTAGTGGTTGCCTGAAGTGTTGTCAGAACACTAATAAGGCAGTTGATCCTGATTCGGTGGAGAAGATGGTGTCAGGGGAGGTTTACACATAGGAGAGGGTATGTTTCAGAGCGCTTTAAAGAGTGACTAGGAGCCTCCCAAGCTGGAAAGAAAGAAGCATGCCAAATGGAGGGAACAGGAGGACCAAAGACACAGGTATAAAAATATGAGGAATTCTGACGGGGCTTCCCTGGTGGCGCAGTGGTTGAGAGTCCGCCTGCCGATGCAGGGGACACAGGTTCGTGCCCCGGTCCGGGAAGATCCCACATGCCGCGGAGTGGCTAGGCCCGTGAGCCATGGCCACTGAACCTGCGCATCCGGAGCCTATGCTCCGCAACAGGAGAGGCCACAACAGTGAGAGGCCCACCTACCGCAAAAATCAGAAAAAAAAAAAAAAAAAAGGAATTCTGGAGAAATGATCAGCCTGTATTGGTGGTTCTCAAAATTAAGTGTGCATTGGAATCATCTGAAGGCTTGTTAAACCACAGATTGCTGGGCCCAATTCCCAGAGCTTCAGATTCAGTAGGACTGGGTGAGACCAAGAATTTGCGTTTCTGCTGAGTTCTCAGGTGATGCTGATCCTCCTTGTCCGAGGACCACTCTTTGTCGAGAGCCCTGTTCTACAGAGAAGTCATCTGGAAACCCCTACGGCGTGTGTGTACATGAGAGGCGTGCCAAAGCCTGCAAGACTTACACCAAAAGAAAATTCCCGGAAGGGATGAGGATTTCTTCTTTTCCTGCAAGGAGTGGTGATTAAATTTTACTGTTGGTTTTGGGAGCAATTCATGCTGAAGCTGGCCAGTGGGAGGAAAAAGGGAAACCACAACTCAGGACTGAAATGAAGGCACCTGGGATTTTATTGCGTTTCTGCCCCATCGGTGCCCCTATTCACTAGCCAGTGAGGGCCTGCGGCTACAGGAGCTGAAACACGCTGGCTCTTTTGAGTTCGTGACCAATTCACTGGGAGGATGGCATTTTTCAGAGCTCATCCTCCCATTTTGGTCCTGTGGCTGCTGACCAGAGGTGAGTTCCTGTGTTTATCTCCAACATGCTCTGTTGACCGCCAATGGCCCTGAGGAGTGGGGGGATGGGGAGGGGGGACATGTCAAGATGCTTTCAGTTGCAGAGAATGAAAAGGGTGCCGGAATGGCAGGCTCAGCTGGATGGACTGGGACAGATGACATCCTTGTGAAATTCTTCCCTCTCCTCCGCTTCTAATTCATTACCATGCTTTGCTTGTCTCATTTTCCAGCATGGAGGAACATAGGTTGCACCTGCCATTCCTCTCCAGTCCCTTCAGTTGGGGGGAACAGCTCTGAAAGTCCTGCCTCCATGGCTGGGATGGCTCTCTCTCAACTCCTGACCTACCAGGACAGATACCAGCTAAATCTGGAGGTCACATTTGTCCAATAATTAGGGAACATGAAACATCTAGCACCACATCCCTGCTTTTTCTTTTTTTCTTTTTCTTTTTTTACACTAGGTTGCTTTGCCAGTGGATAGCCAACAGCTTTGTGTATGACACTCCTACCCCGGGGCCCTCCCAAACCCCACCGTTACTGCCAGGATTTACAGAGAGGAGTCGGAATCCCCAGTCATAGAAAGAGAAAGGAAACAAGATCATGTTGTTCAGATTCTACGTTTTAGCTTTGTTTTCGGTTCTCCTGCAATTCCCCATTACTCTGTTGCAATCTTCTGGGAAGCTTCTAGAAATCGGTTTAGTAGTCCACTTAGTTACTGGCCGATGTGGTGCTGGAGAGGCTCACTTTTCATTTCGGAATTTTCATTTTCTTGTTGGCGCCAGGAAGGAGGAGAAAGAGATGATGGTCTAAAAGACGAATATGACCTGAGACCAGATGAGCCTGGTATCAGGGGTGGCATGGGAGGCCCATTCTCCATTTCTGCGGGGGATGGGAGCTTTATTATCGATGTCATTGAAGAGACTCTGGCCTCCTTTCCAGAGGTGAAGTCTTTTTGTCACCATGTCTATTGTCCCCCACAAGTGTCCAATTAGGAAAGATTGCCTCAACAGAGGAGGCTGATTAAATTCACAGATTTATTGCAAAACCGCTTGGGGAGTTGTGGAAAATGAATTTCACTGCTGCGCTTCCTTGCGTTAAAAAAGGAAAAAAAAAAAAAAAATCAAGCTGCAAGCCTGCACCTTGGATTGTCCGTCTCTTACAGATCATAAAACATCCATAACCTTGCATACAGTTTATTCTTCTCCAGAGAGGCTCCAGATGCTTCTTCCAGGCTCCCTAAGGAGGTGATGCTTCTGTGTTCATAGGACACAAGGGGAAATGCTAACCCAGGAGCAGGATAGGGTAGACACAGGCCTGCTGTCCACGTAGAGGTCAAAAGAGAAAACTTTGCTTTGCAAAGCTTGCAACCAGTTTGAGCAGGCAGTCCTTGTTTTTCGTTGGGTCCCAGAAAAGCTACTGTTAGTAGGCATGACGGAAATGGAATCTGATCTTTCGCAGAAGCGAGGACAGCACAGAGGAGACGTTCCTGACGCCTAACCTGATGCGCAAAATGCTACAGAAATAACTATAAGCACTACTTTAAAACTCTTCCGTTTCTAATGAGGATATTTAAGACATACATCCCATCTCCCCACCCACCCAACCCAAGTCTTAGGTTTTACTTATTTAAGGCAGCATTTCCCAAATTGTTTTATGCAGAGCATAAACTTCACAGGATACCCTGGAATAAAAGGTTTTATGGCAGCAAAATGGGACCATACTGCATGCTCTGTGCCTTTTGATTCATACTCCTTATTAACATACTAAAAATAACAGCTAACTCTTATTGGAAGTCTGTCTGAGCCAAGCATTATCAAGCACTTTTATATTTTATCTCAGCCAGTCTTCAAAAAATAATCCTCTGAGGTAGATACTAATTTTTCCCATCTACACATGAGGAAAGTGAGGTTTGGAGTAAATGTCACACAGTTAAAGGTAAAACATAAATGCGGAGGCAGGTTTCAAATCTACTCTCATTCCGGAGTTTATGCTCTTAACCCCGAAGCTTTATCACTTTCCCACTAACTATATAGATACTTTCTCACATTGCCTTTTTTTCCTTATTACTTTCTTGCACAATTGAGTCCATTCTTAACTGTATTAGTTGGTCATCTTTTGTGGGTATCTTTAATTTTTTTTCATGTCATCACACAGAGCCACTTGGTATCATTTTAGATAATATCTTCTCTAACATCAAGCTTTTATGCTCCAGTCTCCTTTGGCCTTTGTCTAACTGCTTCATGCATGCTTCAGTGGATTTTCATCTGTATCTTTGACAGTTTATGGATAAACAAAGATGTAAAAGAGACAGGATGTGTCTGAGTTTATTTATCCTGCCTTTGGCAAGGGAGTCTTTGTCTGCAAAATGAAAGTAGTTAAAAAGCAAAAGTAGGATTAAAAAAGGATACCCACAGTATGTATGTAGTTAGCTTTTGTGTTGTGTGGGGTTGAGATTTCTTGCACCATTGGGATCTGAATAACTAGGAGATAAGTTACTTGAGGGGTGGGGAAGGGGTGAGGAGAGGAGGGACAGAGAATGATGCTATACCCTTCAGTTTCACTCTGAAGAAATTGTCCATTAAACCTGGGAACTGGGTTTGCTTGCTAATCACCTTTCTAAAGCATGGCGCTTGCTCAGGAAGTGGGCTTTCAGAGAGAAGAGAAGGATGTGAGCTATTAGCAGTGGTCCTGTCTCTCAGCAGGGGTAGAGCCAAAAGGCAGTAGGAGTCATGTTCTTGGTTCCATAAGATTGCACAGGGTACCTAATCTGCTCCATCACGCTCAATCCCAATTAAGTTGGCTTCCTCCACTGTGTTCTCTGAGAATCCACATGAGATAGGGTTACCCTCCCTTTGCCCCCTTGATCAATTATAAATGATTTCGTGAGCATCTACTCTGTACTCAGCATTTCCTTTGTACACAGGCCAGTTGCCTGATGTGGCTTGGCTGATGTTTGAGGAAGTTTTTTGTTGTTGAAACTGTGCTTAACGTTCTCTGTGGATTATCTCCTTCCATATCCAGGACAGTCTTACAAGAAAGAGCCTATTATTAGCTGCGGTTTATGAAAGAAAAAACTGGGGCAGAGAGAGGAGAAATGACTTGTTAAAAGACACACAGCTAGGGCTTCCCTGGTGGCGCAGTGGTTGAGAGTCCGCCTGCCGATGCAGGGGACGCAGGTTCGTGGCCCGGTCCGGGAAGATCCCACATGCCACGGAGCGGCTGGGCCCATGAGCCGTGGCCGCTGAGCCTGCGCGTCCGGAGTCTGTGCTCCGCAACGGGAGAGGCCACAGCAGTGAGAGGCCCGCGTACCGCAAAAAAAAAGAAAGACACACAGCTAGTCAAGGGGCAGAGTGGGGATGCTCACCTCACTCCCTCGAATTCTAAAGCCTGTGCATTTTATGACTATCAAACAGCAGATTAGTGAATGGGAACTCCTCCTCTACTACCGTTCTTCTGAACAAAGTGGATTCTGTTGAGGAAATAAAGAAGAGAAGTGCTTCGTTCATGTATTAAAAACGAATGTTATCAGTAATCAGGTGAGCGGGACCTCTGTCCGATGCTGCTAGAAAAAAAATGTCAGGAAATCATTTCTTTTCAGAAAAACACTAATCACAGAGATATAAATTGTTCTGGGTAAAGATGGCAAGAACACCAGTGTTGTCTGCAGCCTAAATAGACCTTCTCTAGTTTGGCTGGGATTGAAGTATTAGAATTTGCTCTTCATTCCTCCAGTCTTAAAAAAGGTACTTGAAATTGTTCTTTAATACTTAATTCTTTCAAATAACACATAGAGTAAGCCCACTTTTAAAAACTTTGGTGAGCACCAGTAATCTCTTAGGTTTACAAAAATGCCAGTGAAGGAGGAAGTGAGAGGTGGGGACAATTTTATTCTTCTCGTAGGCTGAAAGCTTTAAATATTAAGCAGAAACTATTTAGCAACAAAAAGAAATGAGCTCTCAAGCCACAAAAAGACATGGAGGAAACTTCAATGCAGATCGCTAAGTGAAACAGACCAATATGAAAAGGCCACCTACTGAATGATTCCCACTATACGACATTCTGGAAAAGAAGAAAGTATGGAGACAGTAAAGAGATCCGTGGTTGATCAATTGGGATTGGGGAGGAGAGAGGGTTGAATAGTCAGAGCACAGAGCATTTTTAGTGCAATGAAATGGTTCTCTGATACTGTAATGGCAGATACAAGTCATTATGTGTGAAAACCCATTGAATATACATTGTACAGAGTAAACCCTAATGTAAACTATGGATTTTCGTTAATGATAATGTTGTAATATTGGCTCATCAATTATAGCCAATATACTACACTAACCCACTGATGCAAGGTGTGAATAATAAGGGAAACTGGATTGGAAGGGGCAGGGTGAGGGAGTAGATGGTAATTCTACTCTGGATTCATTTTTTTCTATAAACCTAAAACCGCTTTTTTTTAAAAAAAAAAAAAAAGCCTATTTTTTTAAGCAGAAGAAAATCACACTGTTTTTCAGCATCATAGCATCTCTGTAGATGATAGTGCCTTTTGGAGAATAAGAATAATCCCCTCAGCGCATAATACCAACTCAGTGCTCAGATTGTGACAACAACGGAGGGATATATGAAAGGTCAGTTTAAACATCTCATTGGATTGGAAAGACAAAGGGGACTTTGTGTCACAATAGTTCTCATCCCATGGAACTGTGGAGATGGCAGGAGATAAAACAATACTCTTTATCACCAGCAGATTAACTAGCAAGGACATATTCTTTCTATTTATCCTATAGTCTCCTAAGGACAATAGGCCTTTTGTCCTTACACCTGTTGCAGGGGAACGGAGCCCTTGACTGAGACCTAATGGGGTTTATGTGAGGCCATGCAGTTCAGATTTCTTATGTGTGTCTCTGGCAGGACATCCCATTTCATAATATGCCTTCCAGCAAAGGAACTTGGAGACGGAGCCCTCAGCATTCAAAGGGAGAGAAGCCGATCCATGGTTACTTGAGAAGAATGATAGGTATAGAAATCCATGCTGGAGAGCAATGCAGGTGTGTGGCAAGTTCTCACTCGCAGCCAGAACGTGCTCCTCTTGCCTGGTCCTCAGCTTCCTACTCAGCGCCAGGCACAGGGGGAAGGCTCTACAGAGGTGAGACTTTGCTGGATGAGTGAACCTCCAGGACTTGGCTGAAGGAAGGGAGACAGCAAAACGATTCATCAAAATGAACACCTGATTTTTTCCAGCTATTTCACTACAGTTTCCAGATAAACGTCTGTAGGCACATGTGTGTGGATGGCTTTCTGCATTCTAAATCCTTGTTTGGAATGGGATCTGTAGGGGTTTTTGACTGCCTTCTTTTGGGAACAACACGCCATTCTTCTTTGGGGCAACCAGCCTTCCACTTATTCTTAGTGTGTGAAGTTTGAGTTGAATATTTCCTCTTGGCTTGAGGAAATGGTCTGTGGCCTGGGCCCAGTCACAGCGCTGTTTCCCTTGGCCTCAGTGATTTGGGAGTCAAGATGGACCCCTGAGAATCCCACCTGGGATTTTGCTGGCATGATTGGAAAAGAAGTGTTGTTTCTCTGCTGGCGTTCGAAATTGGTAAAATGCAAGCCTAGAGGTACTAGTAGACATAGTAGCCACCACTGGGGAAAATACTCATTGAAAATAAAGCCGGAATAGAGGAAAACTGAGCTGAAAGATGGAGAGAGAACAAGTCTCAGTGAAAATATTTGAGCAACTTGAACTAGCCAAGCTTGAAGTCAACACATTTCCTGGACCCTTCAGTGAAACAGGCTCTAAATTCCCCAGATTTCAACCATCTTATAACGAATTATAATTTATGACTGTATCCATTTGGGAGATGGGAACTTTATTATCAGTACTCTTGTACTGAAATTCTGAGTCTTTAGTGCACTTTCCTATGTCCATGTCCTTCAGATTAGAATTTAGTAGGAAAATCCTAACCGGGAGATATACCGTCCAGAGCCTCCACCACTTCCCTCCGCCTAATCACACCTCCACATGGAAGAAGACACCATCTGAAATGAAGAGTCCTTGAAATACCGCTTGCGCATCCCAACAAAAGGAAGAATTCTCCTTTGTTGAACATCTCATTTCACATAAACTCTAAGTGTTTTCGTGGCTTAGCAAAAGTTGGCGGTGGCAGAGTCCTCCTGAACAGATTGAGACATCAGAGACTAGGCCCTTGGCCACGCCTGCAACACGTTCTGAAGACATGGCCCATGTCCCCTCTCCCCCTCACACTCAATGTGCCATTAACACTAGGAGTACAGCTCAAGAGGAAGGCAGCTTATACTTGAAAAATAACCTTGCAATTCATGGATGGGTTTGAAGGATGAAGAGAAATGCTCTGTAACTCTTCACCCAACTCTGGCCATTAATATAATAAAAAGTAACGTCTCTTGCACTCTTCTGTACCAAGCATAGTTCTAAGTTCTTTTCTTGCATTATCCCTTGTAACCCTCATCTGCTACAACCCCGTGTCATTGATTATACTCCCCTTTCTACATTTGAAGAAATGGGACCGAGAAAACTTACAGAACCTGCCCAGGATCACTGAGCAAGATTCAGACCCAAGTAACAGGACCCAGGCTTTCAATTACACCATATTTTGTGTTAAAGAATAAAAACAGTGGCTGGATCATGGCTTTAGAAATAGTGAAAACCAACGTTAGGATCGGAAGGAAGCTATGATGTAGCGCGATAGAAAAACTGAGATTGAAGGGGATAAGCCAGTTCCCGAAAGTCACATAGCAGGTTAAAGAACCGGGCCCTGAAATCTAGCCCTGATGCCCCAGTCCTGTTGCAGTGCACACATGTCCTTTGAGGACGTATACACGCTGCACCAAATATCCAGTTACTCACCAGGCACCTATTGTTAAAATTCTAAAATATGTCCAGACCAGTTAGCAAGTTGTACTGTCCTGAGGCTATTTCCCTCTCCCCTCAGGATTCCTGGACCTCCCCACAATTCAGAAATTAAAGGGCTAATGTCTGTCTCTGTGGCCGGCTTCCATCCTCATTAGTCAGTTCCCGCCCTCCGTTAAGTAGCTTTAACACGAGCCCTTCGTGAGCACAGAAGCCAGCACACAGACCGTTACCCTCCAGATAACAGGAACTTCTTGGGTGAGTTGCAGGCCACATCTCAGTCGTTTGGGGTAACACTGCTATCTCAAATACGAGATAGATGACAGCTAATCGTGCCAAGCGTGCCCAAGACAGCATGAGGGGCCCAGAAAGGAGAGAGCTCAGCCCCAGCATCTGGGCACTCTGTAGAGGTCTTTTCATGCCCTTCCAGGTGTTTGCTAAGACAAGTCTTGCCCGCAGAGGTGAGGAGTTCAGGGCACCTGAACTGTCAGAGGCAAGAGGAGCCTTGCCCCCACTCTCACTTTCCTTGTTTCTTTTGGGAACGGCAGAGGCATTCCTCAAGCCACAGCAGCCCCACTGACAACAAATGGGAAATACCGGGAAAGCAGCCCTTGCCAGCTGCGCAGACGGCAGGCCCAGGCTCCTTTTGAAGTCAGCGGGAGGTAAATTGTTCTTTCTCACTCTTCTCAGCAGCAGCAGAGATGGAGAAAGGAATTGTTAGTGGAAGGGAGGCTCTGAGGCACAGAATGCCCAGCTAGAGTCAACTGATGGTGCGCTGCTAACCAGCCTGAAAACCACCTAGGTCCCAGCGGCCTGCGCCCATGAGATGGTGGTTTGCAGAGGACTCACTCAGGCCATTGCAATATCCATGCCCCTGTTACGCCTTCCCAGAAATCTGTTTCCATGGTAGTCACAAGTTCTTTGTATAATGTTTGAAGCAAGAGATATTACAGGGGCTGATAGCAAATATAGAAAAAAACAGAAAGCTCCCCATCTCTTTCCTTTACATCTGGTGATCTCCTTCTCATTCTCTGGATGTTTGCTTACATGTCATTCCCCATTCCAGCCTCTCCCCCAGGACTAAGTCAGCATTCCCCTCACACCTTAGGATTTCCTTGTTGTAGCATTTATTACATTTAAACTTATTTGCTTAATGCCTGCCTTCCCCATTAGACCCGTAAAACCCATGGGGACTGAGATTGCATTATTACTCTTACAGATCCCCAGGACCTAGAAGGATGTTATGTGTAACAGTGAATATTTACTGAATAATGAATGAACACTGCAGGATCTTGACACCGAGTCCTAGCTATTTATGGAGGGTACCTTTTTTTACTGAAGTATAGTGGATTTACAATGTTGTATTAATTTGTGCTGTACAGCAAAGTGGTTCAGTTATACATACATATATATATATATATATACACACACACATTCTCTTTTTAATATTCTTTTCCATTATGGTTTATCATAGGATACTGAATATAGTTCTCTGTGCTATACAGTAGGACCTTGATGTTTATCCATGCTCTGTATAATACTTATATCTGCTGACCCCAGCCTCCCACTCCATCCCACCCCAGACCCCTCCCCCTTGGCAACTACAAGTCTGTTCTCTATGTCCATGAGTATATTTCTATTTCCTAAAAAGGTTCGTTTGTGTCATATTTTAGATGCCACATATAAGTGATATCATATGGTATTTGTCTTTCTCTTTTTGACTTGCTTCACCTAGTATGATAACCTCAGTTGCATCCATGTTTCTGCAAATGGCATTATTTTGTTCTTTTTTGTGCCTGAGTAATATTCCATTGTATATATGTACCACATCTTCTTTATCCATTCATCTGCTGATGGATATTTAGGTTGTTTCTATGTCTTGACTATTATAAATAGTGAGTGCTGCTATGAACATAGGGGTGCGTGTATCTTTTTGGATTAGAGTTCTGTCTGGACATATGCCCAGGATTGGGATTGCTGGATCATATGGTAACTCTATTTTTAGTTTTCTAAGCAACCTCCATACTGTTTTCCATAATGGCTGTACCAACTTACATTCCCACCAACAGTGTAGGAGGGTTCCCTTTTTGGATGGGGCGTCTTAACCACCATTAGAATACGTGGGAAAGAAAGTTAAAAATAAATAAAATCATCCTTGCATACGTCAAGTTTTTCAGCTTCACCAATTCGCAAAACGCTTTCCAGTTTGTCTTCTCTTCTCTTCCTATTTATTTTTTGGGGGAGGGGGTAAATTATTTTATTGTTTTAATAAACCATGTTCTATTTTAAAGAAAATTTTTAAGAGGAGCACTTGTAAATGCAGATGCATGTAATTAATATAGTATTTTAGAAGTATTCATTATTGTTCATTAATCTTTGGGGTAATAAAATCAAAATAAGCGAGTGAACCAAAACTCTATCAAAAAAGAACAGATTGACCCTTATAAAGGACATTTGATGGGGTCTCAAAGGATTCAGAAATCTGTCTTGTTACTATCATATGTTTGGTTAATGATTGAAGTCCTTAACAGAGTGCTTGCGTTAGTATAGCATAAGGAGCATTGGTTTTTCGAGAGCCATTTTTAAAGATTACTTAATCCTGGATAGGTCTATTTTGGGCATCTCATATCAAATCCAAAGCGAACTTTAAAATAAAATTGATTTCATTACTTCAGGTAAATTATACATCTCTTGACTTAACATGTAATCTAGTAAAAAATTCTCCCAAGACTATTCTTTTCTTCCCTCTATTTTTTGAAGTCCATTCTCTCCTACCCCATAATTTAAGGAAACCTCCATTTCATGTATTGTAATTGGAGCGTAAGTGAATTTTCCTCAAACTGGGGCATCCACAGACCAGTGGGGGATGCCTTCCCTTCTCTTGGGGTTCTGTGAATTCCCTGTGAGATGTGTAAAGAGATGAAAGCATACACTGAATCGTGCAGATGAACGTTTTTAAATGAAATATGGCCATGTGACGTCAATATCTGAAGGATTTCAAGTATATTGCAAGTTCTCTCATACTCGCCCCTTCCAAAAGAGGATTCTAATGTTCCTTCCCTTGGATGCAGACAAGACTTAGTGACTTGCTTGTAATGAGAAGAATGAGGTAAGGTGATCTTGCATGACTCCCAAGGCTAGGCTGGAAAAGGCAATATGGCTTCCACCTGGCTCTCTGTCTCGGGGCATGTACCTGGGAAGAAAGTGAGACACCATTTAAGAAATGTTGCTTTCCTAAAGCTGTCACGCCACAGACCCAATGAAGAGATTTCATAGATGCTGGTAGAGGAACCCCAGCTGTTCAAGTCTTCCCAGCCCAGCTACTGGGCATGCGAGTAATAAAGACTTCCAGCCTCAGCCACCATCTGACTACAGCCTCATGAAAGACCGCCCCCTCCACAAGCCAGAACTACCCAGCTGAACCCCTGATGGGTTCCTGACCCAAAGAAACCATGAGAGAGAAGTGATGATGCTGTTCTGAGCCACTGAGTTTTGTGGTGTTTGTTAAAAAGCAAAAGATAGCTACTACGGTGTCCTTCTTTGCAGTTGGTTTATGATACGTTGGAACCATGTATTTATTAGAGAATAGAGGAAAAGAGAGGCAGACTTAATATATGCATGTCAAGTGAGGGGTAAAGTAGTTCAAATAGAGGAAAGTGACAGGAAAATGGCTCATCAGCCCCAACTTGATGTTTGAGGAGGGCTGAACTCAAAGGAATCTTTGTTCGGTCAATTCCATACTTGTGTCACAAGCAGTTACTGGGCTCCAGCAAAGCAGCATCAGCAATTCCATTTAACAAATGCAATCAGTTTTAATTGTATTGGCTTGGCTTGGCTTTTATTTTGTCCTCTGATTCCACTTAACTTTACTTCTGCTTGTATCTAGGTTTATATGTAAGCATTTACGTAGCATTATAATAAAATCACTGGATACACCAGCAAACCACAGTTTTTCTTTCAAAGGAATCGTAACTTTGAGAATCAATGAGGGAAGATCATCAGGAAGGCATATGTGTCTGTGACACGCTGTCATCTCATTCACTGTTGCCAAAGAAGTAATACCTCCCACTATGTACCCTAGAACATTCTTCATAATTGTCCATACATATAATGGTTCAGCTGTAAGGTTAGTGTATCTGTCTGTAAGTCTCCCAGTTTAAGTCTTATGTTTGAAACTCATGTTACTGACAGTGATGTCTTCAGTCCTTGTATTCCTAGTACACATGGCCTGACTTTTTTTCATCAGCAATCACTTTCTCTTCCTGTTTATCAGTTTCAGCTAGAAAGTGGCCACCTGTCTTTGTAGTGCCTTCGACTTCCCCAACATAAATTTTTGAGTAGGGAACTTAAATGACATTTTAATTCAGACCACTGTCAATGTACCTTTCAAATCCATTCATTCATTCTCCTATTACCCTTAAATTAAAATATAGAAACAATTGATAAGTTAGGTTAATATATTTACATGGGTATTTTTGTCTTATACGGGGATGATTGACAGACATAACATAGCTTTCTGTTATAAGCTGTGACACATATCTGAAGTATTTTCATATTTTAAAGCAGTAGATTATTAATTATTATAGTAACAGTATCAGTCATCTCTTACAGTCTGGAAGTATTTGCACAGTACAGTGTTAAACATTTCATCTATATTCTTTCATTTAATCCACACAATTTACCTAATGACTTACGTAAAATTGCCAGTTACAATGGCTTGGAGGGATGGTCATTTGTCCAAAGTTAACGTAAATGGAAACAGAGGAGCTAAGATTTGAACCCAGATAAATGTTCCCTTAGCACCTCAGTTTTGTGACTTTTCTAAATTCTTTTGACTGTTTGTACTTTGTTTACCATATTTCAGTAAAGCTAAGTTGTCATCAGTTGTGAGATGTTCCATTATTTATGAGCCAGTATGACAAAGACTGACAGTTAAACTATGACACAGGACTTTAGCACTAGATTTTTTATTTTTTAATGCTTTGAAAGTGCTCTATTTAATAAACAGACCTAGTTAGACATATGTGTTTTTTAAATTTATTTTTATTTATTTATTATTTTTGGCTGCATTGGGTCTTCGTTGCCACGTGGGCTTTCTCTAGTTGTGGCGAACAGGGGCTACTCTTCGTTGCGGTGCGTGGGCTTCTCATTGCGGTGGCTCCTCTTGTTGCGGAGCGTGGGCTCTAGGCGCACGGGCTTCAGTAGTTGTGGCGCACAGGCTCAGTAGTTGCGGTGCACAGGCTTAGTTGCTCCACAGCATGTGGGATCTTCCCGGACCAGGGCTCAAACACTTGTCCCCTGCATTGGCCACCAGGGAAGCCCTAGACATATGTTTTTATCAAACATTACTGTTGTGCATGTATAACACAGAAAGCATAAACAAAACAAATGGGAGGAGGTATTTTCTGGAACTTCCCATTAAGAGTCTGGTTCTTCTGAATCATTTTGCAGATGAGGGTCGTTAGGGACATTCTACAATGTCATCCTCCATGTCAAGGAGAATATTGATGATGTAGCATTTCTGAAAAGAATGTTCCATTATTGGGCCTGGAATTTTCTTCCAAGCTGCTGTCATCCTTTCCAGAAGTTTTGATATATATTTGCAGGCAGAGTTAATGCCTCTCATTTAAGTATTTAAAAATGCACATCATAGAGTCAATGGAATATGATATTATTATGTTTCCTGCAAACTATGTTAAAAACTCAACTATCCACAAATTTAGTATTTTACAGTGTTTTAGTTATACTAGGCATCTAGGTTTAATATCAGACTTTAGCCTGATGTATATTACCATACATTTATGTTGCTTTACTTACATTATGTCCATTGTTTTGAATGCTTAGAGATATGTCAGATACCAGTTTAAATTCTTTGCATGTGTTCACTCATTAAACCCAAGGAAGTGGTATATTGTCCTTTGTATCAATAAAGAAACTAAGATTTAGAGAATTTAAATAATTTATTCAAAGTCACATTGCTTCTTAAATGACAAAGCCAGAGTTTGACTTTAATCTCTGCGACACCAAATTGCATTCTGCTAACTGCTTTGCGATATTACCGTTCACATAAACACACACAGTTGCAGTATGAGAATCGGTAACTAATATTAATGATCCTTCTTATGTGCTATGTAAATGATTTCTACTTCCCTTAGCCTTCCCTTTGCTTGCACATGAGTATATAAAGTACCCTACATGTGGATTTTTATTGACTCCTCTCCCTGAGGCCAAATATTAACAGTAACCCTTCAGGGACTGATCTGGTGGTAATGGGCCAACATTTCTTACAGCCTGGCAATGCATCACTCCATGGCCATTTTGCTTTAAAGGTTTCTGAGGGAAGTAGCTATAAAATGACCATAGTACTGGCCATGTCACAGAACTCTTTACATAGATATAGGTCCATGCATTCCTGTTTACCACTGATCAGAAAATTTAATCTTGGCAATCATTCTCTAGAAAATTAATGTTGCTTACATTACATGTTTATGACCCACCGTATGAAAAGGAAGGAATATGTGCAATTGCTTTATGATGTGCCTGAAGCAAAATACTTTATTATTAGGTGCTGCCCAGTGGAGCCATGCTTAGGTCTTTATCTTGCTTTTAAAAAGAAGGAAAATAATCACAGAGGAACTCTGACCTCATTTTATAATTGGGGGTCAGTGACACCAATAGTTAGCCACACAAGTAATGAACCCAGGAATGACTTAGAAAATAAAGTGAAGCAGCTTTTGTAATGTTAGGTCATGGATTTGGAAACTTTTATTTGAACATTCTTCCCATGATACTGCATCTTTTTTTATTTTGCGGTACGCGGGCCTCTCAGTGTTGCGGCCTCTCCCGTTGCGGAGCACAGGCTCAGCGGCCATGGCTCACGGGCCTAGCCGCTCCGCGGCATGTGGGATCTTCCCAGACCGGGGCACGAACCCGTGTCCCCTGCATCGGCAGGCGGACTCTCTACCACTGCGCCACCAGGGAAGCCCGATACTCCATCTTTAACAACTCTGTCCAGGTGTGTGGAAACAAGAAGAGGATTTTCGTGTTTGTGAGCCATGCTTTCCTGAGAAAATGTCAGCTTTATATGAAAAGGCTTGTGAGACACTGTGAACCAATTCTGACCCAAATGAGATGCACTGTAAAAGAAGATACCTGTGCTTTCTCCCATTTTCTCAAGTCTTGGCATCTGGCACCACCACCTCCCCAACTACCTGAAGTCGGAATCATTATTGACTTGCCTCTCTTATTTGGTCCCTATATCCAATAAATTTCTGAGTCCTCTTAGTCTCCCTCCACAGTAACTCCCTACCTAATCTGCCTACTTCTCTCTATCCTGCCATTACTTCCAGTTACACCATGGCCCACCTGGATAACTGCATCAATCTTTGTAATCTAACTGAGGCTTTCTGCCTCTGATCCTGCTGTTTCTGAAGCCAGAAACCTCTTCATGTGACTTCTCAAACTCTTTGATGACTTCCTGTGGCTCTTGAGATAAGGCCCCAAGTCCACTGTTTAGCTCACAAGGCCCTTCATGATGAGGCCCCTGTTGACTTCCCAAGCCCCGTCTCTCTCCTTCCCATGGAGGGCCTTGAAAAGGCCTAAAATATCCTGTACTTTCAAGTCCACAGTTAGATTTTATACCTTCTTAAGATGACTCCCTCCATGCCCAGGCTTGTGTCATACCTCCTGCTCTGTGTCTTTTTACTTCTTTATGATGATCCCATCACTTAGTTAACTCTTACTATAACTACTCACTTGTTTACCTTCTCTACCAACCATGAGTTCCTTGCAAGCAGAAACTGTCTCTTGTTCACAGTTGTAAGTCATACCGTATGGAGCGCTTGTGGTACAGAGGATGATTTGAAGCAGTACACAGATGCTCTCTTTTAAACTTTTAAAAACTATCCTACATTTTTTATGTTTATATTCTCTTTATAACAAGTAGCTTGTTTTCTTTATCATGAACCTCAGATGCACAAGATTAAATTAACTATAAAAAAATTTTTTAATGAACTATAATCTTTATTCTATGGCACAGTCATCATTGGTCCTTTCATGACCCATTTATGTTTATTTTGCTAATTATTTTATACCTTAAGAAGCATCCCTAAATTCAATGTGCAAAACAGAAGCTAAGATCGTCAAAATAGGCAACTTCTAGCCATGTGGTACATGGGTTCTGTTCTTCTGCATCATTGTACCTGACCCAACATACTGTGATCACCATTCTCTCACTTTCTTCACTTGGCTCTCTATTTCTAAACTTTATTTTTTTTTAATATTATGAAAGGTATTTAATAATTCAATTTTTAAATATATTCTACTTTCCTTTTTAATTAAATACATGCAATTGCATATCAAAACAGAGTAGAAGAGTGTATTTCCTTTTCTTATTGAGATATAATTGACGTATAACACTATATTAGTTTCAGGTGTACAACATAATGACTTAATACTTGTATTATTGCAAAAATAATCACCACAATAAGTTTAGTTAACATCCATCAGTATACATAGTTGCAAATATTTTTCTTGTGATAAGAATTTTTAAAATCTACTCTCTAGCAACTTTCAAATTTGTAATGCAGCATTATTAACTATAACTACCATACTTTCCATTCCAAACCTTATTTTCTTATGTTAGTTGTTTTTAACTTTATAAAAAGCATATCACACTTAAGCGATATTTGGGGCTTTCTCCACTTAATATAATGTTGCTGAGGGTCCTCTGTATTATTATGTGCTACTGTAGTTCACTCGGTTTGACTGCTGTAATCCACTGATAACTATATCGCAGTTTAAGCATCCACTCACCCATTGGTGGGCACCTGGGTTGTCACCAGGTTTTTGCCCTTGTGCACAGTGGTGCTCTGAACATTTGAGTACATGCCTCTTGTTGCACATGGGTAAACGTTTCACTGTAGAACTGCTGTTAAAGAGAAGGTGAATTCCTATCTTCTAGAGACAATACCAAACTAGGTTTAATGAGACGGCACCAACTTACCCTCCTACCCATAATGTGCATGAAAACCTGTGGATCCATATCCTCTCCATTACTCGGTATCGTCAGCCTTCTTCATTTTGGCCACTCAGCTCCCAGGAAAATGGATCTCACGTGATCTTGATTTGTATTTTCCTGATCACTAATAATACTGAACATTTCATTATGCATCTGTTGTACATATGTGTTTCCTCCCCTGTGAGATGTTTGCTCCTATTTTCTGCCCATTTTTCTCTTGGATTCTTTGTGTTATTCCTACTGGTTTGTAGACATTTTTACATATTTTGATAGCAGTTCTTTGAAGACTACATGTACTTATTGTAGAATATCATACTGAAGTTGGTAACTCATCTTTGTAATATCTTTAAGGTATCCTAACAAAAACAAAGTTCTTAAGATAACATGTATGACATTCAGTAATACCAAGGTAGATTTCTAGATAACATGGCAAGGAGTGAAATTACCTGATTTCTTGACTGATGAAGTGGGTTGTGATGGAGTAGAGGTTTTGCCCTGTGTTTGAGCTGTTTTTGAACTAGAACCTGTTGCTTTCCACACATCCATAAGGTGCTAGGCGCATCGTGAGCACTCGGCCAGAGCTTGCTGGAATGAACTAAAATACCCTGTGGAAAAAGGCACACTAATAAGAACATTTACCCTCCAAGTTGTTTAAACAGATGGCATGTTTTTGAAAGAAGAAAAATTGTAAGAGAAACTAAAGAACAGGACTGATTTCCAGTTGATTTTCATGGTGTTTTTGGCAGACTATTGCATGTGGTTAGGTTGGGCAATTTTCCCCTTTTCTAAGACAGTATTTTGGGGACACGCTGGTATAGGTGTTTTGTACTGACTCATCTAAAAGAGACTTCTGCATATATTGTGAAAATTCTCTTTGGAGTTAAAGAAAGGGAAAGAATAAGAAGTAAATACTGCTCCTCTTACGAGTCATCCATGACCTCAAATCCCCCCAAGTGGACCCACCTCTCTCTCCTTCTTCTTCACCCCTCAGTTCTCACTCAGGCACAAAGCAGGACATACCAACACAGACATTCTGATTTGAAATCATAATGTAAAAATTTTTACATTATTTTTATTCTTACATGATTTTTGATATGTATGTAATTTTTTTTTACCTAAAATATGGGGCCAACCAAACTCCCTGAGACTCTTCCTGTGACTACCCTCTACTCAATGTTCCTATCTCCCTTGAAGGCCAAGGCAGAGGCAGGAATACATTGGGCCTGAGGGATGGGGTGAGGATATCTTTTATATTTATATAGTATTGTTTCTCAGTATGAAAGTTAAGTAGTATATTTTTAATTTTATAGCATATTGTATTTTACAATACAGAAGACTGTATCTCACATATATATAGTATAAGAAATACTATTACTCATACCCTAAGTACCCATCGCCCAGCTTAAGTAACTGACCTTTACCAGTCTACTGCAACTCCCCATATCAGTCCCTCTCTCCTCACTTATTTATTCAAAAGCGTTCGTTTGAATGATTATTATGTATCATGCACTGTTCTAGGTAATACAAAACAGTAAAATAAAAAACAGACAAAAAGCTCTGACTCCTGGAGCTTACATTTTATAAAAGGAAGCTACCATTTTTAATTTTGGGTTTATCATTCCCTTTTCCATATAAATATATATATCTCCAAACGATATATTAGTTTACTATTATACTGTCTAGTGTTCTTCTGTGCCTCGCTTTTTTCACTTAATGTATTTGTGCGTGAAATGCTAGTTCATCCATTTTCAATATTTCTGGACTTCTGTTATGTAAATACTTCACAGCATATCCCTCTTCCTGTTTATGGATATTAGGATTATCTTCAGATTTTTGCTATTACGAACAATGCTGCTATGAAATGGTATCATATGACACATATATTATACACATTATATTTGTGAGAGTCATTTCTGTTGTGCATAGCAATAACTCATTGTTCATTGTTGCATAGTTTGTATGGGTATGTATATACCCAATTTATTTGTATTATTTCAACATTTGAGTTATTTCAAGGGTTTGTTTAATGCCATGTTTATGTACATGTCTTTTGAAGCATGTGTTGTGTTGGGTATTGCTGGGTCTTAAGATATATGTAAGTCCAATTATAGTAGATACAGTCAAATAATTATCCAAAGAGATAATACAGTTTGCTCTCCCACAGCCATTCTGCTGGCTGTGTATCAAATTGTGCTTTTCATTTCCATTTACTTGCTGATTAATGAAGGTGAGCACTCTGTAAAAATTCATTTGTTGTTTAATATCATATTTTATAAAGTACCAGTTCAACACTTTCACCCACTTTATTCTGTTGAATTGTCTGGCCTTTTTTTATTGATTTGAAAAAATACATACAGGAGTATTCCCAAACACATAGAGGATAGAACAAACGGCAAATAGAAGAGGTAATAATAGGCACATTTGTCTTATTATCAATCTGAGGTAAAATTCAATATTTCACTTAAATATGACATTAGTATAGGTTTCAAAAATTGATTTATCAGAATAAGGAAGTTCCCTTTCATTATAAAATATAGTTTGCTATATTTTATCATGAAAGCAAGTAGAATTTCTTAAGTGCCTTTTCTGCACCTATTGAGATAACTGTGTGCATTTTTTCCTTCATGTTATTGACATGTTGATTTGTATTGATTGATTTTTGAATGTTAACCCAACCATGCATTCCTGGAGTAAATTCGTTTTTTTGTAGTATAGTATCCTTTTTGAATATTGCTGGATTCAGAATTCTAATACTTTGCTTAGAATTTTAAAAACCTATTTTCATGGGAAAGGTTGGCCTATAGGTTTACTTTCTTGGAATAGCCTTGTCAGCTTTTGGTATTAAGGTTATGCTAGCCTCAAAATCACATTGGAAAATAATACCTCTTCATTCTTCTGACCTCTCTCTCCCTTTCCTAATTCTCTCTTCACCTGTATCTAACTTCTATTAAGCCCATTGGTTGGGTACTTAACTTCATTTATTACATTTTTTTAATTATCAACTTTCCACTTGATCCCATTGTATAATATCTAGTTTTCCACCAGAATTCTCTATGTTGTTAATTAATGTTTTAACCTATTTACCCTGATTATTTTAATATCCATGTCTGATAACAAATATATCCGGATACCTGTGGCTCTGTTTTTAATATTTATTCTTTTCTCTTGGTTATTAGTCAAGTCTCATCTTTTTGGGTGTTTTGCTATTTTTGTTTGAGTGCTGAACATTGACTTTGAAAAACTGTAGAAATAATTTAAGACTCTGAACTGTTCATTTCATAACAGCAAATTCCATTAAGGAGAAACATAGTTCAGATTTCAGGCCTACTTCCTTGGGATTTCACTCTCTCTCCAGTTGTAGAATTGCAAGTTCTTCCTGTATTGATATTGTCCTGTCAATGTTTTCAAAGATATTTTTAAAATATATTTTGTTGAGCTTGTCTAGTTATTCTCAGAGGGAGAATTTGTCTAAAATTAGTATGCTATTGCCAGAAGGGGCACCAATTATGTTATTGGATTTTAATTTGTGTTTTCCATAGTTCAAAACAGTTAAGCCTTTTAAAATAAGCTTATCAGCCACTAGTGTTTTCACTTATGTACGTTTCTATTTACTTATTCATTTTTCTATTGAGCCATAGAAATTATATTATCATATGGGTTTTTATTCTCATTATGTGTATTTTAAATTCTTTCTCTCTAGTTACAGGGTTTTTTTTATTCTTTAATTATTTGTTTTGATGAACGTATTTTTTAATGTAGTTATATTCATCAGTCTTTTCTCTATTGAGGCTTTTATCTTTTTTAAAAAATTATTTTATTTATTTAGTTTATACAGCACGTTCTTATTAGTTATCTATTTTGTACATATTAGTGTATATATGTCCATCCCAATCTCCCAATTCATCCTACCACCACCACCACCCCCACTGCCCTCCGCTTGGTGTCCATACGTTTGTTCTCCACAACTGTGTCTTTATTTCTGCCTTGCATACCGGTTTTTCTAGATTCCACATATATGCGTTAACATGTGATATTTGTTTTTCTCTTTCTGACATACTTCACTCTGTGTGACAGTTTCTAGGTTCATCCACATCTCTACAAATTACCCAATTTCATTCCCTTTTATGGCTGAGTAATATTCCATTGTATGTATGTACCACATCTTCTTTATCCATTTGTCTGTCACTGGGCATTTAGGTTACTTCCATGCCCGGCTATTGTGAATAGTGCTGCAGTGAACATTGGGGTGCATATGTCTTTTCAAATTATGGGTTTCTCTGGGTATATGCCCAGTAGTGGGATTGCTGGGTCATATGGTAATTCTATTTTTACCTTTCTAAGGAACCTCCATACTGTTTTCCATAGTGGCTGTATCAGTTTACATTCCCATCAACAGTGCAAGAGGGTTCCCTTTTCTCCACACCCTCTCTAGCATTTGTTGTTTGTAGATTTTCTGATGATGGCCATTCTAACTGGTGTGAGGTGATACCTCATTGTAGTTTTGATTTGCATTTCTCTAATAATTAGTGATGTTAAGCAGCTTTTCATGTGCCTCTTGGCCATCTGTATGTCGTCTTTGGAGAAATGTCTGTTTAGGTCTTCTGCCCATTTTTTGATTGGGTTGTTTGTTTTCTTAATATTGAGCTGCATGAGCTGTTTATATATTTTGGAGATTAATCCTTTGTCCGTTGATTCATTTGCAAATATTTTCTCCCATTCTGAGAGTTGTCTTTTTGTATTGTTTATAGTTTCCTTTGCTGTGCAAAAGCGTTTAAGTTTCATTAGGTCCCATTTGTTTATTTTTGTTTCCATTTCTCTAGGAGGTGGTTCAAGAAGGATCTTGCTGTGATTTATGTCATAGAGTGTTCTGCCTATGTTTTCCTTTAAGAGTTTTATAGTGTCCGGTCTTATATTTAGGTCTTTAATCCATTTTGGGTTTATTTTTGTGTCTGGTGTTTTTGAGTGTTCTAATTTCATTCTTTGACATGTAGCTGTCCAGTTTTCCCAGCACCACTTACTAGAGAGACTGTCTTTTCTCCTTTGTATATCCTTGCCTCCTTTTTCATAGATTAGTTGACCATAGGTGTGTGGGTTTATCTCTGGGCTTTCTGTCCTGTTCCATTGATCTATATTTCTGTTTTTGTGCCAGTACCATATTGACTTGATTACTATAGCTTTGTAGTATAGTCTGAAGTCAGGGAGTCTGATTCCTCCAGCACTGTTTTTTTCCCTCAAGACTGCTTTGGATATTCAGGGTCTTTTGTGTCTCCATATAAATTTTACAATTTTTTGTTCTAGTTCTGTAAAAACTGCCATTCATAATTTGATAGGGTTTGAATTGAATCTGTAGATTGCTTTGGGTAGAAGAGTCATTTTCACAATATTGATTCTTCCAATCTAAGAACATGGTATATCTCTCTACCTGTTTGTGTCATCTTTGATTTCTTTCATCAGTGTCTTACAGTTTTCTGAGTACAGGTCTTTTACCTCCTTAGGTAGGTTTATTCCTAGGTATTTTATTCTTTTTGTTGTGATGGTAAATGGGATTGGTTTCTTAATTTCTTTTTCTGATCTTTTGTTGTAAGTATATAGGAATGCCAGAGATTTCTCTGCATTAATTTTGTATCCTGCAACTTTACCAAATTCATTGATTAGCTCTAGCAGTTTTCTGGTGACATCTTTAGGATTTTCTATGTATAGTGTCATGTCATCTGAAAGCAGTGACAGTTTTATTTTTTCTTTTCCAATTTGAATTCTTTTTATTTTTTTTTTTCTTCTCTGATTGTCATGGATAGGACTTCCAAAACTATGTTGAATAACATGCAGCTCAATAACAAAAAGACAAACAACCTAATCCAAAAATGGGCAGAAGACCTAAATAGACATTTCTCCAAACAAGATATACAGAGTGCCAACAAACACATGAAAGAATGCGCAACATCATTAATCATTAGAGAGATGCAAATCAAAACTACAATGAGATATCATCTCACACCAGTCAAAATGGCCATCATCAAAAAATCTAGAAACAATAAATGCTGGAGAGGGTGTGGAGAAAAGGGAACACTCTGGCACTGCTGGTGGGAATGTGAATTGGTACAGCCACTGTGGAGAACAGTATGGAGGTTCCTTAAAAAACTACAAATAGAACTACCATATGACCCAGCAATCCCACTACTGGGCATAGACCCTGAGAAAACCATAATTCAAAAAGAGTCATGTACCAAAATGTTCATTGCAGCTCTATTTACAATAGCCAGGAGATGGAAACAACATAAGTGTCCATGATCGGCTGAATGGATAAAGAAGATGTGGCACATATATACAATGGAATATTACTCAGCCATAAAAATAAATGAAATTGAGTTATTTGTAGTGAGGTGGATGGACCTAGAGTCTGTCATACAGAGTGAAGTAAGTCAGAGAGAGACAAATACCGTATGCTAACACATATATATGAAATATAAGAAAAAAATAAAATGTCATGAAGAACCTAGGGATAAGACGGGAATAAAGACACAGACCTACTAGAGAATGGACTTGAGGATATGGGGAGGGGGAAAGGTAAGCTGTGACAAAGTGAGAGAGTGGCATGGACATATATACACTACCAAACATAAAATAGATAGCTAGTGGGAAGCAGCCGCATAGCACAGGGAGATCAACTCCGTGCTTTGTGACCACCTGGATGGGTGGGATAGGGAGGGTGGGAGGAATGGAGATGCAAGAGGGAGGAGATATGAGAACATATGTGTATGTATAACTGATTCACCTTGTTATAAAGCAGAAACTAACACACCATTGTAAAGCAATTATACTCCAATAAAGATGTAAAAAAAAAAAAAAGGGGGGCAAGAGTGGACATTCTTGTTTTGTTCCTGATCTTAGAGGAAATGCTTTCAGTTTTTCACCATTGAGGATGTTTGCTGTGGGTTTGTCATATAGGGCCTTTATTATGTTGAATAGGTTCCCTCTGTGCCCACTTTCTGTAGAGTTTTTATCATAAATAGGTGTTGAATTGTGTCAAAAGCTTTTTCTGCATCTGTTGAGATGATCATATAGTTTTTATTCTTCAGTTTGTTAACATGGTGTATCACATTGATTGATTTGTGTATATTGGAGAATCCTTGCATCCCTGGGATAAATCCCTCTTGATCATGGTGTATGATCCTTTTAATGTGTTGTTGGATTCTGTTTGCTAGTATTTTGTTGAGGATTTTTGCATCTATATTCATCAGTGACATTGGTCTGTAATTTTCTTATTTTGTAATATCTCTGTCTGGTTTTGCTATCAGGGTGATGGTGGCCTTGTAGGATGAGTTTGGGAGTGTTCCTTCCTCTGCAATTTTTTGGAAGAGTTTGAGAAGGATGGGTTTTAGCTCTTCTCTAAATGTTTGATAGAATTCACCTGTGAAGCCATCTGGTTCTGTACTTCTGTTTGTTGGAAGATTTTTTTTTTTTTTTTTTTTTTTTTTTTTTTTTTTTGCGGTACGCAGGCCTCTCACTGTTGTGGCCTCTCCCATTGTGGAGCACAGGCTCCGGACGCGCAGGCTCAGCGGCCATGTGTCACAGGCCTAGCCACTCCGTGGCATGTGGGATCTTCCCAGACTGGGGCACGAACCTGTGTTCCCTGCATTGGCAGGCAGACTCTCAACCACTGCACCACCAGGGAAGCCCCGTCAGAATTCCATGTTGGAAGATTTTTAACCAGTTTCATTACTTGTGATTGGTCTGTTCATATTTTCTATTTCTTCTTGGTTCAGTCTTGGAAGGTTATACCTTTCTACGAATTTGTCCATTTCTTCCAGGTTGTCCATTTTATTGGTCTAGAGTTACTTGTAGTAGTCTCTTATGATGCTTTATATTTCTGCAGTGTCCATTGTAACTTCTCCTTTTTCATTTCTAATTTTATTGATTTTAGTCCTCTCCCTCTTTTTCTTGATGAGTCTGACTAAAGGTTTATCAATTTTGTTTATCTTCTCAAAGAACCAACTTTTAGTTGTGTTGATCTTTGCTATCGTTTCCTTTGTTTCTATTTCATTTATTTCTGCTCTGATCTTTATGATTTATTTCCTTCTGCTAACTTTGCGTTTTGTTTGTTCTTCTTTCTCTAGTTGCTTTAGGTGTAAGGTTAGGTCATTTAGTTGAGATTTTTCTTGTTTCTTGAGGTAGGATTGTATTGCTGTAAACTTCCCTCTTAGAACTGCTTTTGCTGCATCCCGTAGGTTTTGGGTTGTTGTGTTTTCATTGTCATTTGTTTCTAGGTATTTTTTGAATCTGTTTCCTGATGGAAGGGACTGGTGGTGGGTAGAGCTGGGTGTTGCTCTGGTGGGCAGAGCTCAGTAAAACTTTAATCCGCTTGTGTGCTGATGGGTGGGGCTGGGTTCCCTAGTTGTTGGTTGGTTGGCCTGAGGCGATCCAGCACTGGAGACTACAGGTCCTTTGGTGGGGCTAATGGTGGACTCTGGGAGGGCTCACACGAAGGAATACTTCCCAGAACTTCTCCTGTCAGTGTTCTTGTCCCTGAGGTTAGCCACAGCCACCCGCCGCCTCTTCAGGAGACCCTCCAACACTAGCAGGTAAGTCTGGTTCAGTCTCCTATGGGGTCACTGCTCCTTGCCCCTGGGTCCTGATGCGCACACTACTTTGTGTGTGCCCTCGAAGAGTGGAGTCTCTGTTTCTCCCAGACCTTTTGAAGACCTGCAATCAATTTCTGCTAGCCTTCGAAGTCTGATTCTCTGGGAATTCCCCCGACCCCTTTTGCTGGACCCCAAGGTTGGGTAGCCTTTTATGAGGCTCAGGACCTTCACTCCAGTGGGTGGACTTCTGTGGTATAATTTTTCTCCAGTTTGTGAGTCACCCACCCAGCAGTTATGGGATTTGATTTTATTGTGATTGCGCCCCTCCTACCGTCTCATTGCAGCTTCTCCTTTGTCTTTGGACGTGGAGTGTCTTTTTTGGTGAGTCCCAGTGTCTTCCTGTTGATGATTATTCAGCAGTTAGTTGTGATTCCGGTGCTCTCGCAAGAGGGAGTGAGCACATGTCCTTCTACTCCACCATCTTGAACCAGTCTTACCTGTTAATTCCTTCTTTGAATAGAAGAAATAAACTCAGATGTGGTAATACTGTCGTTACATTATATTTGGAGGTTGCTCACTACACTGGTCAGTGGTTGATTTTGACTTCTGGTCTTGCGTGGAAGGCTGAGTACACAAACATTTGTCTAGAACCTGCCCTCCTAGATTAACGACATCCTCCCTGCCATAGGCCAGGTTAGCTTTGGCTTGTTTGAAATGTTCGTGCCTTCTCCGCGCTCCTCTGGCATGGCGTTTCTTCTTCAAAAGAAAGTACACTTTCTTGCCAGTACATCACGAAATTTCACTGAATTCATCTTGTTATCACAGTACTCTGCTGAGTGAGACATTTTTTAAAGGGAAGGGCTCACTGTCCATCCGCTCAGGTCCTCCACGCTGTTGGAGTGGGCTCTCCTCAGAGCCTTTTATCTTATTTAGGAACTCCTTCCCTATTTCAATGTCATAAAGATATTCTCCTATATTTTTCTCTAACCACTTCATAATTTTTCTTTTAACTTTTGTCTTAATCCATGTGCAATGGATGTTTGTGCATGGAGTGAAGTAGAGATCCAATTTCATTTATTTCCATATGTTTAAGCAGTTATCCCAGAACCATTTATTGAAATTAGGAACTGGCTATATTAAAAACACCTTAATTTCAGAGCAATGTTGTTTCAATGAACTATGTTCTAAGTCCTGGAGGTCCCTATTTTCTTAGTATTCATTATCTGTGTCTCCCAAAGAAATGACCCCTTTTAAAGCTCATCTTCCCTCAGATAACCCTATGTCTTCATTTTAGCTTCTGTCCCCACATTGTGTCAGTATTATTTGCCAGTCAGTATCTCGTAGGTTGTTGGCGGTTTTCAAATCCCCCAAATAAAGTGCAAAAACAATGGAAATGCATGGCAAAGTAAAATTACAAATCTTGCAAAACATGTGGGATCTTACCACCTTAGCAGAATTGCTCTATCCATCCCCAAAGGCAATGACAGAAGGAGGTGTAGCCGAATTAGACAAATTAGTAACAAAAGAAAGGAACCTAAACAAGTGAGATGACAGTATAAACACCTCAGAAGAGAAGGACTTGAATGTCAAAATTTAGGAGTGGTCCTTGAGAAAAATGTATAAAGACCTTGTAGGTTTTTGCAAACTGAACTTTATGATCACGATGCAAAAGTAAAACTGAAGATGTCTGATAGCTCAGTTTCTAAAGAATTGTACACACACACAGCTAATAGCACTTGATTCTTGCTTTGATTGTTCTGTGACATGTCACAGTTGGAAGTATGACTTAAATTCTCTTAAGCATAAAACAAAATAGTTTTCATAAATGGTATTTTTCAAGATAAAGCCCCAGTCAAACTTCTTTTCACTGCTATTTATTATAAAGCTTTGTTGACTCAAGAGTATGAACAATAACCTGGATGGGGAGGATAGTGAAGCTTCAAACCAAATCTTTGACACAAATCTACTTCTCAATGGACTTATTTCACAAGACAAGTTTAAATGATGATCAGGACCAGGGCTAGGGCGAGGTGCCCGCGGCACAAAACTAGGAGAGCATCAACTCTCGCTATACACATAGAAGCACTGCTCCGATTTCTCTCATTATAGCTTAGTTTTGCCTGTTCAAAGATTTGGAATGAAATCATACAGTATGTTCTCCTTTGTGTCTGCCTGCCTTCACTCCGCATGCTTTTTGAGATTAATCCATGTTGTCCTGTGTATCAGTAGTTCATTCCCCTTAATTGCTCAGTGTTCTGTTTTATAAATTTTCACTTCATAATTTATATATTATAAATATACCATTTTATATTTTATAATATACCTCTTTATGTAACATTTCATAAATATACCACTTATCTATTGATGGGCATTTAAGTTGTTTCCACTTGTTGCCTATTACAAATAAGGCTGTTGTGATATTTGTGTCCAATCCTTTTTGTGGGCACATGTTGTCATTTCTCTTCGATAAATGCCTGGGAATGAAATTGCTGGGTCATAGAGTAAGTGTTTAGCTTCATTTACAAGCTGCCAACATATTTTCCCAAAATGTTGTACCATTGTTCATAATTGTCTGCAGTGCGTCACAGTTCCAGTTGCTCCACATCCTCACACATCCTACTTGCTCCACATCCTCCACATCCTACTTGCTAGTCATTTTTAAATTTAAAATATTTATTTATTTATTTATTTATTTATTTATTTATTTATTTATTTATTCTTTGGCTGCATTGGGTCTTTGTTGCTGCATGCGGGCTTTCTCTAGTTGTGGCGAGCAGGGGCTACTCTTCGTTGCGGTGCATGGGCTTCTCATTGCAATGGCTTCTGTTGTTGCGGAGCATGGGCTCTAGGCACGCAGGCTTCAGTAGTGGCAGCACACAGGCTCAGTAGTTGTGGCACATGGGCCCTAGAGCACATGGGCTTCAGTAGTTGTGGTGCATGGGCTCAATAGCTGTGGTTCATGGGCTCTAGAGCACAGGCTCAATAGTTGTGATGCACGGGCTTAGTTGCTCCGCGGCATGTGGGATCTTCCCGGACCAGGGATTGAATCCATGTCCTCTGCATTGGCAGGCAGATTCTTAACCACTGAGCCACCAGGGAAGTCCCTAGTCATTTTAATTTTAGCTGTTTTACTGCTGTTAAGTGTTATGTCATTTGTCTTAATGTGCATTCGCCTAAAGACTAATATGATGTTAAATATCTTTTCATGTATTTATTAGCTATATATGTTCTTTTAGAAGGTGACTTTTAAGTCTTTAGCCTGTTTTTTGATTGAATTGTTTGTCATCTTACTATTGAGTTTAAGAGCTCTTTACATATTCTGGATTATATATTTTGGATATGAGACCTCTGTTAGAGGCATGTATTGATAATATTTTCCCCCAGTCTGTGGCCTGCCTCTTGGTTTTCCTAATGGTGTCCTTTGAAGAGCAAAGAGTTTTAATCTTGATACAGCCCAATGTATCACTTTTTCTTTTATGTTTAGTCTATGAAATCTTTGCCTACTCCAAAGTTCCAAAAATTTCATCCCATATTTTATTTTAAAAATATTATAGTTTTGGCTTTTACCTTTAGGCCTAGGATCTATTATGAATTAATCTTGGTTTGTGGCATGAGGTAGACATCATAATTCATTTTTTATTATGAATGTCTGCTGTTCCCACAACATTTAATGAAAACAACTTTACTTTCCCATATAATTACTTTGGAACTTTTCCCAAAGTTCTATTTACCTTAGGTGCCTCAGTCTTTTTCTAGACTGTTCTGTTCCATTGACTTATATGTCAATTTGTCAGTGCCTTATTGTTGTGATTATTAGAGCTTTATAAAAAACCTTGAAATCAGATGGTGTAACTCTTGCAACTTTATTCCTTTTCAAAATTGTTTTGGCTATTCTTAGTCATATGCATTTCCATATAAATTCTAAAATCAACTTGTCAATTTCTACAAAAACATAGGATGCCATTAAATCTGTAAATAAATTTGACAGCACTGACATCTTAACAATACCGAGTCTACCAATCCATAAGTGTGGTATCTCACTAAGTCTTTTTAAATTTCTCTCAACAGTGTTTAGCGGTTTTCAGTGTAGAGATCCTGCACAGCTTTCATGAGGTTTATTCCTAGATACGGCAACTGTTTTTGATGCTATCAATTAACCTTTTTAAAATAACTTTTTTTATTTTGAAATAGTTTTAGATTTACAGAAAAAAATTGTAAAACTAGGACAAAGAGTTCCCATAAACCCCACACCCAGTGTTCCCTATTATTAGCATCTTATTTTATTATGGTATATTTGTCACGATTAGTGAACCAAGACTGATACATTATCATTAACTAAAATTCATACTTTACTCGGGTTTCCTTAGTTTTGACCTAGTGTCTGTTTTCTGTCCCAGGATCTCATCCAGGTACCATATTACATTTAGTTGTCATGTCTCCTTAGACTCTTCTTGGCAATTTACTTTTTACTATGTTCATGATATTATGTTTTCTTCCTTCAAAATGGTAGATATATTGAATATTCACATGCCAAAGAGTGAAGTTGGACCCCTACCTCACACCATGGACAAAAATTACTCAGAATGCATCAATGACGTAAATGTAAGAGCCAAAGTTATAAAATTCTTCGAAGAAAGCATAGGAATAAATCTTCATGAACTTTGATTTGGACATGGACTCATATATGACATAGCAACAAAAGAAAAAGTAGGCAAACTGGACTTTCTTAAAATTAAAAACTTTTGTGCATCAAAGGACATTATCAAGAAAAAGACAGCCTACAGAATGGATAAAATACTTGCAAATTATACATTTCATTAAGGGTCTAATATCCAGAATATATAAAGAACTCTTACAACTCAACAACAGAAAGATTAAAAAAACCTATTTAAAAATGGGCAAAGGATTTGAGCAGACCTTTATTCAAAGAAATAGAAATGGCCAACAGGCACATAAAAAGATGCTCCACATTGTCAGTCATGAGGGAAAACCAAATCCTCAGTGAGGCATCACTTTACACCCACTGTGATGGCTGTGATGGAAAACATGAAAAATATTAAGTGTCAGCAAAGATACGGAGAAAGTAAAACCTTCCTATGTTGCTGGTAGGAATGTAAAGTGGTTCAGCCAGTTTGGAAAACAGTTTGGCTGTTCCTTAAAAAGTTGAACATAGAATTACTTTATGACCCAGCAGTTCCACTCCTAGGTATATACCCAAAAGAATTGAAAACAAATACTCAAACAAGTACGTGTAAACGCATGTTCATAGCAGCACTATTCACAGTGGCCAAAAGGTGGAAAGAACCCAATGTCCATTAGCAGATGAATGGATAAACACAATGTGATATAAATGTACAATGGAATGTTATTCTGCCTTTAAAAAGAGGCAAGTACTCACACATGCTACAACACAGATGAACCTTGAAAACATGGTGCTACGTGGAAAAGGCACAACAGGTATGATTCCATTTGTATGAAAAATCCATAGAGATAGAACACAGATTGGTGGTTATCAGAGGTGGAGTTTGGGAAAGTGGCGAGCAAGTGCTTGGCAGGTACAAGTTTTCCTTTTGGGTGATAAAAATGTTTCAGAACTAGACAGAGGTGGCAGCTGCATAACATTGTGAGTGTACTAAATGCCTCTGAATTTTTCACTTTTAAATGATTAATTTTATGTGTGAATTTCACCTCTATAACAAAAAAGAGAGACTTTAAAAATGGTAGGGATACTTATCTATTTCGTCACTGCTCTATCTCCAGCTGCTTTGAGAGAACCTGACATGCAGTAAGTACCCAATAAATACCATTGAGTAAAGGAAAAACTGCACCTGTCTTTTAAGGCCAGGAATTGTCTCTCATTGCTGGGGCTGGAAAAATGTCTAAATTTTCTTCCAAAAAGAGTTTCTGAACACAGTCAAGGCCACAGTAGAAATTCACTGGACACAATTTCCCCCAAAGGACAGAAGACAGGCCCAGATTCTGGAAAACAACATTCCCTACCATCTGTCATCTTTCTTTTTGCTAGAGATCTGAAATTGCTGACTGTGGCTCCCTAAGGCCCCTGATACTCCCCTGCTTCCCACCCAGCACACCCCAGCAAGAGTACACTTTATTCACCATACTTACCTGACCACTTACTATAAAAACCCGATGTGCAATGCAGCAACGCTCACGTGTTACGTAAGCCACTCTGAGTGGTGTAGATTAACTTTGCCATGAACCACATGACTAAAATAAGAACGCACAGCAATATAGTTATTTAAAATCCGTAGACATAAATATAGTAGGAGTCTTAATTGCCTTCCATTCTTTGTTTTCAGCATTTATTATGTATCAGGCACTCTAAATGGTACTTTTAATACATCATGTAACTGAATTTTCACCCTGGTAGTCCTGTTTTTAGAGGAAGAAACTAAAGCTTATAGAAGTGAAATAAGTACCCCAGAGTCACATAAGGAGAGGCAGAGCCAGCATTTGAACTTGGACACTGAATGTCAGCTTTATTCTGTTTTTGGCCAGTGTGCTTCTTCACAAAGTGGAGTTGACGGTAACTAGTAGCCCCACGGCTCTTACGCTATTGGTTCCTTGACCAGAGCAAAAAAGACTCCAAGTTTAAACAAACCTCAGGGAAGGTCTCTGATTGTATTAGCATGGGTCACATGCCAACCTCCTGGCCAGCGATGAGAGTGCTAAGAGTAGATGTAGTAGATGTAGATTAGATTAGATTGACCCTTGAACGATGCGGGGCAGGGGGTGGGGAGGGGGATGAACCTCTGTGTACTCAAAAATTTGCATATAATTTTATGGTTGACCTTCCGTATCCAAGTTTCCACATCTACAGATTCAACCAACCATAGATCATGTTGTACTGTAGTACATATTTATTGAAAATATCCACATATAAATGGACCCGTCTAGTTCAAACCAGTGTTGTTCAAAGATCAACTGTACTGTTATTTCCCCAAAGAAAGGGAGGACTGTTCTGGCATCCAAAACAACAGAAACATTCTATCATCTCACCTAAATTTCAGGCCATAGCTTAAAAGACATCTGCCAAATAACACCATCCACTATAAACACTGTACAATAAGCATAAAAGAGATGTACTCAGTTTGTTGATCAATAATGTAATGAAGAGGGTTCCATTCTATCGTCAGACGCCATGATGGAATGAACGAAAAATCAGGACGCAGTGGTTCTAAGTCCCAGCTCAGTCACTCTCTCTCCCCCTGCAGCCGCGGGTAAACCCAATCTGAGCCTTGATTTTCTACCTATAGATACAAGCAATTGCCATAAACAGTTCTCAGAGGCCCTTTTCAAGTCTAGGTAGGTATGATTTTCTTGGGCTAATCTCCAATTTTGAAGAAAGGTTCCTAGATAGCCATGTATGGGAAAAGAGAAGCCATTTTATTGCTGTTTTCAGTCCAAATACCTCTTTTCTAATCTTTGTTTGGCCTTGCAGTGCTGGTTTTGCTTGTAGGACCATAAATCCTCTAGTTTTAAGGTCTGATTTTCACAGTGATCACAGGGAATGTGTGCATTCTGTGCAATGTCCAGCTTCACCCAGCCAGAACTTCACAGAGGGGAAACGGGAGAGTCATTGTTCAGTACCTTGAATCAGCATAATGGAAACAGAATGAAAATACAACTTCTAGATTTTCTGGGTCAACATAACTTCACAGTAGTAGAAATTTGGTAATTATTAGTTTTCTTAGATGGGAGTTTCTTAACCTTTTACAATCCACGCCCTTTGATAAACCTCAATATCCCACACCAACCCCCAGAGTTTCTGAAACACAGCCTTGGTTGAGCGGGGGGAGGGGGAGAGCCTCGCCTCTTCCTCCGTCTCACCAGAGTCACTGAACCCCCGAATTTAGACTCTTTCTTCTGTAGAGCTTTACTTTCCCTCAATTGTATTATAAACATTCTAAGTTGCTTTTTAATTTCCAACTATTAAACTACACCATTGACGGTGTTTTTATCACCTACCTATCTACTCCATCATCTTACCCACAGAGGGAAGGTTCTGATATGCCCCCACTAGGAAGAAATGTCCTGCAGTTGAGAACCACAGGTAGAGCACACTTACTAGTAACCTTCAGTCACTGCAGCTTTACTTTTTCCTTGACATGTTTTCTCTTGTCTAAATTCCTTAAGGTCGTTTCTGAACCTCAGTTCCCTTCATGAAGTGAAACTTCATGAAGTTGTTATGAAAATTGGGGGGATAATTTATGGAAAGGGCTTGGCACAGTGCCTAGAATATAGTAAGTGCTCAATGAGTATTAGATAAGGGCAGTCAGGGCTGCTGTGTACAGTTGTACAGGATGTACACTATACAACTCCATGGTTTACAAATCAAAACACACTGTGAAAGACAGTCCCTGGAATTGTGATATGTCGGAAACAATAGTTGGTAGACAAAAATATATAGGTATATGGATCATATAATATATATAAATATATATATATAATATAGATATAAAATATATATCTATATTATATATAGATATTATATATCTATATCTATCTATTCCCAATGATCTCTGTACATTGCCTAAGCACAGGGTGTCTGATTTACCAGGACTCCTTCTCTGCTCCTCCTGTAAAGTTATCATCAGCAGAGCCAGGAAGTCCCAGCCAGCCAAGTATGCGGTCTCAGGCCAGCAGGATCAAATCCAAATGATCTCCCAAGCCAGCTCTTGAAACGGAATAGCATCGATGACCCAAAATGAAAGGGAGTACAGAACTGAAGTGTTCAGGAAGGGCCACGTGAGGTCTTCTGCAAACTTCCCAGCCTCCCAAGGAAAAGTTTTATGTCGTTTTAAATATTGGTTGTTTACATTGGGATTACCCTGAGAGCAACATGCTGCCATTATTGTGAAGACCAATGCCCAGAGGAGAGAAGCTCTATCTCTGTTTGTTTGGACTTGAAGCAAATGCCTGCAGTCTGTAAGTGTTTCATAATCAGGGGATGCTGGAGGCTTCAGTTCCTGCTGGAGACGTATGACCACAAAAAAAACAATAGGAAAAGATGGAACAAGTTGAGGAAGCAATCTTGAGAATGTTCAGTTCGTCACAGGCTCCCTGACCATGTGTTTTATGGCATGAAACACTCAAGGCAGAATGTGACATTAAAGAAAATAAAGGGAATCTGTGACCAAATAATATTAGTGTGAAGGATTCTAATTGCACTACCTAGTTAGAGAAGATCATAAACCTCCAGTTAAGTGGGAAGTATATTTCCCAGATGCATTACTCTACACCCAGATTAACCATGTGTGAAATGATACCACTCACTTACCTTTGCTAACCACCTGATTTGTTGCTACCCAATAACTGGCAAGTTTGGCCTTTCTTAGCAGGAAATACCAAGCTATTCAACTCCATTTCAAAGGACATTTATGGCTTACCTACTATGTGCTAGATGAAGGCGCAGGAACAGGACGAATATAAAGAGAATTAGATACCCCCCTCAAGGAGCACACTGTCCAGTCAGAAAGCTAACAGAAAAGGAAAGGATCGCAGAATGGGAACTATGTACTGAATAGGGATGCTAACATCTTGCCAGAGTGATGGGCAGCAAGCAAGAAAGAAAAAATAAAAACACAAATGATCAACTTACAGTTATACTAAATTTAGACTGAAGAACCTGATGGCGTCAAGAACTTTTGGATTAAAGCAGACTCTTTGGTTCAGAGAAAAGCTATTTGAGGCATCTCCAAGGGAGAGGTTCATCAGCTGTTTTCAAAGAAATTGTATTTTTCACTTGCAAGTAGTAATTTACTGTATCTGTAGAGTAAAATCAGTTTGCTTTAGTCATTGCATGCATGATTAGTCAGTGAATTAGAAAATCATGCTTTAGTGGAATCTGATTTATTTAGTGAGCTCAATTTATTGGGAAGGCAATGTGTCCAGATAAAATCTTTTTCAAAAATCCTTCCCCCCCAATCTTATTCTCTAACCACCAAATCCTTCTATCCTTCAGATGTCATCACCAGCTTCAAATGAGAGTACACAAAAATGTTGAATTTGGACGTGAGTAAATGACAGATTATCCTCCTGGTTTAATATGCCCTCCATATTTTAAATAATGATCTACTTGAAAAGACAAGATTGGAAATTTAAAAATAAAGCTACCAATTCCAGGTTTGGATAAGGAACTGAACACATAGCTCCTTTATGCTCCCAGGACATTCCTTGATTCGGCCTGTTTTGTAGACTATCTCTTGTTCTTGACTGTGGCCCCCAAATGGTTCTAAGAATTCTGTAAATAGTTAATCCACATGCTCTCAAAGCTTGCTGCCTTTTGCCTGGACAAAGCAGCAGAACCTTGTTCCTTCCCTGTGAACTAAGTTTTGTACTTTGTGGTCTGAAGAGGCCAGAGTGAATCTCAGGAAATCAAACTGTTAACTGGCCACTTTATTTTTTTAATTATTTTTATTTTACTTTAAACTTCTGGAGCTTTTTTTTTTTTTTTTTTTTTTTGGCTGTGTTGGGTCTCTGTTGCTGTGCACGGGCTTTCCCTAGTTGCGGCGAGCAGGGGCTACTCTTCGTTGCGGTGCACAGGCTTCTCATCATGGTGGCTTCTCTTTGTTGCAGAGCACAGGTTCTAGGTACCTGGGCTTCAGTAGCTGCAGCACGCGGGCTCAGCAGTTGTGGCTTGTGGGATCTAGAGCGCAGGCTCAGTAGTTGTGGCGCACGGGCTTAGTTGCTCCGCGGCATGTGGGATCTTCCCGGACCAGGGCTCAAACCCCTGTCCCCTGCATTGGCAGGCAGATTTTTAACCATTGTGCCACCAGGGAAGACCCCGGCTGGCCACTTTAAATAAAGATGATAACCTTTATTAAGTAACCAGTATCAAACCAGCTAGTTTTACTCATTTAGTCCTCAAAGTATAGCTGGGCAGGAGTATCTGTAGGCCCATTTTACAGACAAAGACACTCACTTGTGCAAAGTCAGATGGCCAAGAAATGGTAGAGTAGGATTGAAAACCATGTCTGCTCACTTCTTGGAAACATAAATAAGTAGGTGAAGGCAACAGAATTGAGATCCTGGTCTTTTTCATCCAAAACCTGGCCCCTGAAGGAAATAAACACCTCAACTGCTTTGAATCCCTTTGAAATGCTACTTAATATAAAACATTTGCTTAGAAAAAGACTCTTCTATTGAAAGATAACAAGGACTCTCTGCTACCATCTATAGGGTATCCATTGTGTGTAAGGTCTTATGCTGGAAATATGGGGTACAGACTTGGGGGCCTCCGTGGCTCACACTCTCATCAAAGATTGAAACAATCATAGACCAATGACTGGCTATCCACGTATATACACAACGAGGGTGGGGTATATTTTATTTATTAATTCAACAAATATTCATCATGACTGTTTTTTTGAGTATCTGAGCCTGTATTTACTTATACGAAAAACAAGGACCAAGACATCCTTGCTGCTTCCCCAGGCTGTTGCAGGGATTCGTTTAAGGAATATGTAAAATCATTTGGATGATTATAAACTGCCCCACTGCCACACACTTCTTATTACACTGCGGCAATTCCACACAGAGGTTCAGAGCTTCCAGAGTTTGAATTCCTCTGGAATTACACGCTGCCCTGGGTGACCTAGGGCAATGTGTACTCTTGCTGTACTCTTGAGTACTGTTGTACCCCATCTCTCTTTTCAAAAGTTTTTTTAATTGAAGTATAGTTGATTTACAATGTCGTATAAGTTTCAGGTGTACAGCAAAGTGATTCAGTTATGTATATATTATCTATATAATATATAGATTCTTCTTCAGATTCTTTTCCATTTTAGGTTATTACAAGATATTGACTATAGTTCCCTGTGCTACACAGTAGGTCCTTGTTGCTTATCTCTTTGGGTTAGCCAAGTGGTTCATTCGGGTTTTTCCATGGGAAAACCCCAACGAACCTCTTGGCCAACCCAATATTTTATATATAGTAGTTTGTATCTGCTAATCCCAAACTCCTAATTTGTCCCTCCCCACCTTTCCCCTTTGGTAACAATAAGTTTGTTTTCTATGTCTGTGAGTCTGTTTTAGTTTTGTAAGTAAGTTCATTTGTATCGTTTTTTCAGATTCCACATATAAGTGATATCATATGATATTTGTCTTTCTCTGACTTACTTCACTTAGTATGATAATCTCTAGGTCCATCTATGTTGCTGCAAATGGCATTATTTCGTTCTTTCCTATGGCTGAGTAATATTCCATACACACACACACACACACACACACACACACACACACACACACACACACACACACACACACACTCTCTCTACATCTTCTTTATCCATTCTTCTGTCGATGGACACTCAGGTTGCTTCCATGTCTTGGCTATTGTAAGTAGTGATGCAGTGAACAGTTGGGATAATCCGCCCTCTCTTAACCTGAGTGAATGCTTATTTCTTAACAACAAAAGTACCTGATGTACCCTTGGGGTATATGGGCTCTGGACACAAATGCAGCACCAAAACTAGTATTTCTAAGATGAAAGCCCCCAGGGTACAATGTAAGGAGCATGCATTTGAGCATCCAGTAAACTAAATCCTGGCCTGCCATTCACTGGCGTGAGACCTTGGGTATATCATTCAAACTCTCTGAACCTTGGTTTCTTCACCTATAAAATGGGTGTATTAATATAAATTTCATAGAGTTGTCATAATAATTAAACGATATTCTCATTTATGAGAATATGGCTATAGAACTTGGGTGTATTGGAACTGCTCAGTTAAATCGTGTAAATGGAATGTTGGATACACAGGGCCGCCACCATTAATAAAACATAACTCTATTTCTGTTTCCACCATTTCTTTGAACTTGAATTAGTGAAGGTGTGAAGAATGGATAGGGCGTGACTAGCTTTTGTCACCTCTTGTCTCCCCTATCACCTTCTCTTTGTTAACTGCTGTCTCACAGCAGGATAGAAAGGTTGGTACTTGGCCAGGCAACTTCGGGACTGGCAGAAAAGCAAAGCACTGGCTCTTCCAGATGGTCCCTTGTGACCACATCCTTAATTGGTAGGCCTCCAGTGGGGTACATCCAACTCTACTTCCTCCTGAGGTCCTTCCCAGGCGGCCAAGAGGAGCCCGCACCAGCCCTCTCTCATAGGTCCTTATCCTTGGGAAATGCTCTGTGTTCATTCCCCAACATATTCTGGAAATGCAGGCCTGTGCCAGCACAGCTGCCCTCTCCCAGAGATTGCACCAGAGCAGCTGGGCGACCCTTCTCTGGCCTTTGGTTTCCCTGGAAGGAGGCGGTCCCTGGGCCACAGTCCCCTTCGGCGGGAGTTTTCAGGCCTGAATCAGACGTCAGTCATCTAAATCTCCCACACACAGGGGACACATTTCGAAGTTCTCCAAGTGTATCTTGAAATCTCTTTCCACCAGACTTGTGGTGAAACCAGGGGTAAGCAAACTTCTGTAAAGACGAACTCTCCATTGTGGTGCCAAAGCAGCTATAGATGATATTTAAATAAATGAGGCAACTGTGTTCAGTCACATTCTATTTATGGACACTGAAATTTGAATTACAGTGAATTTTCATAGGTCACAAGATATTTTTTATGCCCCTCCACATTTGACAAATGCAAAAACCATTATGAACTCACGGCCATGCCAAACCAGGCAGTAGACCAGATCTCACCTGCATATTGTAGTTTCCTCACTCTGGGTTAGATAGTAGAATCACTGCCCTCCCCCCACCCCCACCCCCGCCCCAAAGAAAAGAAACAAAACACAAAATGAAGAGTCACCCAGGATGCAGGAACTCTCACCCAGAAAACCTCCTTGCCAGTCTGTTTACACAGCCTCACTCTCCACACTCCGGTCTCTTTTGATAACCTCAAAGGTGGGACGGGGGGAAGGGTGGAGGGGAGTCCGTTAAGAGTACCAGACAAATTTATTATACATGTTTTTTAAAAGTCTGCATATATACATTTGTCTCACTCACGTTGTTCTTTAGAATCTTTCATATTGACACCTCAGTTGAAACAGACAAACGGAGTTCCGTTCTCGAAGCTCATTGCAATAACCATTACAGTCATTCCCATCATTACTGCCCAGAATTTACCATGAAGAGGCGAAGAAAGAAATATAGTTGGATGGAATAAATGGTAGAAATTCTGTTTTCTTCTATTTCCATGCTGAAGTTGTTGATTCGTAGTGATCAGGAAGAAGCACATTTATTCTGTTCACCTAGCTGGGCTTTTCTTCTCTGTCCTAGAAGTAGGTCCAAGGTGAGAGTTAGGGCATTTTTTTTCTCATTGTCAATTTAGTCACTGTTAGGAATATTGGCTTTGGGGAATAATGGGACATCTTTCAAGTTCTGCTTTGTCCATGGGAACGGAATCTGGCACTAGAGTCAATTGTCATAACTTTATGGGGACTGATTTTTGCATATTTTCAAAAGCAAGTTCGTTTTAAGTGTATTGAGGTAGCAAGTGTATCTATACTCCCGTGGAGGCCATTTTTGCTGAGTGGGCTGCTTCCACACCAAGCTTCTTTCAGCTTTAATCATGTTTTAAACCTTGGAGACCATAGGATTTACAATTAAGGAAAAGGGAAGCTCAATTTAAAGGGAAAATGATAAAGTCTGGGTTTTTTAAACCAATCTCTTTTTCCTTCTGGAAGCATTACTCTGTTGTAAGAAAGCTGTAGTATATCAAATGGATATTAATGTGCATCGTATCATGGGAGCAATTTCTGGGCCACATTTTTATGTGAATACTCGTTCATAGAGTCACATAAGGGCTACCTTCTGACAAGTTCAAAGCACTGAGGAAACACGTCCTCATTCGTTGGCTCCACATCTCAGAGAGTCAGGAGGGTACAGAAGTAATTTTTCTTCCATTTTTCAGATGACGAAACTGAGGCCCAGAGAGATTTTGGCAGAAATAGGAGCCACACAGCAGGTAAGAAAAGCCTCGAATGTTACTTCATTTACAGACCTGCTCACCCTTTCACTTGGGCAATGGTGGATGTTCTTCAAAACAGGGCCATAGAACACTTTCTCATATGTAAATGTACTTAAAGTAAAGCATTTTTTAAAAATTGATTAACATTCCAAACCTGTGAAGCAGTAATAATATTTTCTAGATTAGAATCAGAATATTCAGATTCAAAGAGACCTCAGAGATCATAAAATTCTGCTCATTCATTATACATTGGGGAAAATGAGGCCCAGAGGGAATAAAAGATGGTCCCAGGTTATCCAGCTAATTGAACGCTGAAAGACCAGGTCTCTTGACATTTTGTGACCTTTTCACTAGACTCAGGATGGCAAGTAACACTCTCTCATTTAGTGCAAGTAGCAGACATCAATAATCAATCACCGTACTCTTTTCTGCCAAACCTTGTCACAGTCTCACGGTCATTCTAAACATAGTCCAGGCAGTCATAACTAATTACTCAGAGCTGATGCTAGAAATAAAACCTGTTTGTCATCCATGATATTAAAATGCCAAATATAATTTTTAAAGCTATTTATTGATAGGGGCATATTATATAGCAGGCATGGTATTCACAGTATTTAACTGCAACCTCACAACAGCTCTATGCAGTTGGCATTATTAGAGTTATAGAAACTGAAGTTCAGGGAGATTATATAACTCACTCAAGGTCACAGTAGTGACTTGTAGTCAGCTAGAAGCTAGTAAGTAGCAGACCAAAGATTTGAATCTAGGTCTTTAAAAAATGTATAAGTATATTTGAATAGATAGATACACATACATATATCAGTTTCACTTAAAGGTTCTCTATATCCCATGTCATTCCCTTTAAAATATTTTTAAATTTTTAAATAAAAATTGTATGTATTTAAGGTGTACAGTATAATCTGATAGACACATACATTGTAAGATGATTACTATAGTTGAGCTAATTAATGTATCTTCTCATCACATAGGTACCACTTTTGTATGTGTGATGAGTGCACCTGAATGTATCCTCTCAGCATATTTCTACTGTTTAATACACTATTATTAGATAGTCATCATTGTTCTATGTTAGATCTCTAGACTTACTCATCTGACACAATTACAAATTTATACACCTTGACCAACATCTCCCATTTCCCCTGCCCCTCCCAGCCACTACTAACCACTGTTTTACTCTCTGCTTCTATGAATTTGCACTTATTTTTTTCTGAGTCCACATATAAGTGACATCATACAGAATTTGTCTTTCTGTGCCTGGCTTATTTCACTTAGCATATTGTCATCCAGGTCCATCCATGTTGTCACAAATGGCAGGATTTCCTTCTTTCTCAAGGTTGAATAATATTCCATACTGTATACATACAGCACATCTTTATCCATTCATTCATCAACAGACCCTTGGGTTGTTTTCATATCTTGGCTGTTGTGAATAATGCTGCAGTGAACATGGGGGGGTACAGATATCTCTTTGAGACACTGATTTCACGTCCTTCATATATATACCCAGAAGTGGGATTTGCTGGATCATATGGTAGTTCTATTTATAATTTTTTGAGGTAACTCCATACTGTTTTCTGTAGTGGCTGAACCAATTTATAGTCCCACCAACGATGTACAAGGATTCCCTTTTCTCCACATCCTCAAAAATGCTGGTTATCTTTTGTCTTTTTGATAATAGCCATTCTAATAGGTGTGATGTGACATCTCATTGTGGTTTTGATTTGCATTTCCCTGATGGTTAGTGACATTCCTCACCTTTCATATGTCTGTCAGCCATTTGTATGCCTTCTTGTGAGAAATGTCTATTCAGGTCCTTTGTCCGGTTTTTAATCGGGTTATTTGTTTTCTTGCTATTGAGTTGTTCAGTTCCTTATATATTTTAGATACTAACCCCTTATCATATGTATGGTTTGCAAATATTTTCTCCCATTCTATAGGTTGTCTCCTCACTCTGTTAATTGTTTCCTTTGCTATTCAGAATCTTTTTAGTTTGATGCAGCCCATTTGTGTGTTACTGCTTTTCTGGCCTGTGCTATTTGGGGACCCCCAAAAAATCATTGCTCAGACCAATGTCAAAGTTTTTCTCCTATGCTTTCTTCCAATAGTTTTATGGTTTCAGGTCTTACATTTAAGTTTTTTATCGATTTTGCTTTGATTTTCATATATGGCATGAGATAAAGTCTAATTTCTTTCTCCTACATTATATCACTCCCTTTTTTAATATAAATTTATTTATTTTATTTATATTTATTTTGGGCTGCGTTTGTTGCTGCGCGTGGGCTTTCTCTAGTTGCGGCGCTCGGGCTTCTCATTGCGGTGGCTTCTCTTGTTGCAGAGCGTGGGCTCTAGGCGCACAGGCTTCAGTAGTTGTGGCGTGCGGCTCAGTAGTTGTGGCACACGGGCTTAGTTGCTCCGCGGCATGTGGGATCCTCCCAGACCAGGGCTCGAACCCATGTCCCCTGCATTGGCAGGCAGATTCTTAACCACTGTGCCACCAGGGAATACAGTTTTTTAAATCATCTCCATCTTATTTTTTCCCCTTCAATTATCTTCACTTTGGATAGGTGGGTTACCTTGTCCTTGGTGAATTTAACACAAAGATCAGATGCTCCAAGTTCACTGAATTAGAAACGCAAAGCAATTCCCTGTCTTTGCAGTCTCCCCTCAGTTGTAACTTGCTGCAGGTTAGAAATGGCCTTTTATTGAAAGGCATATTTGGTGGAACAAATAAACCACCTTTTGTTAGGGATTTGCTGTGGCACTCCCCCAGGTCTACCCCCTCACCACATCCATTTCCAACCCCCTTATACGACTTCCTCTGCTTCCCTGTCCTCAAGTGAACATGAACAAATTCAGTCCTGCTGTGTCTGGCCTTTTTAATGGAGCTGGGGCCAGGCCAGAATAAAGTATTCCAGCTTTTTCTAGCAATTCACCAGCAAAAGGTTCAGAAGGATTTACAGCAATTTTCACTATATGTGAATGCCACCAGCGTAGCTTAAGAGATTGGGCATACATTCTGGAAACTTTTGCCTTTATCTTGCTAAATCAAAAGGAAAAACAAAAAAACAAAACGAAGACCCAGGAGAAGTAAACGATATACTGCCTACCTGGTTTTTTAGCTGTCTCTAAATTAGTTAATGGTCCATCCAAGCCCATGAGAGTAAAGTCCACGAAAGATCACAACAACTTTTCTGGACACAACAGCTTTTCTGGAGATAGAAATAAATCCACTGAGATGATCTTTCCTCATCAAACATGGCCAGCCTCTGCTGACCCAGCTCGGCTCCTAGATGAGAATCTGCGAATTCCCATTAATGCCTCATAACATTAGCACATGGCCTTAAGCCCGCTTACTCACAAAAGAGACCTAGTTTTTAAACACCACGGGTCCCTCTCTGCAGCTTCTATTTGAAGTCAAGGGAAATAGATGGCCTTAGAAGATCCTCTTGAAAGAGTAAACTACATTTATCTTCCCAGTAAAGAAGATGAAAACAAACATCCTTAGTGTTTGCATATCGAGAGCCGAGACTCTGGCCCCTCTGGCAGAAGCGAAACACTTGGCCTATTTCTGGACTGTATTTGAACAGTTTCAGTTGCCTTGTTGTACCTGGCTTCTTAGAAAGATAAACGGCCTCCCGGCCCCCAAGGGTGTTGGCTGTGACCGCTTGCTTTGGCCGTGTAAAAATGTAAGCTACCGAGAAGAGTCCATCCTATCTAAAGGTGTAGGCTTTGTCAGTAAACAGTTTATCCTGCATCTTGTTAATACTGAGAGGTATTTAATGTAAACTCTGAATTATTCAAGCCTCGCGCAGCATTTAGAAACACAGCTGCACCTCCTGGTGTCCTGCTGAAGTTCCCTTGTTGGGTCTCTATTAAGATCATGTAGCAGTAGTGTGTTGGGAAGAAAAGGTAAATAGTTATTGATTTCATTATTTATATACAGCTGTGTTTGTAAGCACGTGGTAGCCTGGGTAGGTGAATGCCGTCTGTGATTCTTTGGTTCAGCTGTGCAGCTGCCATGACTCAAGAATCAGTGAGTCATGACGGACGTTTTAAAGTGAAATTTGATCAGCATAGACAGCCGATCTAATAATCAAAGCAGGTTATAGTAAGTGTCATAGGAATCCTATACTGACAGTGTATTAACTTAGGGGAGAGAGATCCTTTCTGTCTGCCTTCAATGATGCTGAAAGACTTCTCAGAGGATGTGGCATTGGAGGTGATTATTGGGTGGTATTTCACCAGGCAAAGATCACAGAGAGGACGTTCCAGGCGGGACAGTTTAAAAGCCAGGCCTGATGTCTAACTGTATATAAGGTATATACCTGCACCTCTCTCTGCTTCATCCTGGTTTTTTCCTGGCTTTTCTTTCTAGACTCGCATATCCTGACTACACTTTTAAATCTATCCTAAATCCTAATTATGAGTTCTGTCCTTGGGGGCAGTGATCATATCTGTGTCCTCTGTGACTTTATACACACTATTATTATACTTGGAGTGTGGTATGAGTTGAGTAAATATTTACTGAATAATATTTACTCGGGCCACAGTCTACTTCTTTTCCTTTCCATTCCCAGCCTACCAACCGTTCATGTTGGCCTCCCATCTGCTGCCATTCGCCATGAGTTAGACTTGAGAGGTGGTCTGCATACATTTAATGGAGGGATGGATGCAGCAACTTGGTGATGGTGGTGGCAGAAACAGTGCCCACAGCTCTGTAGACATGCTCACCTTACAGCGAGTATTGTTGTATGCAAGTAATTTGATTTTCAGAATAGAATTACAATACCCAGGCACAGGGCTGAACCCTTCTTGTGTCTTATCTGATGGAATCATCTCAACAACACTGTGAAGGTAGGGCCACCATCCTCATCATGCTATAGGTGATAAAAATAAGGCTCAGAGAGAAGAAATCACTTGCTCAGGGTTCACCGAGATTGTACTCAAGGTAATGGGGAGTTGCTCGTCTGCACGTGTCACTTCAGAACCAGAGTTATTAAGTCTGTTCAACAATGAAGGCTTTATTTCGTTCCATAGCAAACAGCAAGGTACTTTGCTAGACCTCTCGTGAGAGCCCGTCTGACCCCCTTGCAGTGTAGAGAAAGAGGAGCAGAAGGAGGAAGGTGGAGGGAGAAGGGACACACAAGGTGCCTCAGTCAGGGGCTGAAATTGGTTCACATCTGCATAAATTTTCTCTGGACCATTTTGTTGCTGCCTGAATTGCTTCCCTACATTTCCAGTGGCTTAATGAATAAAATAGTGCAGGAAATGCAAGTTCCTTAAGTGAAGTCTAAATGGCAAGGCCAAAGCTGCTGGGCAGTGTATTCTAGAATCATCTCTGAAGTACTTTTGCCGATCTGTTGTGTGTTTATTCCCACCATGGCTTGCCAACATCTGATCATATATAACTGAGAACTATCTAGAAATACCTTCCTTCTCCTGGTATCTGCTAGGGCACTGGTACTCCCCGCAGTGCTATGAAAACAGGCTTAGTGAATAACAAATCTTGGCCTCAAGGTTCAGCCAGGTCTGCAGCCGACTGTGAATCCATCTCCTCTGGATAAACCATTTCTTGGAAACTGGGCCATCTTCTGTCTTCAGGAGAGGGTTCATACCCATATTGGCTAGTACCTTGATTATTACTGAACACTGGACGGGGGTTATCAGAACGAGAGAGCTTGATGCAAGGCAGCTCATACCTAAGAGGGAGAGAAGGAGAGACAGAAAGGTTCTATGTACCTGAATACACCAGGCTTTGCTGCAAAGGCCTGCGTGGAATTAGAACTTGAGGTTTTTGAGGTCTCTCTCTGGGGAGGTGAAGATTTTGAAAGTCTCAAAGAAGGAATTTTCACGAATTTAAGTTTGGAAATTTTTTAGTAAATTTAAAATTTAGTAACTTTACAAGTAAAGGGAGTGAAAATCTGCCTCTAGCAAGAATGTTTTGGGGTTTTCTTTTTTAAAGAAGAGGAAATAAAGCCCAAAGTATATTAAGGAATTATCTAATTTCAAATTGAAATTAGGAGATAGCTATAAATTATCTTGTAAAGGTATATCTTACTTTGAGAAATAAACAGGAAACATATTCTTTCCCTTCTGCCTCCCTCGGACTTCCCCCACCCAACTCCGTTCTGTTTTGGTTTTTTCCCCACGACTCTTTCATAGAATGACTCTTTCATAGAATGACTATTAAAATTGCTTCTTGCAGTCTGACCTTCTTGCCAGCCAAAATCAATCCCTCGTGTTTCTCTGCATCCCCAGTGGCCTTGCTACATCACAGTGTATAGCAAGGAAAACACTGTGAGGAAAGGCCAATGAGATTCCTCACACTGGGCTCAGTTCTTCTGTTACGATTCAATTAAACTGTTTATCCAGTTACTGCCGCTCAAATCTCTGTCTGGAGTCTGAGGTCACTGCAACATGCCAAGTGGGAAAATGGCCTCTTAAGCCTCCTGCTTCCCCTGATCCTTCCTACGTCACAGTGCGGGAGAGGCAGCCCGAGTGGGAAGGACCAGGGGTCCGAACAGAACAGAGGGGCCATGAGGTCACGGGGGTATCCAGGGCCAACGGGGCAAAGACTAGATGGTTTTAGACGTTTATACCAACTTGCTTCCAAGGGGCTGAATATTTCGAGAGGTGGGGGAGGGGAGAATGGAGGGAAGAAAGCAGTCCTGTTTTTTTGTGGGTTTTTTGGGGGTTTTTTTGGCAGTACGCGGGCCACTCACTGTTGTGGCCTCTCCCGTTGTGGAGCACAGGCTCCGGACGCGCAGGCTCAGCAGCCATGGCTCACGGGCCCAGCTGCTCCGCGGCATGTGGGATCTTCCCGGACTGGGGCACGAACCCGTGTCCCCTGCATCGGTAGGCGGACTCTCAACCACTGCGCCACCAGGGAAGCCCAGCAGTCCTGTTTTAACCCGTCTGCTACACTACGTCAGAGTGAGCTTCCAAAACCGCCAACCTGATCAGCCCCTGCCCTGCTTAAAACTTCCAAGACCCCTCTTGACTTCTGAGGAATCACAGTGTGGCCACAGCGTACTTCTCTGGTCTGGCCATTTTTGCAGATCCATACACCCCAGCTGTCCCAGGACTCACCGTGCTCTCTCTTATCTCCCCGTCTTGGCGCAAGGAGTCCTTCTGCCTAGGCCTCCCCTGACTTCTCAGCCTTGTTTGGTGAACTCCTCTGTGTCCCTCTTGTCTCACCTCGGGTGTTGCCTTCCTCGGGCTACCTCTCCAGATCCCACCACCACCATCGTATCTGGGACAGCCGCTGTGGTCTGTGTCAGGGCTTGGAAAACTTTCTCTGAAGATCCAGTCTGTAAATATTTTAGGCTGGTCAAGCCTGCCATTGAAGCAAGAAAACCTACACAAATGAGCTAGTCCAAGTTCCAGTGAAACTTTATTGACCAAAGTAGATGGTGGGCTAGATTTGGCCCATGAGCTGTAGTTCACCAACTCCTAATCTCAATTCCCGTAGTTTCTTAAGCTTTAGTCTATGAAGACCCTAATCAGAGACCGTGAACACCTAGGAGACAAGAATTAAGTCTTTCATCTCTGCGTTCCCAGTGCCTGACACAGGGCCTGGGGCCTGCATAATGTGCGGTGGCCGTTGAGAACATGCATGATTGGGTAAAGGACTGGAGAAGGCCCAATCAGTCAATCTTCTGTGACTACCGCACTCTTCCACAATCAGTCCTTTCTCCCTAAGGCAGAATAGGAAATATTTTCTAAAATGCTTAAAGTTGTCTTTGGATTTTGGTGGCGGGGGGAGGTAGATTAGTTAGTAGAAAGATAGTGTTTTTGTGTCCTTTGAAGGGGAAACAAGGACACAGGAAATTTCTTCCTCTCAGATGTGTAGGCCCTGAATAACTGGCTCTTCTAAAGATTCCAGATTATAACTGGTAAGCCTTCCACCTCCCAGGGTGCTGGCAGGATCTGTTGAGCCTCATTCCTTGGGCCTGCACACAAGGGCTGTCAGCAGTCTGACCCCTCCAATATCTTGCTGAGACACATTTCTGTCCATTGCATCCTGCCATGTTTCCAGCAAGCCTGGGCAGTTCCAGGGCAAGCATTTCTGGCTGTTTCTCTAAAGCAGTGACAACAGGCTGTGCTGTTTGAACAGCCCTGTGTGTATCCAGGGACCTTATGGGGAGTGAGGGAATTCCCTTTCCTCCCTCAGTAGTTCACAACCCAGTGAACTTTAAAATGCTCTAATTCCTCAACAACTACCACAAGAACAAAATCCATGTCCTGCAGCTGTTTGAAGAGGTAGAAGGAAGGAAAAGTGGGATTGGCAAAAAGACAGTGAGCTTTTGTTCTTTTTTCCTGCCGAGTCCACACCCCCTTTCTTCTAAGTGTAAGTACCTTTGTTTTCATGGAGAGAAGCTCCCCTTTCCCTCTCTCAGTTCATATGGTCTGGATGAGAGAAGACCAAGCACTGTGGTCCAGGGGTGGATGCAGGATTCAGGCCTTGCCAGGCTGTGTCTTCCATCTCCCAGTCCACAGAGACAATCTCAGAGGGATGAGGCTTCTGACTCAGGCCAATTAGAAGCACCCCTGATACTTCTGATGGGAATCCTGGGAAGATTTAGGTGAGCTGAGAGGATAACGTATAAATCAGGAGTAACTGGGCACCCACTTTGTCAACAGAGAGGGATGCAGAGCTGAGAGACAGAGAGCTGATGACTTTGCTTCAGCCCCTGATCCAGTCCCAGTCGGAGATTAACATCCCCCTGAAATTTTCAGGATTGTGAGCCAGTAAACTCCCATTTTTTGCATACGTTGGTGAACGTCAGGTTTCCATCTGTTGTGACTACAAGCATCCTAATAGAAAAAATGCTTACACACTCAAATCAGGTACCCAGGACAGAATGTTAGAACTTACTAAAGCTTGGGATTCCCCATTGCAGGAATGGAATTTTCTGCCATCAGTTTAGCTGGCATCTCATCCTGATACCTTCTCTTGTGATAAGCAGGCATGGAGGTGATGACCCACTTTCTTGCACTGGGGCCTTTATAGAGCCAGAGATGGACTGGAGACAGTTTGGGTTCATGAACTTAAATGCAGGAGGGTGGGCCTCCACTGATGGACAACATCTATTGATCCATGGTGGAGATTTCCCTTTAGGGTCATTGAATAGTAAAGCTAGAAGAGGCCTCTGACCATACGGTCTGGCCTCCTCATTTAATAAAGGATGAAAGTGAGGCCCACAGACAGCAAGAACATTTACTGATGCTGCATGTGTGATTCAGCGGCCGAGACAGCATTAGAATTTGGGTCTCCTGACTCTCACCCCTTTATTCCACCAAGTCCCTGGCCCAGCTGTTGTAACCTGTACTATTTTCCCATTAATGAGAGAATATGACAGTTTCCTTGAAGAAAGGTAGAGCCTGTAACCATGTGCTTGGAGAGGTGAGAGTAAGGTGGAAAGAAAGCTGGACTTGGAGTCAGAAGAGGTATGCCTGACCTTGGACAAATCACTTGGTCCTTTGAAGACCCAGTTTCCTTGTTTGGAAGATGAGGGATGGAACCAGCCCTCTTCATCTCTCAGGATGTTGTGATGAGCAAGCGATAGCGTGTGTGTCAAAGTGCTTCCTGTGCTGTTCAGTATGACTCTCTCATTCATTCAGCAAATTATCGGGGGCCTAGTCTGTGCTCAGTACACATACAGCAGTTAGCAAAACATTGATCTGTGCTCTGATGAAGCTTGTATTTTAGCATGGGGAGACAGAATAAACAAGCAAACATAATTGGTAAGTCAGAGGGGAGAAGTGTTACGGAGAAAAAAAAGCAAGGAATAGGTACAGGGGATACAGATATACCTGGCTGGGCAGAGAAACCTCACTGAGGAGTTGACAGCTGAGCACCAATGACCTAGGAGAGAAGAAAGGACCAATCCTACAAATGAGGGAAGCAAACCTCAATCAGCACAAACAAAAATCGTTTGAGCCCAGAGGTGGAAGCCATCCAGCCTTGCTTTGTACAAGCAACCTCCCTTCTGTGAAATCATAGCTTCTTCAAATGCATTCCAACCTCCCGAGTCTACTTGGTCAGCTAGTAAGCTGTGCTCAAATATGTATCTGGTTGCATTTCCCAAGGTCGGAAAAATAATAGATAGGGGTAAAGAAAAAGAGACAGTTGAAGAGTGGGGAGTATAAGCTGGCATACTCGCTGTTGAGGGGAATCTAGCTATATCATTTATATCCTTCCCCACAGAATTTCTACTTCTAGGATCTTATACTAAGAAAATACTGTAATTAAGGATGTGTGCAATGACTTGGCTAAAAAAATATTCATTTATCTCAGCCTTATAACAGTTCAACATTTGAAACATCCTAAACATCCAACTGTGTGGAATTGGCAATAAACTACGGTATTTCCACCAGAAATTCCAGGAATGGCCCCATTTGGACTGACTGGGTTCATTAACCTATCCCTGAATTAGTCTCTATGACTAATCACTGTTTAGTAAGGGGCAGTTCTGTGCAGCTGTTTGTCAAAACGTGATGCACTTAAAATGGGTGCTTTTTATTGTGTTTGTGTTTTACTGTCAACAAAGTTTATTCAAACGAAACAAAAGATAGAGGTGTTCTATTAACATGAGAGATTTTTATTTGGGAAAAAAACAAATGACAAAATGGCTGTGCTACATTATCTGACATATGCCATAGATGAGCTAAAGTAAAGCCTAGAAGAATATACTCCAAAATGTTAACACATTTTCTGAGTGGTGGGCTTAGAGGTGATTCTCATGATGTTTCTGTTAAGTAATTTTTTACTGGAAAAATTAACACATGGTCCTGGTTTCAAAAAAATCACCATACAGATGGAATACAGAATACAACAAATCTGTCTCCTTCAAATAACCACTTTTTCATAGTTTCGAGTGGTCTTCCAAATTTTTGTTTGTACACACAGGCACTTATGTGGGTATCTGGGGTTTTCATGGTATAAATGAGCCTTTTGAGAACACAAGTACAAGCAAACTAAACATACTGCTGTGCACCTTGCTTTTTCCCCCTTAATTCATCTTAAATATAATTCAACATCAGCACTTAGAAATCTGTGCCAGCCTTTCAAATGATTGCAAATGATTCCATTATAGGGATGTCCTATAATTAATCAGTCTCCCTATAAATGAACATTGAGATGGTTTTAATTCTTTTGCAAATCTCACGTGTTGACATTTGTCTTTATTGAATGTGCCTCTTTGGGCACACAGGTAACTATTTCTCCATGATCGACGCCTGAAAATGGTACAGCTAGGTCCTAGGAGATCCATATCCTTATTTTCATTGCCCATTCCTATATTTAATATTTTCTAAAATTCCATGTTCCATGAGTATTTCTAGAAAGTAAGTTTCTTGAAAATGGCATTGGAGAGCCCACAGCCCTTTCAAAAATCCTCGTTAGGCTCAACCATTGTTCCTTTGACCCTGAGAGAGAAGGTGCTGTGTGCTGGCGTTATCGCCATAACCAAAGGACACATTCTTATTAGGTTGCTGAATTTGAGAGGACGGTGGCTGGCATCTGCACAACAGCCTCAATATATAGTCCCTCTTATCATGGCAGACAATCTGAGGGCTCCTTCCCAACGATGTACACCCGTTTAATAAAGCAGCTGGCAAAGACAAGCTACTGGCTGAAAGAAATGGAAATGTATGTCTGATATCTTTGGCATCAGAACGCCCAGAGAGAGGTAGAATGGTCAAAAACCCATAAAACTTCCATAGCCTATTAAGAGTGGCATGGCAGGCATGGCAGAGGCTAAGAACAGAAGAGGTAAACTTGTCCGAAAAAATGGTCAGACTGAAGTTCCATAGAGTTTATTGTTGGAATGGCACAGCTTAAAGTCATTAAGAATCTGCTTGCCAAGCCATGTAAGTGAGCCAGGGTTGAAGCAACGTACAAGTGACAGACACTTCTCATCGCAGCTGGCATCTCAGTAGAAATCTGTTAATAACATCAAGAAAAGGGCACTAAAACAACTGTCTAAACAGGATGAAATGAAAGCATATTTGGCGTGTTTCCTCACAGGACAGAAGGGCAAATGTTGGCAACTTTCTCCAAATGACAGGAGATGAGTCTGCTTAGAACACCCAGACACGGGATTAAAATAACGTTGTCCAACTAATTATTTTCCATTCCTTGGTATGCTTCCTCGGCTGATAACCTCTTTCAGTTTGTTTAAAAATATATTGTTTTGCTTTGTGATTGCACCTCGAAAAATTGTTTGGTTTGCAGTATGTTTACATTGATACCAGAAACTAATCTCAGAAGATTAATTTACATGCGGAAATAACTCAGATATTGGATAAAATACATTTAGAAGCCAAGAAGTAAGAGAGTAGTAAAGGTTTCAAAGCAGCTGATAGAATGAAGAGCTTCAGATATGTATACGTTTTCTCCACTGTCCACTGGCTACACAGAACTATCTTTAAAGTAATTAATATTAGGTAAAATTTAAAATTCAGTTCCTCAGTCACACCGATCACATTTTAAGTGCTCAAGGGCCGTATGTGGCTGCTGTTTCCCGTCTTGGGCAGTGCAGGTCTAGAACATTTCTTTCATCATAGGAAGTTCTATTGGACAGCACTGGATTAGACCTTGGAAATAATTCTCAAAGACACTCTTTGCCTGCCCAATTCCACTGGTTCCATCTGTCTTTCAGAATGCCGCCACTCGTCAGCTTCACCTTATTTTCTTGCTTTGCGTGTCACCTGGTGAAAAGTAGGAACAGCGATCGTTTGAATTACTGGAAGCTCTTGGAGGACGGAGATAATGTCCTATCTTTTATGCCTAACACATTTCTAGAACATAGTTGGTGCTCACTAAATGTTTATTGACTGACTTAACGAAGAAGAGATGAAAGAAGGGAGAAAGCATCTTATATTAGAACTAAGTTTAATTTTCTAGACAAGACAGCTTATTGAAGGATACACACCAAATGATAAATCAGAGTTCATTTGGACATCAAAGAGAGCATTGCTGTCAAGCCTTAGTATAGCTTACTTAATGACATTTCTGTTTTCCAAAGCCTTTTCTGTCTAAAAACTAGATCATTCTTCCCCCAGGGAAAGGGAGATAGATTGGCCCAGAATGCTACTCTGAATCTCATTTTTTACCATCATCAGCCCTCTTCACTTCAGCATACTTTCATAAGAAGATATAATCTCCCCAATTCCAGATTCTAGGGTGCCTGTTTCATGGTGGCTTCTATGGAATCACCTTAATTTTACAAGAAAATGCTCTGAATCACCGTATTAGGCAGGCTGGATTTACAGTGCTATCCCATACATAGATAATCTCACACATGGTCTGTGGGCTTTCCTGGCAAGAGGGAAGCATGTGGTTCTGGAAGGAACACAGGACTTGCACTGTCCACACATGGGTTTGAATTTTGGCTCTGTCACTAGCACCTGTGCACGTTATCAAACTCAGTGTCCCAGTTTCCTCCTTGGTGCAACCCAATCTGGAGAATCATTGTTAACACTCAAAATAATGCCATCAATGCACTGCCGCCTTCAAAAGTGACTGACCCATAGAAGGCCCTTGATAAATGATAGCTACTCTTATAATGGTGATTGATAGATAACTTGGATCAAAGAATATGGCCTTCCTCACATGAACACTTTTTTCTAACTTCGTCCTTAGATTTCAAATGCCACCTTACTTTGGAATGCGCCCATTGCTCACCAGTGGATGAAATCATTAAGTTTTATTTGTCTCTTATCCACTGTTTTTCCTTAGACTGAATAGTAGGGTGTGGTAGGAAAATTCTAAGGTGCCCCCCGTGATCTTTACCCCCTAGTATTACTCCCATGATTACATGGTAAAAGGGATTTTGTAGATGTGATTAAGGTTACTAATCAGTTGACCTTGAAATAGGGAAATTATCTGGAAGGACATAACCCACTCACATGAGTTCTTCAGAAGCAGAGAGTTTTCATCAGCTGGTGGCAGAAGGGTCATCACATAAATTCAAAGTGTGAACAGGATTGGATGCAAGAGAGAAATTCTGTTGCTGGCTTTAAAGTTGGAGAAGGCCATACGGAAAGGGCCTGGGAGAGGCCTCTAGGAGCTGAGAGCAAATCCCCAGATGACAACCAGCAAAAAAAAAAATGGTGACCTTGGTCCCACAGCTGAAAAAACTGGAATCTACCAACAACTGGAAAATCTTGGAAGTAGATTCTTTCCAGAGTCTCCAGATAAGACCCCAGTCTGGCTAATACCTTGATTTCAGCCTGGTAAGACCCTAAGCAGAGGACCTCTCCGAGACTTCTGATGTATAGAACTGTGAGCTAACAAATGAATGTTAAGGCACTAAGTTGGTGGTATTTTGTTATACAGCAATAGAAAACCAATGCATAGGAGGTGAAGATGGGACTTGGGGAGAAAGAATTGGATGAAAGAGGCCTGGGGCAGGCTTCAGAAGTGAATAAGGAGAGAAGGGAAGAAACTGAGCCAGGGAAAGAGGGCGTAAAAATGATGTTGTAAACTTTGCATAATAAATGAAAGACTGTGGAAGTGCAGAGAGGCAAACCTGAGAAGACCTCATGTTGCCTTAGACGTGTGCCTAAGGAGAGAGAGAAAATGAGACAGCACTCCTTATTTCATAACATACAAAGGTATAAGACATGTAGACGCAGGGAGAACACCATTTGAACATGAACACAACCATCTGTAGGCCAAGGAGAGAAACCTGGAGTAGATCCTACCCTCTAAGCCCTTGGAAGAAACCAGCCTGCTGACATCTTGATTTTGGACTCCTAGTCTCCGGAACTGTGAGACAGTACATTTCCGTTGTTTCAGCCACCCAGTCTATGGCATTTTTTTATGCAGCCCTAGAAAACTAATGCCAAAATCTCTTTTAGTTTGCTACGGCTGCCGTAACAAAGTACCACAGACTGCGTGGCTTAAACAACAGAAGTGAACTGTCGCACAGTTCTGGAGACTAGGAATCCAAAATCAGGGTTGGCAGGGTGGGCTCCTTCTGAGAGCTGTGAGGGAAGGATCTCTTCCAGGCCTCTCTCCTTGGCTTGTAGACGACCATCTTCTTCCTAGGTCTGCTCATAATCATCTTCCCTCCATGCATGTCTCTGTGTTCAGATTTCTCCACTTATAAGGATACCAGTCATAATGGATTAGGGCTCCCCCCACAGTGACCTCATTTTAACTTGATTGCCTCTGTAAAGACCCTATCTCCAAATACTGTCATATTCTGGGATACTGGGGGTTAGAATGTAAACATTTGGCTAATGTATGACTTTTAAGGGTAATATGTTACCTTTAAAAATACTGTTGGCTTGGGCTTCCCTGGTGGCGCGGTGGTTGAGAGTCCACCTGCCGATGCAGGGGATGCGGGTTCGTGCCCCGGTCCAGGAAGATCCCACATGCAGCGGTGCGGCTGGGCCCGTGAGCCATGGCCGCTGAGCCTGCGCGTCCGGAGCCTGTGCTCCGCAACGGGAGAGGCCACAGCAGTGAGAGGCCCGCGTACCGCAAAAAAAAAAACAAAAACAAAAAAAACTGTTGGCTATACATGAAGGTCGTGGTGGGCAGAGCCTCATACTGGGTCAGTGTGACCTGAAGCCAGTCCTCATAGTTCTGACTCTGTGACCTTAAGCCACATCACGTCTCCATACCTGCTTCCCCATCTTTAAAACAATGTCCTTTCTAACACTCAGTGATTTTATCTTATTATATCATTCTGCACTTACTAAAGTACTTCAAACTATGCAGAAATGGGGCAGCTTAATTCAGCAATCATTGAATACACACTTTCTCTGAGCCAAGCACTCTGCTAGGTGACAAGGACACAGAAATGGGTGTGGAACAGCAGTTGACCTCAAGAAACTCCCAATCTAGTGGGCTCTAGGTGTCATATTTTTAAATTGGCAAATGAAAGAAAGTCTACCCATTAATTGTGGGAATTTGGTGTATATTAACTCTCCTTCTCACTCTAAACTCATTGCATGAATATAGAATGATGCTAATCCTTCTAAGATCAGAAGAATCGAAAAGTGGAAAGGCACCTAAAATGTACTGGTGACTGACTATGCATCGGGTATTTTACTTCCATCCTCCTCTAATACTCAGAATTATTCCAGGCAGAATTTGTCTAAGAAAAACCCAAGTCCAAGAGCAAAAGGCAAGGGAGAAAAATCCAACTCCCTTAGTGGTATTATGAGGAATTCCTGTGGAGTCTTTGTACCTTATATGTCAGCATAGTGGGACCACCTATATATCAAAATGACATTGAAAAAATATATTTTAAGGTCTCCATAGTGAACATAAAAGCTATCAGCCACCTGAATACATAATAACACCAACTGCTGCTTTACACTCGATGCAGCAAAGTTTAAAGGTGAATCCTAAGCAGACGCATAAATAAGAGCACGATACCCACTGGAGAAGATTGAGATTGGATCTGGAGCTACGAGGGCTGAAATCTGCCTTGGACGTTTCTAATGACTGCTGAACAGAAGATAAGTGATCTGTGTCTTAGTTACAGACTTGAAGGTACATCGGACCCATTAAAAGGTAATTTGGGAAATAATAGTTACGATAATAATGTTAATGAAATAATAATAGCACTTCTCTCTGACCTTGGCTGGGTTATGGCTCCAGCCGGCTTCCTCTGAGCCCAGCCATTTAGCTTGCACTAGCTTTCAACTGCTCATCACAGCATCTGTACTCATTCCCAGAGCTGGCGGGCAACCTCCTACCTTTGAACTGAGTAAATAAACATGACAGTGAGCCCTTCAATGGATGCCCACCCAGGGTTATTATAACGGCTTTGGGCCAGTCTGTCCTAAAACTGCAGACAGATTTAAGGTGCTTTGCCATTTACTGGAATCCCACGTTGAACGGGAAGACTTATTGGGGCCAGTGATTCTAAAATAATAAATACAAAAGACATGGGAGTCAAATCCAAACCGGCACCAAACTGCCTGGCAGGTTGCAGAGCAAATCTAAACACACAGCCTTCTACAGGAGCAAATGTAGAGAAAACCCACCAAGCTCTTGTCATTCCAGCCGAACTATTTATAAACACTCTTTTAGCCAAGGTTCAGTTTTTAGCTCATTCTCTTGCCGATGTCTAGTGTTATCTGAAAGTAGAAACAAAAAATTACCTTTCACCAATGCACATAGACAAAGCTGGGTTTTTTTCACGACCTAGGAACAACCCTGGGGTCAGAAGTTTAGAAATGATTTGAGTGGCAGTCATTTCAGGGATGAGAAATATGACACAGTCACGGCTGAGTCTGAGTAGCAGAGAAATACAGCACTCACCGTTGCTTATCTCCCTTCTCTATTCCTGATTCACCTTATTTTTCCTTTGGTAAGACTTTCTGAGTTGCATATTCAAACAGATAACTGCTTACTGTCATATGCTATTTATCTTCTGTCAAAGGTTGAAAAAAGTACCAAACACAACCTCCACAGCTGTATTTGCCAATAATTTCTGGATCCGTTTGGGGCTGATCTCATTCTTATCCTCCCTCCAGCACCCATCAAAGTAATGAATGGTGTAACTTCTGTCTAGCGATGCTGGTATGAATAGTAATGTGCTGCGGTAGGGATTTTTGCTTCTCTCTGATTAATAGGTATTCAGGAATTACAGCCCTTTCACTGTTTTCTTTAGATTAGGGGGGTGCATCTTGGTGCATAGGGTTGGAATCTGAGTGGTAAGAAGAGGGCTTCTCAGATCGTGGTAGAAAGAACGGCCAGTTTACTTTTCTCTTGTGCTTTCATCTAACAAACTTAACTGGGTCATGGAGAGCTTGGGCTTGGGGTCACACTGGCCTGGACTGAATTCTTGTTTGGTAAGGAGGCGAAGCCGCTTAACCTCTTCTCAGGCTCTGTTCCCTCCCCAGAAGATAGGAGTAATATTAGTACCAATCCCCAGGGGTGGGGTGAGGTTTAAATGCCATAACACTCTGAGAGGCATTAGCAATGTGACAGCCAAGCTGTAGACTGCTCTGCTTATCAGATGCTGCCAGAATGATTATAAGGATCCCCGGGGAGCTTGGTCCGTTCCCAAACTGAGCTCTTCAATCCAGCCATGGTTAACTGGACACTAGGTGGGGGGTCAGAGGAGAGTTTCCAATTGTTAAAGGAAGGAGGGGACATTTTTAGGTTCTAATGCAGGCAGGATAAAGAAAACACTTGGGTACATAGACATAAGAATGCTCGTGGAATTGGTCCCCTGGATTGAACTGATAATGGTGTTTACAAATTTAGGGTCCTACTTTCAAACGGGAATGTTTGGTAAGCTTTGGACAAATTCTAGTCTCTATCCCAAATTTTCAAATGGGATCATGATCGTACACTGGTTCTCAAAGCCTGGTCCCTGCAGCAGCAGCACAGATGAACTTTTCAGAAATGCAAATGCCTAGGCCCCACTCTTGACCTAATAAATCAGAAATTACGGGAGTGGAGGCCAGCAATTTGTGTTTAACAAGCCCAGGTGAATATGATGCATGTTACAGGACTCGTACCTTCTCTGCATATGTGGATCCCTTTTACTGGTATTCTTAACTTGAAACAAACGAACAAAGACCCTCACTTTTCTAATCCTATAGTTGGCAGGATGAGATTGAGCCATCCTTGAAAACTAGTCCTTAGAGCAGGTGTGAGTAAGCAGAGTTTCAGATATCTGCAGGCCATAAGTGATTGGTTCTTAAAAGCAGCTGGTCAATCTAATCCGTCATCTCACTGTGAGAGGCCTTCTAGATGGAGTGCTAAATGCAGTTCAGTAAACTTAATAGTATGTTTACTCACCCTATGGTATCCTTACTCTGTTAGAGATTAGTACTAGGAATTAGTGGAGTTGAGGCTTTTACTCCCTGCAAACACTGTAGCTGAGAATAAAAGATCCTGAAGTAAAAGGTGTTAATCTGCTTATTCTCAAAGTCTGAGATAAGCACCGATGTCAAATGTAAGCAGTGTGGAGAGCAGACTTCCCCACTAGGTGTGGTTAATGGGATGCCTGAGAAGAGCATGGCTGCAGTGGATTTGGTTTTTGTGTCCTTATCATCTGTCACACCCATCTCCCTTTGGGGAGCAGCCATAGCATCAGATTTGCTCCACCCTTAGCTTTAGTGGTGGGCCCCAACTCAATGAAAGGCAGAGTAATCCTCTCCCCCTTACCATGGTGATGGGCTAGGAAACCCTGTCTGGCCAATTTGAACAGGCATTCCCCTGGCTGCAAAAATCGAGATGGTCCAAGCAGGGGGATTTCTGTTAGGATA